>NW_028318448.1:3528000-3867500 GCF_062004578.1 Staurois parvus | reverse complement strand
AATAAAGTGTATTGGCCCATGGTCAAAAAACCTACTTTGAACCTGTACTGGAAAATGGCAAATGGAGGATCACAGCTTGAATACCATTAGTACTTTCGAGACAATACAGATGATTCCTAATTCAGTCACAGTGAGAAAAAAATAATATATATATATAAATAATATATATATACACACACACACACACACATACACACAGTGCTTGGCATAAATGAATACATCCCAAACAGATTTGTCAGAAAACGTTTACTTTCCTTTCAGAATCAACATTTTGTAGGGGACACTATGATACACAATACTCCCACAAATACAGGCCATTAATTGCAAACACGATTTGTTAATTTGCACACACAAAGTATTTTTCTGAACAAATTAATTCAAGATCATGTTGCAAAAATGAATATACCCCGATGAAAGTCTTGGGAGGAAAGCACAATTTTAGACAAAATCCTAATTAACAAGAATTCAACTATTAATTACTCATTAAACAGGTGTCCAGCAGACAGTTGATTATAAAAGGGCATTACTTAACAAAGAAAACCCCTTCCCATTTCATGATGTCAGCAATGGCATCACATGGAAGAGAAATGTCACAGGGCCCGAGAAAGAAAAAAATTTCTATACACAAGAAAGGAGAAGGCTACAAGAAGATCAGCAAAGAATACTGTAGCAAAAGTTATACAAAAAGTTAACAAAGATGGAACTGCAACCATCTCACAGACATTCAGGTCATATACGGAAGTTAACACCAGGAGCATCTGCTAATGAGAAGGGTTGAAGAAAATCAAGCCAGTTCACTGCCATTAGCTGAAGAAGTAGAATGCCCAGCTGGAGTGATTGTTTCCCGTGACACAATACGGCATACAGTGCAGAAGAATGGCATGCATGGGTGTCCACGAAGGAAGCCTCTTCTAAAGCCCAAGCACAAAAAAGCCCACCTAGAATTTGCTAGGGTCCATGCTGAAAAAGAAGTCTACTGGAATTCTACTGGGACTCTACTCTGGAGTGATTAGACAAAGATAAATGTTTTTTGGAACTGATGGCTTCAAACTGTATGGTGTTGCAAAGGTGAGGAGTACAAAGAATAATGCAGGGTGCCTACAGTGAAACATGGTGATGGCAGTGTCCTTCTGTGGGGCTTCATGAATGCTGCTGGTGTCAGGGAGCTGCATTTCATTGATGGTATCATGAATTCACAGATGTAGTGCTCTATGTTGAAAGAGAAGATGCTACCATCACTCTGTACCCTTGGTTGTTGCGCACCTTTCCAACATTACAATGATCCAAAACACACATCTAAGGCTACTGTTGCATTTCTGAAGAAGAACAGGGTGACAGTGATTCAGTGGCCAAGTATGTCTCTTGATCTGAACCCAATAGAATACCTATGGGGAATTCTGAAGAGACAAGATGAGCATCACTCCCCATCCAGCATCCAGGCTCTCCTTACAAATCATGAAGGTCATACAAAATACTAGATGTAGTAGTTTTTGTTGTGGGTTATATTCATTTTTGCATCAACTAATTTGAGTATAACTGAAGATTTTGTAATCTTAAGTTAAATTATTACCTTACTTTCATGTAATGAGCTAAACAAATGTTTTATAAAACTCAGTTTTGTAAAATGTTGGAAATTGTTCTTGAGTTCATTGCGATGTTGATTAAAATCTTACTTTTCAAGAGGGGTGTACTCATTTATGTTGAGCATTGTGTGTGTGTGTGTGTATATATATATATATATATATATATATATATACTGTATATATGTGTATATGTGTAATAAATATATATATATATATAGTGTGTGTCACGGGGCCCGGCTGTCCCTGTGCTCTCCCCTTGCCGCATCCCCTCATCCTGCACACAGCCTTTTAAGCAGGCCACGCAGGATGAGGGGAGGGGACCCCTGCAGCAAAGATCACAGCCCCTCCAGAAATCTAGGCGGAGGAGCTGTGACCCTCCCTGCCAAGAGACCCCAGTGACAGCCCGCCAGGGTGTCTCCATGCGGCTCCGACGGCACAGCGCGGTCACAGGGGCTGCCTGCGCTCTGCGCCGCCAAGATACAAAGGCCGCGCTCACGAGAGTGTGGCCCGAGTCAAGGGAAGCCGGGAAGCGTCCTGGGCGGCCTTTAAAGGGCCGTCGCAGGACCCGGCCGGTGTCTTTTTTTTTTTTTTCTTTTGCTTTCCGCTGTTCATTGAGAGGTCCGGGTGGGGACCAGACCTCCACTGATATAACCGCTGGGACTCTTCTTTCCCCCCCCCCGAACAGGTCAGAACTAAGACTCCCAGGACTGGGGGCACCCACTGCCACTCTGCTAATACTCCAGGGCTGGGAGTACCGCTGACACTCTGCTAATACTCCAGGGCTGGGAGTACCGCTGACACTCTGCTAATACTCCAGGGCTGGGAGTACCGCTGACACTCTGCTAATACTCCAGGGCTGGGATTACCGCTGACACTCTGCTAATACTCCAGGGCTGGGAGTACCGCTGACACTGCTAATACGCCAGGGCTGGGAGTACCGCTGACACTCTGCTAATACTGCAGGGCTGGGAGTACCGCTGACACTCTGCTAATACTCCAGGACTGGGAGTGCCCGCTGCCCCTCTGTTAGAACCCTCGGTCAGGACTATCTGCTGTGGGCCCCACGATCCTCTACCTAATACTCTGGGGCCCGGATTACCCGCTATTGCTGTGTGCTAGAACTACCCGATGTTGCTGTGTACTGAGCAGGGTCATCACTGTTGCCGTCCGCTGTGAGCCAGGACATCCCTGCCGGAGCCGTGATTGTCTGCACCCCTGTTTTATTCCCCCTGGACTGTTCTTGAACTCTGTTTCCCCTCTGCTCCCTACTTGGATTACAAATTGCTAGGGACTCTAACTTTGTGCCTTGGGGACGGATTACAATTATTTTGAGCCCTCTCCTTGCTATTCCCCTAGACTGGGTACTGCCACGCTACCTGCAGACCCCAATTGAGTGACTGCCATTTCCTTAATAAAGCTTTGTGTGTTAATCATCTGCTCTGTGTGTTCTGTCCTGCCTACCCCCTGTCACAATATATATATATATATATATATATATATATATATATATATATATATATATATATATATATATATACAGTGGGGATCGAAAGTTTGGGCACCCCAGCTAAAAATGTGTATTAATGTGCATAAAGAAGTCAAGGAAAGATGGAAAAATCTCCAAAAGGCATCAAATTAAAGATTAGACATTCTTATAATATGTCAACAAAAGTTAGATTTTATTTCCATCATTTACACTTTCAAAATAACAGAAAACAAAAAAATGGCGTCAAGCAAAAGTTTGGGCACCCTGCAGAATTTATAGCATGCACTGCCCCCTTTGCCAAGCTGAGACCTGCCAGTGTCATGGATTGTTCTCAATCACCGTCTGGGAAGACCAGGTGATGTCAATCTCAAAGGTTTTAAATGCCCAGACTCATCTGACCTTGCCCCAACAATCAGCACCATGGGTTCTTCTAAGCAGTTGTCTAGAAAACTGAAACTGAAAATAGTTGACGCTCACAAAGCTGGAGAAGGCTATAAGAAGATAGCAAAGCGTTTTCAGATGTCAATATCCTCTGTTCGGAATGTAATTAAGAAATGGCAGTCATCAGGAACAGTGGAAGTTAAAGCAAGATCTGGAAGACCAAGAAAAATATCAGACAGAACAGCTCGCAGGATTGTGAGAAAAACAATTCAAAACCCACGTTTGACTGCACGATCCCTCCAGAAAGATCTGGCAGACACTGGAGTTGTGGTACACTATTCCACTATAAAGAGATACTTGTACAAATATGGTCTTCATGGAAGAGTCATCAGAAGAAAACCTCTTCTACGTCCTCACCACAAAAATCATCGTTTGAACTTTGCAAATGAACATATAGATAAGCCTGATGCATTTTGGAAACAAGTTCGGTGGACCGATGAGGTTAAAATGGAACTTTTTGGCCGGAATGAGCAAAGGTAAGTTTGGAGAAGAAGGGGCACAGAATTTAATGAAAAGAACCTCTGTCCAACTGTTAAGCATGGGGTTGGATCAATCATGCTTTGGGGTTGTGTTGCAGCCAGTGGCACAGGGAACATCTCACGAGTAGAAGGAAAAATGGATTCAATAAAATTTCAGCAAATTTTGTATGGTAACTTGATGCCATCTGTGAAAAAGCTGAAGTTAAAGAGAGGATGGCTTCTACAAATGGATAATGATCCTAAACACACCTCGAAATCCACGGGGGATTACATCAAGAGGCGTAAACTGAAGGTTTTGCCATGGCCTTCACAATCTCCTGACCTCAACATAATTGAAAATCTATGGATAGACCTTAAAAGAGCAGTGCGTGACAGACAGCCCAGAAATCCCAAAGAACTGGAAGACTTTTGTAAGGAAGAATACATAATATATATATACATACAGTGGGGATCAAAAGTTTGGGCACCCCAGCTAAAAATTTGTATTAATGTGCATAAAGAAGCCAAGGAAAGATGGAAAAATCTCCAAAAGGCATCAAATTACAGATTAGACATTCTTATAATATGTCAACAAAAGTTAGATTTTATTTCCATCATTTACACTTTCAAAATAACAGAAAACAAAAAATTGGTGTCTGCAAAAGTTTGGGCACCCCGCAGTTAATATCTTGTACTGCCCCCTTTGGCAAGTATCACAGCTTGTAAGCGCTTTTTGTAGCCAGCCAAGAGTCTTTCAATTCTTGTTTGAGGTATCTTTGCCCATTCTTCCTTACAAAAATCTTCCAGTTCTTTGAGATTTCTGGGCTGTCTGTCACGCACTGCTCTTTTAAGGTCTATCCATAGATTTTCAATTATGTTGAGGTCAGGAGATTGTGAAGGCCATGGCAATACCTTCAGTTTACGCCTCTTGATGTAATCCCCCGTGGATTTTGAGGTGTGTTTAGGATCATTATCCATTTGTAGAAGCCATCCTCTCTTTAACTTCAGCTTTTCACAGATGGCATCAAGTTACCATCCAAAATTTGCTGAAATTTTATTGAATCCATTGTTCCTTCTACTCATGAGATGTTCCCTGTGCCACTGGCTACAACACAACCCCAAAGCATGATTGATCCAACCCCATGCTTAACAGTTGGACAGAGGTTCTTTTCATTAAATTCTGTGCCCCTTCTTCTCCAAATGAAGCTTTGCTCATTCCTGCCAAAAAGTTCAATTTTAACCTCATCGGTCCACAGAACTTGTTTCCAAAATGCATCAGGCTTGTCTATATGTTCATTTGCAAAGTTCAAACGATGATTTTTGTGGTGAGGACGTAGAAGAGGTTTTCTTCTGATGACTCTTCCATGAAGACCATATTTGTACAAGTATCTCTTTATAGTGGAATAGTGTACCACAACTCCAGTGTCTGCCAGATCTTTCTGGAGGGATCGTGCAGTCAAACGTGGGTTTTGAATTGTTTTTCTCACAATCCTGCAAGCTGTTCTGTCTGATATTTTTCTTGGTCTTCCAGACTTTGCTTTAACTTCCACTGTTCCTGATGACTGCCATTTCTTAATTACATTCCGAACAGAGGATATTGACATCTGAAAATGCTTTGCTATCTTCTTATAGCCTTCTCCAGCTTTGTGAGCGTCAACTATTTTCAGTTTCAGTTTTCTAGACAACTGCTTAGAAGAACCCATGGTGCTGATTGTTGGGGCAAGGTCAGATGAGTCTGGGCATTTAAAACCTTTGAGATTGACATCACCTGGTCTTCCCAGAAGATGATTGAGAACAATCCATGACACTGGCAGGTCTCAGCTTGGCAAAGGGGGCAGTGCATGCTACAAATTCTGCAGGATGCCCAAACTTTTGCAGACGCCATTTTTTTGTTTTCTGTTATTTTGAAAGTGTAAATGATGGAAATAAAATCTAACTTTTGTTGACATATTATAAGAATGTCTAATCTGTAATTTGATGCCTTTTGGAGATTTTTCCATCTTTCCTTGGCTTCTTTATGCACATTAATACAAATTTTTAGCTGGGGTGCCCAAACTTTCGATCCCCACTGTATATTGCCATAAGTATTGGGACACCCCTCCAAATCATTAGATTCCATTGTTCCAATCACCTCTTTGGCCATAGGTGTATAAAATCAAGCACCTAGGCATGCAGACTGCTTCTACAAACATTTGTGAGAAAATGGGTTGTTCTCTTGAGCTTAGTGAATTCAAGCGTGGTACCGTTATTTTCCACCTTTTGCAGTAAGTCCATTCGTGAAATTTAATTTCTACTAAATATTTCACGGTCAACTGTTAGTGGCATAACAAAGTGATAGCAACTTGCCAGAAAGTGGTAGGCCACGTAAAATGAAAGAACAGGGTCAGCCCATGCTGAAGCGCACAGTGTGCAGAAGTCCCCAACTGTCTGCAGACTCAGTAGCTATAGACCTCCAAACCTTATGTGGCCTTCAGACTAGCACAACAGTGTGTAGAGCTTTATGCAATTAGTTTCCTTGGCCGAGCAGCTGCATCCAAGCCTTACATCACCAAGTGCAATGCAAAGTGCCAAATGCAGTGGTGTAAAGTACACTGCCACTGGACTCTAGAGCAGTGGAGATGTGTTCTCTGGAGTGCCGAATCATGCTTCTCTGGTAATCGAGTGGACATGTCTGAGTTTGGCGGTTTCCAGAAGATCGTTACTTGCCTGACTGCATTGTGCCAAGTGTAAAGTTTGGTGGAGGGGGGATTATGGTGCGGGGTTGTTTTTCAGGGGTTCAGTTTGGCCCCTTAGTTCCAGTGATGGGAACTCTTAAGGTGTCAGCATACCAAGACATTTTGAACAATTTCATGCTCCCAACTTTGTGGGAACAGTTTGTGGATGGCCCCTTCCTGTTCCAACATGACTGTACCCCAGTGCACAAAGCAAGGTCCATAAAGACCCAGATGAGTGAGTTTGGGGGAGAGGAACATGACTGGTCTGCACAGAGTCCTGAACTCAACCCAATATAACACCTTTGGGATGAATTAGAGCGGAGACTGAGTCAGGCTTTCTCATCCCATATTAGTGCCTGACCTCACAAATGCGCTTCTGGGAGTATGGTCAAACACTCCTAAACCTTGTAGACAGCCTTCGCAGAAGAGATGAAGCTGTTATAGCTACAAAGAGTGAGCCAACTCAATATTGAAACCTGTAAAGATTAAAACATTCTGTATAATAAAACTGGAATGAAAGAAATGTTCTGAAGCATTTTCGTTGCTGACCTTTTTCAACTTTAATATAATTTTTTTGGATATTCTACAGTTTTATAGCTCTATGCTTTTCACAGATCTTTTTTCCTTTAAACGTTCACTGCTCAAATATGAATAACATTCTGCTGATAGTGTCACTTGTGAATGAATATGATTCTATAATCCAAGGTAGTTTTTATACTGATGCTTGCTTTCCTAGAAGATCTAATGACTGGAAAAACAGGGAATATCATGATATGGCAAGATGAGTGTTACCTTCCTGTAATAAATGCTGCATAATGTAACAGACAGCATAAAGAATGACACTGCAGTACTATTGAGGTCATTTAAACCACAAGTTATGTTACATTCCCCTGTAGCATTCTATAAATAATGAAATATATATGTGCTATGTTTTATAGTATGGATAGGGGTTACTATTCTAAAGATAAACCGTATAGGTTTTGAGTAATTTGTTTTTTTTTTCATGGATAATTTTAACTGTTTAAAAAACTAGAGTGTCTATGCAGCTGATGTTTAAATTCCCTCTTACTCCTAGCTACTGACACCCTTCACAAAATTAAAATAATGTGCAGCACTTATGTACTATAAATCAGATACTAAACTTTATATACTTATATGTGAAACGAAATGTGGCTTATTGTGTCATATGAAATATATAGACCAATACCAAGAAAATCAAAAAATCTTCTCAAAACCTCCTAATTATAAATCAGTACCCTTAAAACATTTATCCCATTGTGCCTATATAGTCTGTGATATTCACAAATAAAAAGTTCAGAATACTCCAGTGCACTACACACTCAAATCTTCAATGTGTAGTTGGGCTCCCATGCAGAGTGAGAATCTAATCTTGTGCAATCTCCTTCTTAATCAGTACTGTATACCACTTTAGACAACCAGTGCCACATAAATCTCATCAGAAATGCTGGACCTCTTTATAGGAGGATTATAGGAGGTTATAGGAGGTCAGTATCGGCCTCATCAGCACTCCAGAGCTCTGATTGTGATCATTCCTTTTCACCTGGCTCAGAACCTACTCCTCCAGAATAAACAATAAAAGCAGCTCTCTTATGTATCCCCATGTACTTATATAGTCTGTGATATTCACAAATAAAAAGATCAAAAACACTCAAATCTTCAATGTAAAATTGTGTTCTCTTATATAGAGAGATCCAAATCTTAAGTAAATCTTGTGCAATCTCCTCCTTATTCAGTGCTGTATACCATTTCAACACCCAGTGTCACACCAAGCTCACTAGAGAGGCTGGACCTCTAGGTTATAGGAAATCAATATTATATTGACCCCCTATAACCTAGAGGTTCAACATCTCTGGTCAGCGTGGTATGACGCTGAAATGGTATACAGCACTGAGTAGGGAGGAGATTGCACCATATTTACATAAGATTTGGATCTCACTGTGTGTGGGAACACAATTGCACATATAAGATTTCAGTGTGTTTTGCACTAAAATGTTTTGTATGTTTTATTTGTGAATATAAAAGCACATCAGCATACATTTTTTAAGGGTACTCATTTATATTTATGAGTAGAATGTGAGAAACATTTTTTATTTTATTAGTTCTATTATTTTCTATTTATTGATCTGTGAATTTTGTATGGTACAATATGCCACATTTTTTCACATTTAATTGTTATATATGATTTAGTATATGATTTATAGTAGATAAGTGCTGTACATTCTACAATGTATACATTGTTGTATACAATGTATATAACAATACTTTTGAATCAGGGAAATGCCTTAATAAAATATTAATATGCCCTGCTGAAACTCACTAAGGACCCACTAACTGGCAAAACCAATAGCCATTACTCCATACTCATACTCCTAGACCTTTTCCGCTGCCTTTGACACAGTCGACCACCCGCTGCTCCTCAGTAAACTCCACTCCCTTGACCTCCGCAACTCTACTCTCTCCTGGTTCTCCTCTTACCTACTAAGTAAATCTACTAAGCAACATATCAGTATGGATGTCACACCACTCCCTCAAACTCAATCTTTCTAAAACCAAGCTTGTAATATTTCCTTCTTCCTGATCCCCCACTGATGACTTTACCATTAAGATCAAAAGCACAACCATTAGTCCTTCCCCTCATGCCAGGGTGCTAGGCGTAATCCTAGACTCTGACCTTTCCTTCGGGCCCCACATCCAATCACTGGCTAGATCCTGCTGCCTAAACCTCTGCAACATTTTAAAAATCCACCCCTTCCTGACTAATGACACCGCAAAACAACTTATCCATGCCTTGGTTATATCACTCCTTGATTGTTGCAACTCCCTCCTCACTGGTCTACCGTTACATAGGCTATCCCCCCTTCAGTCTATTATGAATGCTGCTGCTAGACTCATACGCCTTGCCAACTAATCAGCGAATGCTGCCCTTCTCTGCCAATCCCTTCACTGGCTTCCACTAACCCAATGTATAAAATTCATAATACTAACCACAACATACAGAGCCATCCACAACATTCCCCCAGGCTGCAACACCAACCTCATCTGCAGATATTCAAATCACCTGCTTCCCTTCTCCCAAGACATCTTGCTCTCTAGCTTCCACTTCAGCTTCTTCCAGTCTCTCCTCCAGGACCGAGCCTCTCACATCCTCTGGAACTCCCCACCCCAGTATGTTCGGTCAGCCCCCACCCTGTCTGCCTTTAGGCGATCTTTGAAAACTCACTTATTCAGGGAAGCCTACCCCACCTCCGCCTAAGAACTTTACTTGAGTCACCTCCATCAGATCATCCCCTGCATCTATCACCTTTTGTGCCACCTCCCCCTTCCTTTAGATTGTAAGCTCCATAAGCAGGGCCCTCCTATTTCTGAAGTGTATTGTAATTGTACTGTCTCCCTTTATATTGTAAAGTGCTGTGCAAAACTGTTGGCGCTATATAAATCCTGAATAATAATAATAACAATATAGCAGGAAATTGTGCTGGTTAAAATCAAACACAAATGTGTAGAAGAAACCTTCACATTGCTGGAATTTAGAGATCTTTTAGAATTTACAGCCCAACAAGGAGCAAGATTGCTTTATTGCAAGGGTCATTGGTATTACACAGTTCTGAGTACATAGACAAAGTAAATGGCTAGAGATGTGTATTTTAGCAGTGATTGTCTGACCTTTTCACCGTTCTACACAGCTCAAATCACTGGGCTAAGTATAACATTGTCATTGATAAAATGTAACATTCTCAAGAAGGAAAGGGAAGGTCATTGTAAAATATTGCAACTTGGCAATAAGCAGTCATATAGAATTTAGCCAAAAGTGTTAGAGCTTGGAATGCAATGCTGCAAATCACTTAATATTGTCAACACAGTGAAGTCAAAACAGATTGCTATTATTATAGTTGTCGTAATGCCACAATACAATTCGTCTATTAAAGGGTCAAGCTTTGAAAGATTCCTTTTGCAATTAGCACTTTATTGACTAAAACTAAAAGTAACCTATAATATTCAAATGAAATAAAATACTTACATTGGAACTACAGCAACAACAAAAACAATAATCAGCAATGGACATATGCATGCTGGAAGTTTTCGTTTCTGGATGCATTCATTCATTGTAAAAGTTAGTTTTGTCATATTCTTTATGCTGAACCAATTCGTTCACGGGATTTGTTTCATTATGTTTGGCATTCATTTAGTATAATTGTGCAGTTTTTGAGAGGATTGCTATATATTTTGGGTGGATTTGATATTCATATATTGAAACTATTCGAAAGGATTCAATAATTTTTAGGCACAAGAGAATTAATAATGCAAAATTTAGCAGCACCAAATTTTTCAAACCTAAGAATTGCATTAGACTGTGGAACTGAACACACTGACTGTGAAAAGTACAAATTTAATTTAACTAAAAAATTAGCTTGAATCCAAATTATCAAAAGAATGGGAAAATTGCATTAATTTCCTCATGGGCCTGAACTTCAAATCATGTTATGTCATCCAGATGAAATGGATGAAATAAATGCATTCGTTAATTTTGTTATAACTTTTTTCAGATTAATTTACATCCGTTACTAAGACCTTTTGAAGATTCATGTACATTAGAATCTAAAATCCAATCATTAGAATCTAGAATCCAAAAATCTAATTTTCAGACAACAATTGATTTGTTGTGACATGAAACCACATGTCTGATCTGCAATAATAAACAATGATAACAACAATAATAATAATTTTAATGATAACAAAAACAATATAACAATAGCAAAATATGCTGATATCAGTGTTGATTAGACAAATGGCTCATTTAGACATTTATTGCCTTTATTTTGTTTCTATTCAGTAACACTGTGGATGATATGTGGTATCCTATAATAATAAGATTTCAGCAATTAGCTCTGTTTGGTTCCTAATGGCTGCTGTACTTGGTATGTTGCTATTTTCCATTTTATTTTCACAGATATGCCATATCCACTCTGAGAAATGTCTGCTTTATTCTTGTCCATTTAATGTGGAATATTACTGAGATTTTGTTAAAGTTTAAAAACTTCTAGTTCTGTAGGATAAAGAATATAGCAGCACAATTTTAGAATTAATAGCATAATTACACTCACTCCTTGCTACTAGACAAGACTGCAATTGTTATAAGAAAACAGTAAATGCTTGTTCCCATCTTTAGAAAAACAACTATTGTGTTCTGTATATTGCTATATAGGAAACAAATCTGAATGCATTTTTGAAGTTCTGTAGTCTTTGCAAAAAAGGAACATGGTCTTATGTGAGTATGCCTCAAGGACAAATACTACAGATTTGATTTATACTGGAAAGAGATTGCCAGGAAAAAGAGCATGCAGTATGTGTACATTTATTAGAATAATGGATGGAGCCTGCAAACAAGGAGAATTGATAAATGTTTCATAAGAGGAAAAGTGAACTTGGCAATCGAGCAGGAGTGACAGCTATTGGCAGGGCATACACTACTGGAAAAATAGAGAGTGCAAATTCTTACCATATGCTAAAGACATTAGAGGACAGTCTTATATAGAAGCCAAATTTGGTTTCTTGAAATACGGTTTGTCTATGGCAAACTGGGGACTGTTAGAAGGCTCTCCATGCAAAATTAATTGTCCAGAGAAGGGAGCAAGCAGACTGGTACCACAACACGTTACAGGTGTTAGCACTATTTCTACAAACTTCCAGGTGACCCGTTGCACCAAAAATTTTTTTTCCAGATTCAGAAACACTGCAGTAAGATGGAACTGCTTCATTCTCTTGTCTTTCTTAACTGTAAGATGTCCAGGCATACATTGATAGCTAAAGAGACTTCATAGAAGAAATCTTGACATGCTTCACACAAAGTGCTTAGTTATAACATGACAAGGTTTCTTTTTGATGTCTGTTTATCTGTGCATGTCTAAACATCGTCAGTGTCTTCAAATCTTACGGTCATACAAGACAACAAAGTCTCATTTTATTGGAATTCTGTTGCATGTACAGTTTGTGAACCAGGCAAATTTTTGAAAGGCACGATCTTTGAAGCATGGAGTATGAAGAGTTAGTAAAGTCCTTGCTATCTAGTTTTCTCAGATTATTGACTGAAGGACGTTTCCTGAGTCATTTTCCAAGAAGTTATTGCTCATTTAAAGCAGGTCAATTAGACTTTAACAGTCATCTCTCTTTGTGGACTGCTTCATAGTTCCAGAAGGGAGAATACCTTGATAAAGTCCACTTCCCCTCACAAACAGTATTATAATGCACATGTAAAGTCCACTCTTCACACCGCAGTCTTTTCCACTCCAAATGTATCATCTCAACAACCATGAAAGTAATTTGTGAAGTTAAATCACCCTGGATACAGGATCTTCAAATCATAAAAGGTTGCATATGCATGTGTTGTATTCCATCGACTAAATGTGTTATCCTCTGATGTTACTGCATCCTCCATGTACACATAAAATAAGCAGAAAACTATATAGCTTAATATTGATAAAAAAAAGATTAAAAAAAATGTTAATTAAATTCTTAGCTAAAAATCCCACTCACCAATCCTGTGGACTTCCTAAACAGCACATGAAAAAATAAAAAAAAAAGAATATGGTGAACCTATGAAAGATCAGTACTTGCATCTGTACATCCTTGGCTCTCAGCTGCATGCATGTGTATTCATATATCCAAGCTCTTCCTTATGCGTTGCCACAAAACATGCATCTATACATCCTTCTATGTTACAACATATGAAAAGTGGCACCACTCAAAGCCTCCTCCTTGTCATCCCATTGGCTCTCCCACCGTTCCAGGAGTCGATCCCTTTAGGAGCATCTAAAATGTATAGGTGGTGGAGGTTGCACCATTAGATTTATTTAAAGTGTATCTAAGCCCAAAATCAAAAATGTAATATTTTTTAGTAGTTAACTTTTTTAAGTTTTTTTGTTTTGTAAACTTTATTTTCACTTTGTGAGGACACAGTGATTATTAATAGTGGCTATAGGAGCTGCCAATAATTGCATAAAAAAATCTGACAGGCCGGTTGTACAAACGTTGTACAACAATCAAATTGGGTACAGTCAGCCTGCCCATAGATGGTTAAATTCTCAGCTGAACGGACCGAGATTCAAACCATCTATGGTATTTCAGTCTGTCTGACGAATACATCAGAGGCACTTACTTGTTCAGATCACTGCACATACTGTATGCTTTCCTGTCTATTCTGCAGCCTCAGCCTTCAAGAGAGAGGGGTATACAATGATGGGGTATGTTGTTGATAGTGTAAATGTAGATTTAATTAGTTTTTTTTTACTCACCACCAATTAGTCACATAAAGGTTTATGGAAAGAGAGAGCAGTGCCATACATCTTGTGTCAGTTTATGTACCAGATACAGTGGTGATTGGACCTATTTTTATAGGTACCCTTGTGTATGAAGGTCTTTGGGAAACTTGGCAGCAACAGGCTAAGCAATATCCTAGGATGAATGAATCCTTTTCAATCCACAACTCTTAAAATGTACTTATGGTCCAAATGTTAAATAATGTACAGTATGTACTGTATTTCCACTTTGACTTTCAATTATTTCTAGCCTATATCTATTAATCTGAACTTTCTAGAACTTTGAAAACTTACTTATAGAATAATCTCACTCATTTACTTTCTTTGAATGCAGTGGTGCATATTCATATACACTATGAATAGGCTCTGCTGTGTCACACATTTCTCAGAGCCTCCCTTCTGCAATACAGAGGTGCTGAGAGGAGGAGTTTTGGAAGACAGCATCAGTGCAGGACTCAAAGTGCACAAGATATCATCACTGCTTGTAAGGAGCAAGGTACCATGGGATATATGATTCTTAGAAATCAAAAGTACACTGAAGGGGGCGACCAGAAGAGAAGCTGTAAAGCATGCAGGAAAACAAGGAATTAAGTAGAAAAGATGACCAGCAGACATTCAGAACTAACAACATGAAAGGAAATTCTGCAAGTAAGCTTATATTGGATTATAAAAAAAAAATCCTGTTGTTTAGGATTGTTGCATTTCTCTTACAATGGTGGTTATAAAATGAAAGGTTTTGCTGTGACCATGGATTTTCTTTAACTCTAGAGCTCTTATTTATTGATTTTTTTGGCAGTAAATTTTAAATATCTACCTCTAAACCTTTAAGGTTAGCTTACTATTCATGAAGATGTATGGTCTGTGACAACCTGTTAAAATGAAATACAACTGGCAAGAGATGGACACCTGAGTCCCAGCGATCCATATATCTGCCATATCTGTTGACCTTATATTAATGTGGATTGACTTCTCAGTTAATTAAAAGTGAGCAAGGACATAATGGAGTGGACATCAAGGTAGAGAATGACAAATGAGACTGTAAAAGAGGCAGCTGATACAGTTCATAACAATGACTTGTGTAAGGTTAGCATTGTAGCAAAATGTTTTAGAGAAACAGGCATTTCTCAGATAAAATGTTTTCAGTATTGCCCATCCATCATGATAAGGTTCATAAATTCTTACAATGTAGTGTGAAAACACACAAAACATATATTTGAAGTTTAATGATTGGAAAAAGGTCAGACAGCTGTAAAAACCTGACAGAGTCTTTAACTCTATACGGTGGGATCACCACTAGGGTTTATGTCAACTTGCCTTATGAAGTGAAACTTTCACTTTTAAAAGATATTTTGAAATCAAACAACAAAGAAAAATTCCCAGCTCCACTTACCAACCAGCCTGCAACCAACCGAATTATCCTGTCTAACAGTTCATGGTAAAAACAGGGGTTTAGTTTGCTAACCTTTACAAATACATGCGTAAGCTGCAGAGCCTCTTCATAGCACCCCAGTGTTCTGCAGTACTAACTCTATACATTTTGAGAGCCTCCATAGTTGAAACACATGTGTAACAATGTAAGACTGAGGGAAGGTAAACCTGGAGGAAGCACACCCCTCTTTAAAGACACAGGGGCGCACTGGACACCCAGCATATAGCACAATATCAATTAAATATCCAGTGCGCCCCTCACCAATATACCAACAGTACAAATAAATGGCAACTGCCCAATCTATAACTGGCCTTTGCAGCAAGGAGCACATGGAAGGGCCCTTCTCCTATGGAGGGTCTCAAAATTTATAGATTATGTATTTGCAAATATATGCAAACTAAACCCCTTTTTTTAACGTGAAATTTTTCTTTGTTGTTGTTTGACATGCATCTCCCTTCCATGTGCTCCTTGATGCAAAGGCCAATTATAGATTAGGGCAGATGCTGTTTGTATATTTTGAAATCTGTTGTCCAGCTTACATTGATTTAAAAAAAAAACAGCTTATGCTGCAATACTTGCCTTATCTCTGTATCCAGTAGAATGTCTACTGGTCACTTAGATTGCACTCCTCTTCAGGATTGAATGATGTTGGCTTTGAATCAATCTACTTTCTGTAAGCACAAGCTGTCATGGATATGTGTCACCATGTTGGCCTGGGCTCGTGGTACAATTCTACAGCGATCAGTGCTAATGTCATTATTGAGTATCATCCACTACTGCTACTGTAAGGAAAGTATGAGGACTCCAGGACTTCACATGACTAGGCCAAGTGAAGACACCTCCAAAAAGGTAAATATAAATGTTATTTACTGATCACGTTGCTCATGTCTGCAGTATTGGATCTTCCCTACCCCTGAAACGTCATGCACCTACTGAATGGAGAGAACAGTGTTTATGCACGGTTGATTGTTTGAAGGCTCAAACATTAGATTCAAATCACTGGTAGTACAAGAGTCAGGAACTATAAAACAGGTATGATGGCTATTACTGTTCTTAACACAATAAGAGCCTATGGTTTGAATAGTAATATATATTTGACTATGTCCATGTAGTACATATACAATTTGCATTTTCAAAGTGTCATATACCAGTTTAAATATTTAGAGACAACTTACAAAAAGAGTTGTTTCTTACATGTTATTGATTCCAAAATGGTCTTTTTAATATGTTAATGTAGGCCTCTAACTGGTTCCTGAAGTCCTTAAGAAATGGTTCAAGTCTCAACTGGACTATCTCAGACTTTCAAAGGCAGTCACAAGTCCAGCCTGCGAAGGAGAGTTATAATTGTATTCCTGTCCGCCAGCCAAGCTCAGTTGTGGAGAACCATAACGAAGGGCGAGCCAGCCCTGAACAGGAAGCAGAGGAAATGGAAGATCAGTATGATGAGGTACATTGTATTCATCTGTTTAGCACAAGGTTTATAGTATTTCAAATCTATGCCAACACATTTTAATTGAAATACACATTTTCTCCAATACATGTTTTTGATTAAAATGTCAAAAACAGAATGTTATAATCAGCTTTCCAAAGTAAAATACAGATGGAATGCAAAAGGTCTCAAAATACAAATGATAAAACAGAAGAATCATTCCAATACAGAAAGAATTTTGTTTTAAGAGGCGTTTTCATGGTTTAGTGATTTTTTTTTTCATCCCTTTAAGAGTGTATTGTTTTAATAAACAAACATGGCCTTACTTAAGTTCACATTCCATGTATGTTAAACCACATATAGGCTTGTATTTAACCTCTATTAAATCTTTGCATCTTTAAGTAAAATAATAAGACTATGCGATCTGATAACTAAAATAATGTTGTTCTGAAAGATATTTCTCTGTAAACAGCAAATGTGCTGCCCTGTAATTTCATCCCATTGCACAGTTTCCAAAATCTAACCAAACCCCCTCGTTTAAATCCCAGGGGCATCAAAACAAAAGGTTTGCAGTAAGGTTTATAAAGGTTTGTAGTTTGCTTTCTCTCTAGCTTAGGTACAGTCTCCATACTGTAGATAAGTCTTTCTCCTGTCAACATGCTGCAGAGTGGGACCCTTGCTTTCTTTGAGGAAGTAGTGGTGACATTGCAGAGGTCTAACATGCCCCCCTTCTGAGTCAGATCTAAATCTCTTTAGTCAGTTTAAGGATCCGTTGCCCTCTACTATCTGTAATTGTAAATGCCTGGGATGCTGATATACCATGTATGCACTTCCTGGTCCTGGGTTGTTGGGTTAAAAACCTGAGTAGCAGGAAATGAAGAGAGAAAACAAAAATCTGAGACCACATGTCCTGTACATGAAAAAGTTGCTGCTAAATCTAGGCCAGAAGGGATTAATAGGCAAGTGTTCTTATGTTTAATAATTTACTATTGTTATCCAGTGTCTGGAGATACTGTATATACTGTATATATATATATATATATATATATATATATATATATATGTATATATATATTGGTGGCAGAAGTAAACATTGTATATCTGTCTCCTTGTTATCTTACATGCACTATACCTGATACTTAGGTCTGTTATACAGTATGTTGTATATATTTGCTGTATATTAATAGGTGAACCCGTTTACAGCAGTAGAGTTCATATGCTAGGTAACCCTGTATTTTCTGGTCTAGGATACTATACCTAGTTTAAGCTTAGGGCGCAATAACCATCATAGACTAGAGCAAGGTTAGGCATCAGATGGCTGCTTCTGGTAGTTAGAGATCTGGTTGCATGACAAATTAGAAACTGCTGGGGACTAAGATGCAAAGTAGGCTGACTCTGAATTCCAGTGCCACACTGCGGTTTTGGCTGGTGAGAATCTGCATTCCAGGCTGATTGGACAACAGTTGGAGAATCTATTCATTACTGATGATCTTCTGGTCCCCAACACAAAGCTGGACACCACATCATGATCATCCTCATTAGAGATGAGCGAATTATTCAAAAATTCGATTCGGCTGATTCGCCGAATTTGCGGAGTAAATTCGATTCGATGCGAATTTATTCGCTGCGAATTTAACTTTATAGCCTTTATATTAGTGCAGAACACTGTACCTTTAATTTAAATGCCCTTGGAGTCTGCTGGGGAAGAGAAATAATACTGTCAGTCAGTATGACATGCAGATGAGTGCCGTCGATCTTAGAATCACCGCACACTTCACTCATTTGGGCAGTCACGGGGCCAAAACCAGAGTGTGGAGCCACAGTGTGGCGGTGGAGGCAGCAGCAATGGGAGGCCATACAGCACCCTATGACAAAATGGAACCCACCAGCAGTGTGAGGAGACCTGAAAGTGGCACATGGCAGAGTGTGGCGATGGAGACAGCAGCAATGGGAGGCCGTACAGGGACCCATGACACACTCTGGACCTGGCAGCAGCATGAGGAGGCGGTACAGGGGCCCATGGCAGAGTGGCGAAGCGTAAGCAGCTTAAATTGAAGGCCATACAGAGGCCTATGTTAAAAAGTCCCCCCAGCAGCAGTGTGGGGAGACGACTATCAAGAGTCCAATGGCAGAATGGCGGAGCAGAAGCAGCTTCAATTGAAGGCCATACACAGGCTTAGGTTAAAAAGTCCCCCCAGCAGCAGCGTGGGGAGACGACTATCAAGAGTCCAATGGCAGAGTGGCGGAGCAGAAGCAGCTTCAATTGAAGAAGAAGAGGATGAGGATGAAGAAGAAGAAGAAGAGGATGAAGAAGAAGAAGAGGATGAAGAAGAAGAAGAAGAAGAAGAGGATGAGGATGAAGAAGAAGAGGATGAGGATGAAGAAGAAGAGGATGAGGATGAAGAAGAGGATGAAGAAGAAGAAGATGAAGAAGAAGATGAAGAAGAGGATGATGAAGAAGAGGATGATGAAGAAGAGGAGGAAGAGGATGAGGAGGAAGAAGAGGATGAGGAGGAAGAAGAGGATGAGGAGGAAGAAGAGGATGAGGAGGAAGAAGAGGATGAGGATGAAGAAGATGAGGATGAGGATGAAGAAGAGGATGAGGATGAAGAAGAAGAAGAGGATGGTGAAGAAGAAGAAGAGGAGGAGGATGAAGAAGAAGAAGAGGATGAAGAAGAAGAAGAAGAAGAGGATGAAGAAGAAGAAGATGAGGATGAAGAAGAGGATGAGGATGAAGAAGAAGAAGAGGAGGAGGAGGATGAAGAAGAAGAGGAGGAGGAGAGGAAGAGGAAGAAGAAGAATCGGCCGATTTTCATCCCTTCTACAGCCGGCAAAAAGTGTCCCTGCAGAGAGCTCCGCTATTTCTGACAGTTCTCTGACAATTCCTTCACATTTACAGCGGTTGAAACATTGTATCTATTTGTTTCCGAATAAAAACATCTGTATCCTAAATGGAAACAAATAGATACAATGTTTCAACCGCTGTAAATGTGAAGGAACTGTCAGAGAACTGTCAGAAATAGCGGAGCTCTCTGCAGGGACACTTTTTGCCGGCTGTAGAAGGGATGAAAATCGGCCGATCGGGGAAAATTCGATTCGTGCATCCGAAGTTTGCTAATTTTCGGATTCGGCGCGAATCAAATTTTTCCTAATATTCGAAACGAATTCCACTTCGCCAAGTTCGATTCGCTCATCTCTAATCCTCATGTTCCCTGCAACTGAATTTTGCTGCAACATTCATCTTGAGGTATCCTTTAATATTAGCTTATATATACCTGGGTATATGTGCACAAGTCCACCAGGACTTTTGTTGGGCCCTTTGCTGATTATACCTGTTTGTACATTGGATGTATGTACTATTAATATTTTTTTCTTATAAAAGGCGTGTATTATTTCCATTCTGGTATACATGTTTACTTATGAGTAAAGTTATATGCTGGTTGCAGTAGTTCCTCTGCCCCCAATTACTTTGTTGAGATTCAGGCCATATCCTGAGTGGAGGCATTGTCAACTTTATTATAAAATCCACTCTTCCACTTAGCAGAGGTTCTGGTTCTCTTAATTACCTACAGGCTTAGTGCAATGTCCTATTTAGGGAAGGCCATTTCCCATACCCCCCACCCCCTCCCTAATAAAGAGGGCTACATCAGCAAAGCCTTTGCTTCCCTTTAATTTGAGAGTTCTGGCTTTGACTCAAGATGGGGCGTATAGGAACACTGCAAAGAGATCACTGCTTCCCTACAGAGAACAAGGGTCCCACTCTGCAGCATACTGGCAGGTAATTAGTTTTGTTTACTATAATCAGGTATATATGTAGGTACATTTAAACTGAAAGTTCAGCTTGTCTTTAAGACTTTGTAAACCCACTTAAAAACATTGGTTGTAATTAGTCTTACATCATGCATAAATACTGTATCTTAAAGTTGCTCCAAAGCCTAAACATTTTTACCTTCAATGCATTTCTTGTATTAAGGTAAAAAATGTTTAGGTAAAGGTATTACCCCTCAACCCACCCCTTATACTTACCTGAGTCTTCACTCGATCCAGTGCTGTTCCTGTCTGTAGTGGCTCTCTCATTTCCTAGTTTCACAGGCTTTGCTGAAGCAGTGGGAGCTATTGGCTCCTGCTGCTGTCAGTCAAATTCTGTGACAAGGGAGCATTAGCAGGGGCAGGGCTGAGCTATGCTAGACATTAAGTGCACAGGTGTGCCAAGATAGGAAGTGGCTTCTTAGGGCTCGTTCACACTAGGCTGTTTTGCCAACGCTTGCCAAACGCCCCTATAGCGTTTGGCAAGCGTTGGTCCGGTGTTTGCGGAGCGTTTCTAACGCTCGGCAAACGCTCCGCAAACGCCGCATGCACGGTTTAGCGGCGGTTGCTAGGCGTTTGCCGACCGTTAATAATGCCCCACAAACGCCTATAATGCATTTGAGTGGTGTTACCGCTCCGCAAACACCCTGCAACCGCGTCGCAACCGCACCGCAAACGCCGGTCGGGCGTTTGCGGAGCGGCACCATAGACGAGAATAGGAGGCTTCAAAGCCTCCTGACTCGACCAGAGGCGTCCGTTTTGCCGCAACGCGACGCGACGCAAACGCTCCTGTTAGAACAGCACCATGTGCTGTAATGTGCAGAATTGGCAGAGGCGTTTGGGAAGCGGTAAAAACGCTTCCCAAACGCCTCTCTGCCGCCTGCACACAAGGCTAGTGTGAACGTAGCCTTATGGTGGCACACTGTGAAGAGGAGGAACCAGGAATGCTGGTGGGGGACCCTAAAAGGGGAGATTAATGGCCTCTCTGTGCAGTTCCATTGCACAGAGCAGGTAAGTATAAACCTGCTTGCTATTAAAAAAATTAGTTTACAATCACTTTAAAATGACTCAGTGACAAGGCATTACAACTTTTAAATGAAACATCTGGCAAACCTTATACATTATAAAGTTTTATGTACATCATAACCTGATTCTGCTTTGTAGATGCTAAGTCATGCCAGTGCATTTGTTGAAAATCAGTGCCAATTCTGAGTGCCTGCTTTTACTATTACATTTAGCCACAGGACTGTAATCCGTTTGAGTAGTTCTCTCTTAATCTAGGTAAGGGGTCTTCAAACCTTCTAAACAAAGGGCCAGTTTAATGTCTTTCAGACTTTAGGGGGGCTGTACTGTGGCCATTGGGAGTAGAAAAGTCCCGTTGTCAGTGGGAGTAAACAATTTACCATCTTTGGTGTTTGTGAGAGGAGTTGTGCCCCATTTTTCGTGTCCTTAGGAGGAATTGTGCCCCGTTATTGGTGTCATTGGGTCCCATGGTTAGTGTCAATGGAAGGAACTGTGCCTCAGTTGTTTGTGTCATTGGGAAAAACTGTACCCCTTCATTGGTGTCAGTGGGGGAACTTGCGCCCCATCATTGATGTATTTGGAAGGAATTGTGCTCCATTGCTGGTGTCAGTACATGAAATATTGCTCCAAGGGACAGATAAAAGCAAGAGAAGTGCCACATCTGGCCCCCAGGCCACAGTTTGGGGACCACTGATCTAGGTCATACCAGGTATATTACCATCATCTGGCTTGGTAAGGGGTCCTATTTTGAAACACCTTATTGGATGTACACACTCTTCTAGTTGCTACTAGTAAGGCAAAGAAGAGAATAGACTCGGCACATTCAAATAATACATTCAGGCTACCTTAATGAGCTCTATGCTATATTCTTCATCCTTATGTCCAGCAGGCTCAATTTCTTGAAGTTTCTTGTACTATGGGAAAATGTTCCAAAAGCTAACATCCTGTTGAAAACAAGCCATGAGGTACATGTTATGAAGAATCTTGAAGAGATTAGACTATCTTTAAAGACTTATAGTTTAAAGCCTAAAAGCTTAAATATGAATATAATTAGCAAACAAAGGTCTGCACACCACTGTTACCTACACTATTTAGTAATCTGCAATAAATGACTTTGTAGGGTGCTTAAGCCCCTAATCTGCTTGTGCTATAAATTTGGATATACAGCACACCACATAACAAGAATGTTTTAGCAATGATTTTGCATTAAGCATTATGTACAATTATACAATAGGTACAACTATCCAAGTGTGTCACATCACATCAGGCATAATACAACATAAGTATTAACTCCACTGTTCCGGTCTATAATTCCGGTCTATATCCAAAAAGAATACATGCATATATATAGATAACGTGAGCAACACAGTCATAAAGCAGCTTACACTCAGAAACACATGCAGGAACTCAGTACCCAGAACAGAATAATGAGAAGGATAGCAGTGCCAGAATCTGGCGATAAGAGAGAAAAGGAAGAAGAACCCAATGTTTTAGAGGTGTGAGAACCCCTTTTCTCAAGAACTTTCTGGCCTATGACTGGAAAACTTTCCAAACCTATGGGGACAGAAATGAATTTGGAGCAAGCCACATGTAAAAAAAGGGTGTTGCCCACTAGGGGAGTGCAATCATGTTAAGGAAGGGATTCTGTAATGAATACACCAGAGGGCTGCGAGTGAGCTTGGAGTAATCTCCTGTTCAAGAAGAATCCAGTATTTATGTGAGTGATTTTGGCCCTTGTCTAGTATTCTTCTTGCTTGTTAGACTTTGTAGTAGAGTATAGGATCAGGAAATATCAGTCTTCCCCTGTAGCTTAGGAAGGGTAAAATGGACCAATCCAGTCTGTGTTGTTTTTTTACCCCAGGGAAAGTGGAAAAGTGTATATATTGAGTTCAGGAAGGATTTGTAAATGTAAGAGGATGGTTTAAAAGGGGTACAGGAGCCTGGGAAAGGTATTCATTTTCAGTATACTCTTTCTCCGAACTATGAGAAAATTATTTTGTCCCATTTTGGAGGTCTTTATGGATAAAGTGTGGTAAAGTTGGCTTTGAAAGTATCCTCCAGGGCTAGGGTAATTTTTATGCCTTGGTATTGTAGGTAGGAAGAATTCCCATTTAAGGGAAAATTTGATTCTGTAAGTTTTGAGTTTTGTTTGTGGTACTGAGATGTTTAAAAACCTGAGATTTTTGTACATTTATTTTGAAGTAAGATAGTGAGCTATATTTCTTAAATTCATCCAACAGGTTTGGTAGAGAAACTTCGGGTTTTAAAATAAGGAAAAGGAGAATGTCCATTTACGCTGCGGTTTTGTGGTGAGAATAATTGGACGAATACCTTCCTATGTCTATGTTTGCCCTGGTATTCAATTGAATAAAAGATGCAATTAAAAAAAGGATTCTAGGCATTTATTGACAATAAATGAAGCAGAATGTGATTACTCTGGGTAGAATGGATGACATTTAAAAATGTTGATGTAATATCTTTGGCTATACTACAGTAAATGTGGAATAAAGCATTTATTAAGGGCCTTAGTAAAAATGTTTGCATCCACATTGCAGAGGGACATTAAATAGTGTATTTGGATGGGTCCTTGCCTTCTTTTGGAAAACCTGTAACATTAGGTCTTAGGGAATCCATAAGCATATGGTGTCCTATGCCAAGAGAGCTGAGTGCTAAAATAAGTTCTGTATCAACTGGGATTGGAAGGTCTTATATAAACTTTGTGATAACCTATCTAGACCCAGCACTTTATTTGGGGATATGGATGCTACAACAGATTGAACTTCCTGTATGATCAGAGGGGCCTGCAGAGCCCAACAACAAGGCTCACATACAATGAAACATCTTGAAAACACTACACCACCATGTTAATGTTCCCAATTTACCTGTCTAATAGTCAAATTGATGGTAACAAAATCTTTTACAAATACATTATCTACAGTAGTGATGAGTGGAACACCCCTTTGTTCACTTCGCGGTTGAACATTCAAACCTAACGAAAGTTCAATCGTAAACTTTGAACTCAATGCAAGTCTTTGAGACTTGGTAGGAATTTAAGGGGAACCCCATGCTTTTGGGAGGTGGGGTTCCCCTTAAAAGTCCCACTAGGCGTAAAGGACTTGGTATGGCTTTTAGAGGGAACCCCACTCACTTTTTGAATTTTTTTTTTTACTGTGGGTTCCCTCCTAACTTTCCTACCATACCTAAAGGGCCTGGTATGGATTAGGAGGGGACCCCATGCTGTTTTTTATCTTTAATGTATTTTTAAAATTTTTTTTGTAATTTTTTTTGTAATTATTATTTACTTATGTAATTTTTTTTTTTTTTTGGTGGGGGGGGAGAGTTTTCTCCCCTCTGTCTTATATAGTGTGGAGTGGGGACTGTGCACTGGGATAGTGCAGTGTATTGTGGGGTATTTGGCGGGCAAACAGTTGTTGGTGCCCTTACACCATAACCCTTCAGAGTTATTCTTTACGAGTGCAGGATTGAACCCTGCTCTAAAAATTTAAATTAAATGCATCTGTCACACAGGTGCAGAAAAATTGTGCCTTGGGTGTTGGTGGTGCCTGAACACCGTAACCCCTCACAGTTACTTTTGGTGAGTGCAGGAATGAGCCCTGCTGTTAAAAATTGTTAAAGATAAAAAAATTGTAACAATTGAAATTATATGCACCTGTCAAACAGGTGCAGAAAAATTGGGCCTTGGGCATTGGTGCCTGAACACTGTATCCCCTCACAGTTAATCTTGCTGGGTGCAGGAATGGACTCTACTGTTGTCTAATTGTTAAAAATTAGAAAAAAATTGTAAAACAAATTTGATTACATGCACCTGTCAAATAGGTGCAGAAAGATTGAGCCTTGGGTGTTTGTGGTTCCTGAACCAAAAAAATGTTTGGAAGCTAGCACAATCAGGATTCAGGAATAGGATAGGCAGCATAAGTAGTCTTCAAGGGATCCCTACCAAATTTAATCAGTTACATAAGCATCAGGGGCTTGATAGCTGCTGTTGATCCAGGAGTCTTTTATCCATCACAAAACCTCCGGCAGCACTGAATGTATGTTCGGAAAGCACGCTGGATGCAGGACAGGCCAGTAGCTTGATTGCATGTTGAGCAAGTTCTAGCCAGTGATCCATCGTCAAAACCGAGAAACCCAGTGGATCCTCAGTTGGAATGATCTCCAAGTTTGCTTTTGGCCCTAGATAATTCTGCACCATATGATGCAAATGCTTCTGATGGGTGTTTAAACCACCCTGGGCACTGAAGACTAAAGAATTGTTTAAAGGCATGGGTCAGCTGTCTGCCTTATCCACCGCTCTTCCTTTTGACCGAACAAAGCCTCAGAAACAGGTTTTCCAGGAAATGGTAACCTCCCAGTGTCTGGAAAGGTGTTACACAAAGTTTTCTTCAAGGCGTCCTAAAGAGGTTTCATCCTCCACTTCCTCTGCGAAGGCAGGATGAGCTCTGAAACTTTACCCTTGTAACGTGGATCAAGAAGGGTTGCCAACCAGTAATGATCCCTCTCCTTTATACCACGAATCCTCTGGTCCTTTTGCAGGCTTTGAAAAATCAGGGAGCCCTTGCAGCGTATGTTTGAGGAGGCATTAGATTCTGAAACTTCTGGGTCTCTGAGGATGACACTGTCAAGAACTACCTCCTCCCAGCCACATACTACTCCTGGCTGGGTTTCTGGGGACTGAAAACCATTCCTTGAAGACTGCCATATGTTAACCTCTATTTCCATGCCATCCTCCTCCTCCTATTTCTCCTGTCTGTTCTGCAGCCCCGCAGGAATAGTATCTGCATATTGGGGGCCTTGAGAGGAAAGGAAGACCTCCTCTTCCTACCTGTTCTGCCTCAAGTGACCTGTCCATGATTCCACTCAGCTTGTGCTCCAGCAGGAAGACTAGAGGGATAATGTCACTGATCCATGCATTGTCACTGCTCACCATCCTTGTAACCTCCTCAAATGGTGATAGGGCAGTGCATGCATCCTTTATCAGCAGCCACTGGCATGGTGAGAAGAAGCCAAGCTCCCCTGAGCCTGTCCTTGTGCCCATACTCACAGAGATACTCATTGATGGCTCTCTGCTGTGTGTGCAGCTGCTGCAGCATTGCCAATGTTGAGTTCCACCATGTGGGCATGTCACAAATGAGGCGGCTGGTGGGCAGGATGAATTCCCATTGTCAGCCAGACATGTATGACAGCTGGAAATGGTTACTGATTTTTCTGGCCTGACTCAGAAGATCTTGTAAGCCTGGGCACCTGTTCAAAAAACACTATACCATCAAATTCAGGGCATGTGCCAAGCATGGCACATGTGTCAAGTGTCCCTGTCAGAGGGAGAAGATAAGGTTGGTGCCATTGTCGCATACAGCTATTCTTAGATTGTAAGCTCCAAGGAGCAGGGCCCTCCTTACTATCTTGTATTGAACTGTATTGTTGCTGTATTGTCTCTATTTTGTAAAGTGCTGAGCAAACTGTTGGCGCTATATAAATCCTGTATAATAATAGTAATTCCTGGCTCGAGCTGCCATGGCGTCAAACACCTCTGAGCCTCTGAGCCTGCCATGGCGTCAAAAACCTCTGAGCAGCCTTCCCATGCAGAGCAGACAGAATCTCTGCCCCTGTGTGGCTCCTGTCCCCTAGACAGACCAGCTGAAGCACCGCATTGGCATCTCTTAGCCTGACTGCTTGCATAACCCCTTGAATGCTAAGGGAGCACTGCTGGTTCTGAAGACAATTCAGCAGAAGAGGCCACAGAGGAAGAGGAGGAGGTGGAGCAGGCATATGTGGTAGAATCACCACCAACTTTTTGGAGGTGTGGTGGCGGAACAAGCACTAGCATTGAACCCTGTCCTGCAGCCTTCCCAGCTGCCAGCAGAGTTAGTCAGTGCGCTGTGAAGGAAATGTAATGTCCCTGACCATGCCTGCTGGACCACATGTCAGCAGTAATGTGGACCTTGCTGCTGACTGCCCTATCCAACGAGGCCAAAACATTGCCTTGCACATGATAGTACAAAGCTGGAATTGCCTTAATTGAAAATACATTTATTTTCAGAACCTGCCACTGTGGTACAGCACATTCCTCAGATTCATGGAAGGGACAGCAGTTGTAATGCTAGCAATTTGGCCAAGCTAACATGTGGATGGATGGGACAGTATTTTTATTTTACAGTTCAGCATCTGGGGTAGTGAAATTTGCCTGGTGAAAGCAACAGGTGGTGTAGTGCTAGCAGCTTGGGTGCAAGGACCTGTGGCACCCATTGCTATACAATCCCTCTCAGTGGAGGCTGTTGAGAAGACTTGAGGTATAGTAGGGGTAGAGATCCCAGATGAGAAGTCTGCACTTTTTTATGATGTGGGTCTTTCAGTTGCTGTTGCCAATGGGGGCTGCATGGCAGGCCATTGTATGTCTTGTCAAGCATGTGGTACCCAAGTGGCTGGTGTTTTGGCCATGCTTGATCCACTTCAGACAGAGACAGCAAACAGCAACGCTCCAGTCTGCTGCACGTGTTGGAAAAAAAGCCCACACCAATGAAATTTTGGAAGTCTGTGGGGAGTCAGCAGTACCCTGCACCTGTGGAGCTTTGTCATGTGATGCAAAAGGGCGGCTGCCCTTACGCCTGCCCCTGGAGGACATCCTGCCTTGTTGGAGTTGTGCCTCCTCCTCACTTTCCTCCTTTGTTCTCTCAGGCACCCAAGTACAGTCAGTGACTTCATCCCCTCCCTCCTCGTCACTGAAGCCAACTTGGCAGTATGCTGCAGCTGGGGGAACATGACTGACAATTTCTTCTCCGTCATTGGCACCCCCTTTCTCTAGGCCCATGTCACTCCCTTCCTGAACTTGGGAACCAACATTGGAGCATTCAAATTGCTGCTCATCCTCCAGCAGCATGGAACTGACACTATGATTGAATAATTCAGACGATTCCTCCATGCATGATGGTGGGGCTAAGGAAGGAGTAGCTGTGGACAGGGAGCTTCTGGAATAGGCAATTTTGGCAGCTGCAGTGGAAGGTGAACTGGTATGAGCCTGGGTGACAGAGGATGAGGATGGCTTAATTATCCACTCCCAGGGGCGGACTGACCATTCGAGGACTCGGCACTGCCTAGGGCCCGGGGTCAGTAGGGGGCCCCATGAAATGCCTCTGGTACCTTTTTTCATAGGCTTTTTTGGGTGTGCTTTGAGTGTGGGCAAGGACATGGGGGCCCCATGATCCCCTATTGCCTGGGGGCCCCATGAGTTGTCAGTCCACCCCTGTCCATTCCACCTCTTCTTCTGCATGTTGTGGCTCAACAACACGGCCAGCACCGAAAAAAAAGTCAAGCGTGCCCTTCCTGCAGACCACCACAACTTTTCACTGTGGACACAAGAGGCTGTGCTCTGTTATCTGCCTGTGAGCATCTGTCTCTCCTTGTTGGCCTTTTGGGCATGATGGGGGATTTTTTTTCAGGAATTTTTATAACATTTTATTGTGTGGGATGGGAATTGGTGCTTGGGTGCAATACTTTTTGTGCTTGCAATTATGGAGATTTTTTTTACTGCTGCTGCTGCAAAAAATAAAATAAAAATAAAATAAATGTAAAAAAAATTAGGAAAGTAAAAAAAAATAATTTAGAAAGCCAAAAAAAAAATGGATCCACTGCTGACACAAAAGGAGGAACACCTGCAACACAGAAGTGGGAACAGCAATTATGCCCTAAATATTTTTAGTGCTGCTGCAAAAAAAAAGTAACAAAGAAAAAAAATGGGAACAGCGGTGACACAGAAGTGCTTTAAAAAACACTGGCACTTCACTGACAGCACTACGCTGCTTTTCACAACACTGCACTACACTGACTACACTACACTCTCTCTTAACCCAACACTAACTACACTAAACTCCTCCAACACACTGCACAAGGCTGCTGTGTAAGCAGCCTTATACACTGCCAAAAAAATTAAAAAAAACACTTTAATCAGAGCATAGCATCAAGTCAATTAAACTGGGATATTGATCTGGTCAGTTAAGTAGCAGAGGGGGTTGTTAATCAGTTTCAGCTGCTTTGGTGTTAATGAAACTAACAACAGGTGCACTAGATGGGCAGCAGTGAGACAACCCCCAAAACAAGAATGGTTTTACAAGCGGAGAACACTGACATTTTTTCCCTACTCAGCTTTTCTGACTGTTTTTCACTAGTTTTGCATTTGGCTAGGGTAAGTGTCACTACTGGTAGCATGAGGCGATACCTGGACCCTACAGAGGTTGCACAAGCAGTCCAACTCCTCCAGGATGAAACATTAATACATGTCATTCTAAGAAGGTTTGCTGTGTGTCCCAGCACAGTCTCAGGAGCATGGAGGAGATTCCAGGAGACAGGCAGTTACTCTAGAAGAGCTGGACAGGGCCGTAGAAGGGTTATCTGCTCCTTTGTGCAAGGAAAAACAGGGTGAGCACTGCCAGAGCCCTACAAAATGACATCCAGCAGGCCACTGGTGTGAATGTCTGTGACCAAGCAATCAAACAGATTTCATGAGGGTGGCTTGAGGGCCCAATGTCCTCTAGCGGGCCCTGTGCTCACTGCCCGGCACCATAGAGCTTGATTGGCATTTGCCATTGAACACCAGAATTGTCAGGTCTGCCACTGGCGCCCTGTGCTTTTCACAGATGAGAGCAGGTTCACCCTCAACACATGTGACAGACGTGAAAGGGTCTGGAGAAGCCATGGAGAATGTTATGCTGCCTGTAACATCGTTCTCAAAGGCCATTTTAGTGGTGGATCAGTGATGATCTGGGGAGGCATATGCATGGAGGGATGCACAGGCCTCTATAGGCTAGACAATGGCACCCTGACTGCCGTTAGGTATCGGATGAAACCTTTGGACTCATTGTCAGACCCTGCGCTGGTGCAGTGGTTCCTGGGTTACTCCTGGTGCATGACAATGCTTGGTCTCATGTGGCAAGAGTATGCAGGCAGTTCCTGGAGGATGAACGAATTGATACCATTGAATGGCCCCCACGCTTGCCTGACCTAAATCCAATAGAACACCTCTGGGATATCATGTTTCAGTCCATCCGACGCCACCAGGTTGCACCTCATACTGTCCAGGAGCTCAGTGATGCCTTGGTCCAGATCTGGGAAGAAAATACCCCAAGACACCATCCGTTGTCTCATTAGGAGCATGCCCTGATGTTGTCAGGTATGCATACAAGGACATGGGGGTCATACAAACTACTGAGTACCATTCTGAGTTGCTGCAATGAACTTTCAGCAAAATGGACTAGCCTGCTGCATAATTTTTTCACTTTGATGTTTGGGGTGTCTTTGAATTCAGTCCTCTGTAGGGTGATAATTTAAATTTCCATCAAACGATGGGGCATCCTTACGTTCCTAACACATTACCCAGTCCATATCAGTATAGATATCCAGCATATTTTACCACATTGAGATCTGATCTGTTTTCAAAGTGTTCCTTTTTTAGTTTTTTTTGAGCAGTGTATAATGTGGGGCGTGGACTGTGAGTATGGACTGTGAGCCATGATTGGCCAAAGTCAACTGCTTTCACAGTGCATTGTGCTGTGATTGGCAAAAGCATTGCACCTGACCTGTGGTCAGGTGCATTGCTTTGGCCAATCATGGCTCTCAATGCAGAGCACAGTGCATTGTGGGACGCTTGGCAGGCAGTTTGTCGAACACATGAACACCCAATCCCCTTTTCCTACACAGTATTTGGGGAAGAAGTGGCTTCTTGCAAAGTAGTTTGCAGAACAATTTTGATTGGAAAGATTCCTGATCTCAGACTGAAGGGCACAAATAAATAATTTAGACAATGTCCCCATGAAGGGTAGAAATCTGCATACAGACAGAACAGTCATCTGGGTTCTAAAGAGTATCACAAAAAAAAGGGTCTAGCATCCTCAGAAAGTACAATCATATTGTTAGATATTCAAAACCTCCAGGTAGCAGGGGTACAGGGAAGGTGATATACAGTATATGAGAACTTTATAGATGTTACAACCTGTCAGAGTCTTCCAGCAGTCTCAAAAACACCAATTCTCTCCTGCAATATGTTTGTGGTCCCAAGCATAGCGATCACTAACATATTGCAGGAGAGAATAAGTGTTTCTGATAGGCTCTAATATCCACTGAAGTGTTTCTATATTTCTTACCCTGTCCCTGCATATGGTCTTTCTGGATATGCAGCTAATTACCTAGTGACATGCTGAAGTGCCCTTCGTGGTGTTTACTCCCATCGCACCATATAGGGATCTCATACACCTTCGGCATCCATCTTTGGGGTTGTTTATTTTTTCATGATCCCTGGCAGCACCTCCTCCCTTTTTATGCCTTGTAAACATTTTTACCCACATGATTGCATATGGATGGTTTTTATCAGGTTTAGTGTTTACCCACCATTAACTCTTGAATAAATTGGAAATAATTCAACAAGTTGGTTGCTCATTGTATTCTTCATTAGTGCTGCGATCATCTGTAGATAATGTATTTGCAAAATATTATGTTACCATCATTTAGAATAGTAGGCAGGCAACAAGGCGAACTTGAGCATGATGATGTAGTCATTTTTAAGATGATTTATGAGTAAACCTTGTTGTATTGAGCTAAATTTTGCACAATTCCATGTTTGTTAAAAAAGGTTAACCATTATTACTCATACTGTATTATTGTTTTCTTTTGTACCTCGAAAGTCTCTTAAAAGGATAAATTCACCTTTTAACAAAAAATAAATGCACATTTTTTTGCAGGTAAAAAAAAGTGCATTTATTATTTTCTGTCTGTGGATCCTCTAAAGCATTGCACCAGCGATCAGCAGATTGCTGGTGCCATGCAGGTCTCCCCCTGACCTGTCAGTATGTCTACTTGCTCGTACATCCAGTATGAGCAAGCAGATACGACTGACAGAAAGGCTCAATGAACTACCATGGCACTGTGGAGCACCATGGTAGCTCATTGAAAGCTACAAGCTAACAGCCGCAAAGGCTACCAGGACTTTCAGTTTTCCCATTCACAGAATTCTGTGAATGAGTGACACGACTGGGTGATCAGAGCCCTGCATGGCCACATCTTTTTTTTAATTTGACAGCTAACGAGAGGGGAGAATATCCCCCGCTAGCTGTCACAACAGGGATCAGGGGCTGGTCTGATTGTAATATGTTACATGTTACTCCCTGAATATGGGTGTAACATGTTACGAGAGGTGAACTTATCCTTTAATCATCTTTTTCGTTTACTGCTTATAAATTGGATGCTGGCATCTATATACACACTGCTTGAACAACCTTTTATAAAGCCTTTTTATAATTTGCAAAGCACCCTGTCCTTTTATTTTTTAGGACAAAGACCTCATTCTTGGGGGCAGGGGTATTAGAAGTTTGAAGCCCTCTTGTTTACAAATAGAAGCTGGCCAGGCTATATGACAGACTTCCAGCTGACGTTTTTTTTTACCACATCAGCCGAACTGCATACAGACTGGGTTTGGATAAAACTTGTGTTCAACCTGAATTCAAAGCTGATCTCTAGTCAGTAATAGGCTAATTTGTGACTCCTTTTTCCAACAATAAGTATCATTTACTGTGAATAGTTGGACCTTTCATTGACATGAGAGATCAAAACAGTTCCATTTGTGACTAATACTGCTGCATATTGATAGATGGCCCTATTTTCTGTTAATAATTTCAGGAGCCTACTTCAAAATTTGCTGAAAGCCTTTTCACAGCTAAAGATAATATAAAAGATATAAAGAGCCAAAGGACATTTATATTAGAAAACAATACAACCACAAAATTAAGATTATTTTTGAAGAACAACAGCAATCAACAAAATGTACTGTCAGCAAGCAATGCTCTATTAGAAAATAACAGTCCCTTGGAGGTGTCAACCAATGCTTCTGCTCGTTTACAAGCACCACTCAAGGTATTCTTTTGTATTTTATGTCTAAGTAGTTTTTTCAACAAAATGTTCTTTTTTTTTTAATTTAAATTACCTGTGCACATCTTTTACACATGTGTTACTTATTATCATTTGTTGGTAAGTTTTAGAAGTTCAGAAAACACTTGGGCAATTCAATTATATAAATATGATGACAAGTGACAATTTCAGGGCATCAACGTTGGGAGAAAAGCTCAGTTAGTTTATTGGATTTTATCCATTATCTCCCACCTATGGTAATGGCTATTGTAAAGGAACTGGGGTGGTGGAGTGCTGAACTTAAAACTTGGTAGTTCTGACTGTTATCAATAATTATTATTATAGTGAGGCAGATCATTATTGCCCTTTGGAGTATCAGTTGGGGTTTTTAGGGTAGTTCGCTTGTATGGAGAGAGAGGATGAGTCTACCAAGTAATCCAGTTGTGACTTTTCACAGTATAAGGTTTATCAGAAGTTGAAAGCCATTTTTTTGGGGGGGGGGAGGGGGAATCATGCACAAACCCTCCTTCCCCAAGGCTAAAATACAATGAAGTCTCTATATAGTCATATACAATTAAAGACCAAATACAGTAAAAAAAATCATGTCTTTGTCTTTAATGTATGTTATGATCTTTTTTCAACTTCTGAAAGATCATTTTTATTGTGAAAAAGAAATGGTAATGGTATATGTGTTCATCCAAATAAATAAATAAATAGTATATGCTGTACTTCTTTATGTGTATATGGCCAACTTCATAATGATATCCATTTCATCTGTAAATGTTTATTATTACCCCTACTAATTATACTTAAGCAGTTACATATTTTGTCTTGTGCCAGTTTTCACTTATGATTTTTTTTCAGCCAGTTATGTCTAGAAATCTACAAAACAGCTGATTTTTGGAATGTTGTAAGTCATGTACCCAGAGATATATTTTTATGTTTTGCACTTATGAAGCATTAAAAACTAAAAGATGTTTTGTTATTGAACCTTACTGAACTGCTAGCTGAAAGAATGACTGAATGTGGAGATGAGAAAAGAATTTTATGTTTCTGCTGTACTTTCTGCTTACACAGTAATGTTAACATACAGTATTAGGAATTTAAGAGGTTTTGTAAAAGTTTGCCTTGTTTGTTATGGAGAAGAGTAAAAATAAGGTGAATGCTAAAAATATCATTTTTATTAAGAAAAGAGATTAGATGCTGCAGGGAGAAGAGAGCTGGCAGGAGTTGTGGGTTGTGATTTCTCTTCCTCCAGGACCCCCTCTGGCCATTGAGATGACATGTGTGACCAAAGGGAGATTGAAACAATTGAATCAAATTGGTAGGCCGCCGCTTAAACATTTTGTGACTTATAGCTGGAGAAATGTCACATACAATCCTTCACAGTAACCTAACAGTGAGCTTTCATTTAGATCATTATAATGGCATTATAATGGCATAATACATTAGTATTCAGTGCATACCAGCACATTATGGTATGCTTACCTTTTAAACCGGAACTGTAGGCACTTCCATCTTCACCTGGTCTTCTTCCTGGGTTCACACTTTCTGGTCGTTTGAATGACCAGCCTGTGGTGATGTCACTTGCATGTATGATTGTGGCACAGTGCTCCCTGCATTGACAGAACACTCAGTGTGCCTTGAATGCAGAGTGCACTGCGCATGCACCAGCAACATCACCAGCTGCGGCAGCTGTGAATACCTTCCAAATGGCACTGGTTTAAGAGATATTCACTGTACTTACAGGTAAGCCCAATCATACGCTTACCTGTAGGTACACGTTCAAAAATTTACTTTACTACAGCTTTAATAACTGCAGCTGTACTTAACAGTTTTCTCCTAGTCCCTCTGCAAAGTCTTACAAATATGTCTGCAGTGGAGTTCATCCTGGTAGATGCTGCTTCTTGTGATAGGGTGGCAATGATATTGTACTGACCCCCCAGTCTCCACTGTAGGTATCACTGTTTGTGAGTAAGAGTGTGTGAAGCACAGATAATGGCAAATTTGGCTCACTTAAGATAGTATTGGGGGGTTTTTGTTTACTTTGAGGCCTGTGAATCAGCTAGCAAGTACAAATATCATACAGGAGCCGTTAGATGTATTTTAAGAGATACATCTATAACAAAGGAAATCTCAGATTCTCTTTCAGGATATTTTTTATATATTTTTGGAAAAATGAATGTATTTAGTTGATTAAAATGTATATAAAATGGCCATCGTTTGGAAGAAGTTTGCTTATGTTGCCTAGTTAGTGGATATTTAACTTGACTGAGAACTACTGGGACAACTATACATTCTACTAAATTCTTATAGGAAATCTGGCATAGATGTCTAATTGGTAACTTTAGCATTTAGCTACAAATGTAGCTACAGTTCATTTTGCTCCAACAGTGATATAAAATTAAATATTTGGATTCTAAATAAATTAAAGCATATACTTGCTTTTTCAAGAAAGTGATTAAATACTTTGTGAATATAGACTCCTTATGGCCACCTTATTAGTTATGTATATCTGGTACTTTTGTTGCAGAAGAGTTCCAAAAATGTTTCTGACAGCATAAAAGAACAAATGGGTAATTCATGAAATCAAGTCCAACCTTTCTATTTAAACCCAGTTTACTAAATTGAAGATGACTTGTTTGTGACTGTGTATGGGAAGAGCTAACTAATTATGCTTGCAAAAGTGAAGAAAATGATAACTAGCAATAAGATGACTTGATACATGAAAGTATATGACAAAATGAACATGCCATTGCAAACATCAAAGACCCAAATCTAAAACAAATCATTCTGGAAAAACACTATCCATGTGGTCCTCAGGAGTCTGCATCAACTTGATGGTGCTCAATAATATTAAAGCACTCGTAAAGGCATACAAACGATTACCAACAAATATCAGATAGGCATTCAAACATTACTTGACTGGTAATGAATTGTTGACATGACAACATAAATGCGTGGATTCATGTTGCATACTGTATGTCACATATATGAAATATATTTATCAAGCCAATTAAGATTTTCTAGCCCTCAGGTTGTGGTAAGTCCACTGTAGCTTCATTTTATGGTCTTTTACTGTTTTAGTCCATTCTCTACAAATTCCATATGTAATGAATTAGAGACATCTTTTTAATACAATGGTTACATGCATTTTATTAATCAGCAAGTGTTGACATTTCATTTATACCATTCTCATCTGCCCTTTCTCATTAACAAAGTGTTTTCACTGAAATACCTGCCACTCACTGCTCTTCTTTTAGTTATTTATCTTTATGCAGTGTTTTCTTTATGCTAGATACTATAGTAATTCCTCATACCTGGAGCTTAGCAGTCATTGGAAAGCATCTGATCACACCGATCTTGGTGTGATCAGATGCTTTTGAGGGCAGAAGAGGCACAAAGAGTACCTGTCACTGCCTATTGCTATCACAGGGATATTTATATTCCCCATGATATCAATAAAAGTACCTCCCTCCATAAAGAGTAGCAGTCACTGGAGTTGAAAGCTTGACAGTCTATTTCAACCCCAATGACTGCTAAGTTACAATTACTTGATTTGATGTTTACAATAATTGGTCAAATTTGCACAGGTCACATATCTTTTCTTTTGTAATATCTGGAATTCTGCTTGTACACACACACACACACGTCTACAAAATTGAATTTATTAGAAACATGTTAAAATAACATATATGAAAATAAAAACAATATTGACTTAATGACTTCAATTAGTTATACCAGGATGATGCCTACGTCTGCAGGCATCATCCCAGTATTGTCTTTTAGAGGCGAAGATCAGTTTTCTTGTAAAAGCAATCATAGTGGCTAATTTTACAAGCAATGAAAAGGGATGTCCATCTCCCCCCGCACCTCTTTCCATGGCTCTCTCAGGCTCTCCTATCCCACTGGGAGACCTGAGTGACCAGTCAGTGCTGCTGTCGTGCTGCTGTCGGCTGACCATAGAGGTCATAGACTGGAATGGCTCTTGACATCTCTATGGTATAGGAAACCAGAAGTGATGAGCATTCATCACTTCCAGTTTTGCTGGATGTAAACAGTGCTATTTTTAAATTGGGAAAGCTGATCTTGGTGTGATCAGATGCTTTTAAGGGCAGAAGAGGCACAAAGAGTACCTGTCACTGCTTATTGCTATCACATGGATATTTATATTCCCTGTGATAACAATAAAAGTACACCTCTCCATAAAGAGTAGCAGTCATTGGAGTTGAAATAGAGTGTTCACTTTGCAAGTGAAGTTGCACTTTGCCACCTTTCTCATCCTAACCTGTGCAAGAAAAGAAAACGCTCCTTTAAATTTTGCCGTATTCACTAAGCTATGGGTACAATTCCACTGCAAAGTGAACAGTCTATTTCGACCCCAATGACTGCTAAGCTCCAGGTATGTGCAATTACTTGATTTGATGTTTACAATAATTGGTCAAATTTGCACAGGTCACCTATCTTTTCTTTTTTAATATCTGACCAATGAACAATCAAATCTTTTAACCACGTCTGCACATTTTATGTATTGAGTTGTGGTCACATAATGTTTTGTTTGGCTATTTGCATTAACAATATGGCATACATATTAAAGTGGGTAGGAAGTGAAATCTTTTGAAAATAAGTGATTACTACTATAATGCATACAGTATATTATTCATCTGCGTCTCAAATGTGATATCAACCCATGTGTTACTTTGATTTAGCAATTTAACTTTTCAATTCCATTAGCTAATTCTAAGCTTTGCAGTGTTATCATTTTTTTTAAAAAGTATAACTTGGAAACCAGAAATTTAGCCTTCAGCTAAATTGGCATAATAGGACAATTACTTTCCAGGGGGCAACACAGCGAAGTGTCAGATAGATGCTGACATTTTGCAAATTTCAGGCTGTATATCAGGTATGAAGCAATTAAAGTCTAGTCTGTTTTAATTTGATTAAAATTACTGATCTGAAACTAGTATGCTACCTGGGAGCCAGAAATGGCAGCTTGTGTTTGAATTCTGTTTTCTTTCATAAATAATCCCTTCAATGTTTTATTTACCTTTATCAAAAAGCCTGTTAGATGTACACTGAAAATTATTCTTGGATATTTAAAAGCTGTTCCTAAACTTCAAAGCAATAAGATAATTTATTTTGCCTGCATATTGTTTTTTTTCAATATACACCTAATTTAAATGTGGCCTTTTTAAGCACATTCCACAGACTACATCAATGTACTCCCACCAGGAATATACAGTACTTCATTTAATTAGTTCAAATAAGCTATGCTATGGATATTTTAATGTTATGGTAAAAGTATGTGCTTTTGAGTTAGAAACCACCGAAAGACATGTTTCTTGTTCCTTTTCAATGTATTATCTTCTCATCTGTTTGATTTGTTGACCCTGGTCATTAATACTTACCTATTAATGTCAAGGACATATGACTTTAAAGTATAAATGGCACATTTACTACAATCTGCTTGAAACACCAGCACTATAAAAAGCACTAGTCTTTAACAGCATAATGCAAAATTAGGCATAAAACAGTGAGGCAAGCAGAAATTAAAAATGGGCAAGTAAATAAATTCATATTTATACAAAGTTTCCAATGCAATTACTGAAAAGTCACAGGGTGACCAATTTTCATAATTCTCATTGCATATTATGATAATTAAAAGGTTTTGCATATTTAATTTTTAATTAGTACACTGTGCAAAGAAGTGCAGATTGATGAATAATAAAAGGATGCAAGCAAAAGTTCTGGAATAAAAATTATTGTTGTGTTACCTGAAGAATTAATAAAGAAATACTGGAAATCAGTGTAACACTTGCTAAGACAGAAAAAGGTTGAATACAAAATGGATAGAATGCCTGGCTCAATTACATTTTTAATTATAAAGCTCAAACTGTCTACCCAGGCAACCAAATAATATTTGCAAAGCAACAGAGTAAATCTGGAATAAAAAAGAAGTTAAGTAACCAAATTCCTCAAAGAGAATATTTTTTTGTATTGCATAAGTAAACTAATGCAAACACCAATTTAAGAGCAAGCATTATTTTTTAGAAGATCATATATGGGTTTAGCTATTGCGATAATTCTTTTTTAAATATTAATAGTTACTGATCAGTATATATGGGATAAACATAAAATATGTTTAAATATAACTGGTATCTTTTAAATGCAAATGAACATTTTTAATCTTTAAACATTATGTGCAAATAAAATTATCAGATCATATACTGTACACTGATATAGCATAGGTAAAGATATCATGGGGATCTAGTGTGGGAAATTTGGCAGTGCTAAAAAGACAGTTTAAACAGTAAGGAAAAAGGACTTTAAGGTCTTCCTTCATCTGACTTGCCAGCACTGGATCGGATGCCACGGGACATCTTCATCATCATTGGACCTTGGAAATGTAAAAATAAGCTAAAATTAATAAATACACAAATAATAAAGAATTTTTTGTTTTTGTTTCTTTTTTTTCAATTACATTTTTTTTTACCTGCATGCACAGTTAAAGTGGTTGTAAACCTAAAAAACACAAATCAATCTAATCCTACAGTTGAAAAGATTTTACCTTTACTAAGCATTTGAGCTTAGTTTGGTATCTTGAAGCAATCCCCTTCTCCAGAAATCCTCCCTGCTCTTCTGAACAGAATAAATCCGACACAAGCATAAAAATGGTGTCACAGCCTTCTCCTGTGAGTGACAGGCTGTGCTGAAGACGAGACCAGCATGAGCCTCCATGTAATACACTGCAAAGATGTGGGGGGAGCAGATGTCCTCTCACTGCTGGTCTCTGCCTTCACAAGATCAAGAACACAGCACCAGTGATTTATGACATAGATCGGCATCACTTCAGTAATCCTGTAGTTATCTAGGCAAGTCTGCTGACAGCTGATTATTGTCCTGCTCTATTCACAGCACCTAGCTTGTGAATTGCCGTTAACAGAGTTTTAAATGAGAATGTTTCCTGGTCCACAATGCCACTTTAGGCTGCAAAATTCCTAGGATTTTTAACATTAACCTCTTCCTACCAGCTTAGTCCTGCTTAGCACAGATCCTGTGCTGTAAGCAGAGCTAACATAGTCACTGGCATCTGTGTACATAGTCTGGCTGAAAAAAGACAAAAGTCCATCCAGTTTAACAAAAAAAAAGTTATAATCCTATACCCGCCATTGATCCAGAGGAAGGCAAAAAAACCCCTAGCAAAGCATGATGCAATTTGCTCCTGCAGGGTAATAAATTCCTTCCTGATCCCCTGCGAGGCAATCGGATATTCCCTGGATCAACTTTATCTATAAATGTTAGTATCCATTTATATTCTGTGTATCTTTGAAAGAATCCAGGCCTTTTTTTAAAAGAAATCCACTGAGCTGGCCAGAATCAACTCTTAAGGGAGTTTGTTCCACATTTTCACAGCTCTTACTGTGAAGAAACTTTTCGATATTTGGAGATTAAATCTCTTTTACTCCAGATGTGGAGAGTGCCCCCTTGCCCATTGTGATGACCTAAGGGTGAATAACTCCTCCATGCCTCTTATCAGTTTGGTTGCCCTTCTCCACACTTTCTCCAGTTCCCCAGTGTTCTTTTTGTGAATTGGTGCCCAAAACTGAACTGCATATTCCAGATGAGGTGTTAATAATGATTTGTACAGGGCTAAAATTATATCTCTTTTCTAGAGTCTATACCTCTTTTAATACAAGAGAGGATTTAGCTCACTTTAGAAACCGCAGCTTGGCATTGCATGCCATTATTAAGCTTATGATCTACCAGAACTCCCAGATCCTTCTCCGCCATTGGTTCCCCCAGTTGTACTCCCCCTAGCATGTATGATGAATGCATATTCTTAGCCCCCAAGTGCATAACCTTACATTTATCAACATTAAAACTGCATTTGTCACATAGTTGCCCAGTTAAACAGTGTATTGAGGTAGGCTTGTAAGTTGGAGACATCCTGTAAGGACATTATTCCACAGCAAAGCTTGGTGTCATCTGCAAAGATTGACATGGTATTCCCCTGAATGAACTCAGCAGAAATGCTCACAGGCGTAAAGATGTGAGGTAGCTGTGCACATTCTTGAGCCGAGGCTGGAGGGTGTGTATAACTGAGGGATTGTGTGACATCACATCTCCACCTACTATTCTCTAGTCCTAAGCCACACCCTCAGACCAGCAGTTTTTGGATGGCTGAGACAAGCTAAGGGAGCATTTTTCTTAGGTATACTCACAGCTGTATATATATGTATGTGTGTATATATATATATATATATATATATATATATATATATATATATATATATATATATATATATATATATATATACATTAAAATGTATTAATTTATGGAAAAAGGTAAATTTTAGTATATTTGGGTTTACAACCACTTTAAGCAGGTTCCCTAGAAAGGTAGAAACCAACTACCTTCCTACTACAGAGAGGGCGACTGGGGAAAGGGGGTAGGTGTTACTTAAGTCTCCCCTTGCCATCATCCCCATCTGGAAACCTGGTCATTTGTCCTTTGAGAGATGGACCTCCTGTTTACTTAGAAAACACAAACAACCAAGTGGTCACACCTCAATTATGAATGCCAACATCCCTGAATCTTTATCATTATGTTTACATTGGACTTTTCAGGCATTCTGCTTATTCACACACACACACACATGTAAATCTATAAAATGTCTTTTATTAGAAACATGTTAAAATAACATATATGAAAATAAAAACATTATGCACTTGATGACTTCAGTTGGTTATTCCTAGATGATGCCTGCATCTGCAGGCATCATCCCAGTATTGTCTTTTAGAGCCGACAGTCAGCTTTCTTGTAAAAGCAATCATAGTGGATAATTTTGTGGAAAGGGATGTCACCCCCTCACGCCGCTTTCTGTGGCTCTCTGTCTCTTCTATCCCTCCAGGAGACCTGAGTGACCAGGTGGTGCTGCTGCCGGCTGACCATAGAGGTAATCAGAGACTGGAATGACTTAGACTGTCTCTATGATATAGGAAACCAGAAGTGATGAGCATTCATCACTTCCGGTTTCGCCAGCTGTAAACAGTGCTATATTTAAATTTGTAAAGCATCGGATCACACCGATCTTGGTGTGACCAGATGCTTTAAAGGGCAGAAGAGATATAAAAAGTACCAGTCACTGGTTATTGCTATCACAGGTATATGTATATAACAATAAAAAAATTAAAGCGACAGTGTAAAAAAACTAACAAAAGAAATAATTGAAAATACTTGTCAGAAAGGGCTTGATCTTCAAGTGGATATAGCAGGCCATGATAATGATCAGAGCATGTAGAGTACAATTCTCTTCACACTCCCATGTGTGTGTGTGTATGTGTATATATATATATATATATATATATATATATATATATATATATACACATACACACATATACATATACATACACACATATACTTGCATTCTTTCTATGAGTTTATCTACAAAAAAGAAATTACAGTAACTACTATAGACCTTAAAGGCATTAAGGGTAAGATCAGACTAGAGATCCAACATTGTTGTCACCTTAACATATTTTATATTTCTATAACTATGGCTGTTGTGAAAATTTCATCATGTGCACAACGATAGGTGAAATATGAATGCTCTAGGTTGAAAGAATGTATTACATTATGCATATCTGCCATTCTTTTTTAGTTCCGCACATCTAATAATTCTTCAGTTTCATGACATTTGCTACATACTAAATATTTCTATTACATCTTTCTATCAACTCTCTTTTATTGTCTGTGGTCAGAATTGAATACAGCACAAACTAAGAATATAGAATCGATGTACCTGCTAATCCTGCCATATAAATTTGCAAACATTATATGTGATATAATTTAATATTTAATGGGTTTTTGCAGTGTAACTTCTGCTTCAGAAATTCTTGCTCAATTTGACATTTGAAAATGGTTTGACTATATAACACAGTCAACATTTGCACTTAATCAGCATGAACGAGGGCAGGCGTGAGGAAGATGAGTGAGCTCTGTGGGTGCATATCTCTGTCTATACAGGCAGATAATAATCCTGTTCTATAACCCATGCCGAAACATAGGAAAACTGCAGGCTCTATTCTCCTTCCTAGAGCTCTCAAATTTAACAATATCTCACCTACAGATCCCTAAAGCATCAAGTAGACAGACTCTATATAACACCCTCATGTCTTAGAGCTTCAGAACCTCAGGAAGAAAGTCCACAAATTACCTCTCTGCCAGACTCCATGGCTAGAGGGGAAGCAAGCAGATTCTCCAATGCCTACACCAATGATAGTGGCACCGGACTCTCAGCTTTCCTAGAGGCCCCTCCACAGCTTGCAGCATGTCCCACCCTTAGAGGAGGCAGATCTGGGGGTGCCGATATGGGCCTCATTGGCTAAAGAGGATATTCTAATGATGACTACCCACATTACAGCTACACTGTGAGAGGAGATGGAAAAGATCAGAACAAGAATAGTTATCTTGGATCACAAGCACATGATTTTCAAAACTTGCCAGTGGGAAACTGACTCCCACCACACAATCTGTGAAGAGACAATAAGGACTCAACCTTGCTCCAATTACAGTTGGAAGACATAGAGAGACCCAGTAGGCAAAATAATATTAGACTCAGGCATCCCAGAGGTAACACATGACCCAGACCTGAAAGTAACAGCCATCCAAAATAATATTTTGGGTAAGTCACCCATGGACCCAATAGAATTAGAATGGACACAAAGGGACCCTTGACCATGAAGCTTACCTCAATCTGCATTACAAGACATACTGTGCTGTTTCCACTTCTTTACAATTAGAGGACATTATAAAATGAGCGTAGCATAGAGGAACAATGGATTTTGATAGGTGAACAAGCTTCATTTAGCTTTTCTGCCAAACCTTGTACAGGAGATGTTTGCAGACACTCCTAATGCAGCACTCCTGCACAATAAGGGCAACATACACACAAAGATATCCTCTATCCTTGAACATTCACAAAGACAACAGATAGTTTACCCTCCAGCACCAGTCACAATGACTGAACCTCTTTTGGTTCCTGGATTGTGAGGATATCTTGATATAGGACTGGATCAACTTATTTGGAAAACAATGGGCAAAGACAGCCCCAAAATGTAGACCATAGTGGCAAAGGAGGGCAAGCTATCATCTCTTACAAAGGGATGACCCTTACCTTGTGCCAGGAACACACAAATTTTAATTCTTGTATGTTTCCTGCAGGGAATACGGTGGGATGAGAGCACAGGGACTATAGGAAATTCTGGAGCCCTGCTTAATATGACTGCAGAGGGGCATTAGTACATTACACCTAGAGAACTACAATGTGGAGGTCAAATGTTTTATATCATTCTATATATAGCCAAGAGCAAGTGTTTTCTGAGAACTCTGAATACATATGATCTCTCTCTAAGGACTGAGCAAACTGATAATGGTTTAATATATTTTTATTTTATGGTTTTATTAGAATGTGTTTTTATTATATGAAACTTAGTCTGCAAGTGGGCACCTCTCTTTGTTCTGGCGAAGTCCAGACATCTGATAAGTTTCAACCTGATGGAGGTAAGATCCCTTGGGATCAATTGCTCATGACAAGTGTTGCTAAAATGAGGGATTAGGAAGCAAGAATATTAGAGATGGGGGAGAGGTGATATTCAGCTTATAGCAAATTTTAGTTTTTTTGTTAAGGTTAATGGTGTTCTACTTTGGAGTAGTTGGGCAGAAATAGGGGATTGTTACAAAGCTCACAAAGCTGAGGTCAAATGATTTCTAGACAGCTTGTGGGCAATTACACACTAGAACACAGGCTAAATAACCATTAAGTGAACAAAGGCTATATTATTCTCTATAGAGGTAAAGTATATACTGACTGAGTGACATCTTGATGAATACATTACAGCGGTGTCCATGATTGACATCCTATCAGGGTGGGATAGACTAGAATTCACTCTAGTGGAGTTTTGAAATAATTAACACCTGTCACCTCAATATACCTACTAAGCAAAATCTTCTGTGCTCTTGATATAAAAAGATAAACTGGTATACATTTACAATACCCGCTGTTGTGTACAACCTCTCCCACTGGGAAGCCCCTCCCCCCACTTTAAGTACAAAAAGTGGAATTGAACCTTTTTAGTTTTTTTTTTAGAGGGTCTGGTATCTTGCACCCTATTCAAGCTCCTCTACTTTGCTCCCACTACTCCTCACTCACCAACTCTGATTTCCCTTCTCAGACTAATTGCTTTCTTGGGTGGTTAGCATCCCTCCCATCTTCTCTCCAACTTCTACCCAAATCTAATTTCTTCCATCATCCCCCCCCCCTTTTTCAAAGCCTCCTCCATTTTTTTTTCTCCACCCCATGACTATTCTTAGTTTCTCTCATCCATCTCCCACCCAACCTTCCCTTCCCCTCAGTTTGCAGACCCAATTTTGCTCTTTGCACAATGTTACAAATCCCCATCCCTTAGAACAAAGTAGCCTGTCCTTCATAGGTGTACCTCTGGCTAGGAACCCAGCAGCATGGCTATTGCATGACACCCCCCCAATCGTTTAAAATGATAAAAAAAATAAAATGATAAAACATTCTATTTATAGCAATAAAGGCAATACTCACCAGATTATTATTGCAGGTACTGCAATTTTCCCAGAAAATATTAATACCCAAAACCACTAGATGGTTAAGAACTTTCAAATGAAGGTATGAACTTACAGTACTGAATGGAACATGTCAGTGGAATAGTTACGATTATAGTCTGTGAATTCCAGGTGAGACTGCAACAGGATTTAAATCAAAATTTGATTGAGAAGCAAAAGGTGCTATGAAAGGGCACTCTTAAAAGGCTTGTTCAACAGAATACAGATCAGAACACCAACAAAGTACATATTTTACTTACATACCTCCAAAAATTGTAATAATAAAATCATGTACATAATCACAGCTAATTACATCATTCTAGTTATTTACTTGAAAACAAACATTTAAAAGTAGTTTATCAATGTAATAACTCTTATTTCCACACTGCCTAGTATTCTGAATAATTAGGTAAACTAAAACATCTTTAGGGTTAATCATCATTTTTAATTATTCATTTATCATTCCACCATTTTATAGTGCCAACATGTTATCCCTTGTCAGTTTCAAAAACACAAAATAAATATACAAGAATTAATATAACACAGGAAATGGTGTTACAACCTGCTCTTAAGAGTTAGTTTTCCCATTAAAATCTGGGGTTTAGACATGAGGAACAAGTTATTTTTTCTTTCTGTAGCAGCCATGTCTTATTAAACGTAATAACTTTATATTGATGGCCCAAGAACAAGTCACTCTGATAATTTCAGTGAAATGACAGAATTAGAGCAGTGTTTAGGCAGTTATGGTTGAAAAGGAATAGCACTAGAAAGAAAATATGATTTAGGACAATAAGTTAAAGTGGAAAATGGGAAATAGGTAGACAATTACGATGGCATACTATATGATAACTTGGATAAATAAGTGAATAAGAAATTTGCTAGACATCCATGAAATGTGTTTTGAAACCACACTTGAACCCTTAAAGTTTGGCAGGCAGTCAAATTGAGAAAAATTGCTCCGCTAACTACAGACAGAGACAGACTCTGATTGCTATAACCTTGACAAACAGAAGACACCAGAAGTCTCAAAGGACATCTGTACTCTTGAGTGGCTATGTTGTAATCCTAACACCTGTCAAGATTTCATCCTTTATAAATATTCCCTCGAAAAATAAAACTACTGCCTCTAAACTGCCAAAAAAGACCTATTTTCATCATGATCAATAAAACACTCTTATCCAGTCCTCATCAGCTCTTTTCTACCTTTAATTCTTTACCTTTGATTTCTGCTGCTTCCAACCACTAACTCACTTACTGCCAAGGAGATTACCAATCATTTCAACAACAAAAAACAAAACTGAAGCAATTTGTGAGACCTCCACTATCCAAATATCTCCTCAACCTAATATGCCATGTCTATCATCACACAAAATACTTTGCTTCTTTGACCTTATTACCACAGAGGGGGTTTTTAAACTTTTTTTTACTAATACCTCCCTAACCATCTGCCCCGGATCCCATTCTCTCACAGCTTCTACAGTCACCCTCTTGCTCTATTCTACACTATCTAACTCACTTCACCAAGCTGTATGCATCTTCCCAAACCCTCGTAAACATGCATTGGTCACCTCCATACATAACACCTTCCCACCGACAGTACACAGATATTCTGCCTCACTCAAGTGGGTGTTTTTCCTGGGTGCTACATATCTCTGTATCTGTGTTTGTGCTGGGTGCTCACCACACAGCGCACTCATGGCACAGAGACTGGGCTCTCACTGAGAGCCTTTGGTCTCGTACTAACGATCAGGACCCAGGACTCCCGTTTCCCAGTCTCCTGATCACTGCGATAGACTCTGATTGGCTATAACAGTGTGCAGCCCACCCCTATGTTTTCTTTCTGTTTTGGAACGGAGATAAATATACATTGTATACAAAAGTGAGATAAAATTTTTTAAAAAACTCAACAAAACCACACAGCAACTCATTGAGTCTTGTGTTATCTCTCGCCTCAACTAGCTCCCTCCTTGTTGTCTTACCTTTACATAAGCTATCCCTCCTTCAGTCTATCATTGATGCTGCTGCCAGACTCATCCGCCTTACCAACATTTCATTGTCTTCCACACCTCCCTGCCAATCCCTCCATTAGCTTTTGCTTACCTTAACAAATAGAATTCCAAATACTAACAACATTCAAAACCATCCACAACTCTTCCCCGAGCTACATCAACATCAACAACGGCTTCATCTCAAAATATCACCTAAACCTTCCTCTTCAATCCTGCCAAGACTTCCTACTCTTTAGCTTCCATCATCACTAGCCCAATCCATCTGACTATGTCCTACTCTGCCCATCTTCAGGTTTCCTTTGAAAACTGATTTCATTCCTTCCCCGCCTCTATCAAAAAACTGTACATTTACTCTCTCCATGAGCTCATGCCTCACAGTTAACTTGTTTGCTCTCTCTTTTAGCTTTCACAAGACCCTCTGAACCCTCTTTTATTGAATTGTATTGTAACTGTGCTGTCCCCCTTTATTTTGTAAAATGCTGTGCAAGCTGTTGCTGCCATAAAAAATTCTGTATACTAATAGTTGATCAGGTGTAGCAAGGAATCCTGGAGATGAGAATGAATGATTTATTTTAAGAGACTTCCAGGTTATTAATAGGGAGGAGGAAAAAGATGTAAGATAATGCATCATTGTTTAGGGGTTTATAAGTAATAATTGGGATTCTGAATTGAAAAAAAAAAAAACACAAGACAGTGTAAACATAAAGAAAGATTACACTGGCATTCACAGTCAAGAATGACTGAAGATACCTAAATTTGCTTAGAGGAGGAACATTTAATAGGATGTTATAGTAGTCAGATTATAAAGAAATAATGGGATTATATATTAATTGCTAAAACGGTGCAAAAGCACAGGTCCACTCAGGCTGAACATGAGCTGCACTTAGCTTCTTTTCTGGTTTTTCAATTCTACACTTAATTTAGATTTATTTTTTTCATAACCTTTTTTGTGTTAATTCAAAAGCAGAAGGGCACATACACAAGTAGTATGAAAACAAAGACCTGTAAAATATTGGGCATAAAGTAATAATCACCCTTGTTCCACTCAACAGGCAAAACTGACCAAAAAAAGCTAAAGTTTAGCAAACAAATGTCTTTGTAGCTTCAGTAACCTGACTAACCTGTAATGACCCCATGAATGTCCTACGCCATGCAAGCAGCTGGATTCTGTAGAGATTTGTGCAGGGATTCCCCTAAACATCTAGCAGCAGGAAGAGGATGCAAAGTTGACTACGTCAGAGCCTTCTGTGACGTTGCAGTGAACAAGCTCTAGACAAGTACCTGTTCCCTCCTGCCTCCTCCTCCTCTGAGAAAGTTCTTTCATAGTGTACACTGCATTTAACATGATCCCTGACTGGGAGAGAGAATACCGTGACTCATTAGACTCTTCCCATGCTGAGATTGTGTTACATGCAGTGTACACAATGGAACAACTTTTCCCAATGTAGGAGGGTAGAGAGGTGGGTCCTCATTGGGGGCTTGTTCACTGAAGCCTCACAGAAGACTTAGAGCTTAGATGTTGGGTCTTCAATCATCTATTTTCAGGGCTGCTGTTAGAAACCATGGGGCTACCCTGACAGTCCCCTCCCCCTCCAAAAAAACCCTCACTTTTAAAATGCTTCAGTAATGAATGAACTCAGTGAGTAAATCATGCATTGTGTTCATTCAGAAAGAAAGGAGCTGGTAAATGAGACGTATTTACCAGACCCCTCCCTTACTCTTCATGAGGATCCTATTGTGTGCTTGCAGCTGCCGGAGGGAAGGATAGGAGGTAAGTTGACAGCACTGCAGGGGTGGGGGCACACAGAGGGGGCTGGGCAGCAGGGGGAAATGTATGGTGCACAGAGAGGGTGATGGGTGTGGCAGGGGGGCTATTACTGGAACTGATCCTCTGTATGGCTCTCTCTGCAGCAGCGAAAAGCCACTGGGAGGGAGAGGAGAAGAAGGCAGCTTTCATCTTCTGCAGAGAAAGCCATACAGGGGATCAGTTCCAGTAATTGCCCCCCCCCTCCCCTCCGCTGTGCTTATTACCCTCCCTGCCCACATCTAATTTACCCAGCTTCCTGTGTCCAGTACAGGAGGACTGGTGGTACCCCTTTTTTCCATGGCCCTGTCTATATTTTCTGACCAGGGAATGTACATGGGAGATCATTCGTTCAGGTGCCGAATTGTGCTGAGAATGTACACTGAGCTGTGCAAGTTTATTTTATTGCAGAAGAGTCATGGCATCCTAAAAACCTTAAATACTCACCTAGGTGGATGCAGCATCAGTCCCTTGACATCCCTAATACCAAGAATAGAGCAATCAAAAACCACTGATTGCTTGGTTCTTGGTCTGCAGAGAGCTGATGACTGTCCATTACCAGCTCTCTTCTCTGCCCCTCCAGCACTCACTGGCGCACCGGGTTGTGGAGATGGCAGGAGAGCGTCTGGCTCAGGCTCTCAGTCTCTCGTTGAATCGCAGGAATCTGGGTGTATCCTGATTTTAAAGTCGGGATCTCTTCAGAGCCTGGTCCGCCTCAGTGATGTCAGCCAACAGCAGGCTTTATCTCTGTCACATATAATATGGGTAACAGAAATGCAGAACTAAGTCCACTCCTGTGACATGCAGGAGAAGTATGGATCAAAAGAGCTTTATGGTTCATCAGGTTGTTTTCGGTGCTATGGATATTGGGTTCATTAATATGAAGCGATATCAATCTTAGCTGATGTTTTTATTACATTCTTGAGATTTTTCTTTCACATCTTTGTTAGAAAAATACCTTTCCAAAACATAAAAGCTTCTTAGAGCACTTGAACTACACAGCTAGGGTGGTCCTCAATATTCACAATAACCATGCACTGTAGATCTGAGATGAATCAGACACGTGCAAAATCATGATTCGGATTACAGCCTGTAACCAGAATTGCTAAAAGTTTTAATATGTCTGAGGCCTCTGAGATGGATGAATCAATACAACATATGTGTGCTTTGGTTAAGTAAAAACAGAGCATCTAGTGATAAAGATAGGCTCCAATAATGAGAAATAGCATTACAAACTTGAAATGCTATAGTGAATTGATCTGAATAAATATGCTTTAATCAAAATTTATATGCAAATGCTCCAACCTGCTTTGCAAGTGGGTTATTAAGATGTAAGTAAACAGTCATTTCTGCATGATGTTGGAATTGATGGTTTAGGTAGAGGATTATCACACTTAAATATCCTGTCAGTGCCACTAGAGGCCACTGTGAACTAATTAATAACTGCAGGAGGTCATTTAGTTTCCAGATTTGAAAACATATGTTCTTAGGAATACCCTGCGAGTTCAAACTGTGTTCCATATAAAAATATGCACTAAATAAAAGAATATATCAAAAAGGTACCCATTGTTAGCAAATGGAAAGCAAAGGTGAACATATAATACTTTTACTTTTTGAATCCACTGTTACCATCAGCAGATCACGAATGTTCACACCATGCACTGGTCTGAGTACTATATAGTTTCTGAAAATGACCACAACATAAATGAATTTTGTATTGCATTGGACAGTATTTGGTACCACAATTGGGACTATACCTGCTTTACCAGTCATGCAGCCCCACACTCCAAAAATGAGGTGCACCTTAAGTTTGCACAATCCTTAAAACTTCATTCCTCTTTAGAATGCTCGTACTTGCTTTTCTCACCATTCCTGTCTGATAAAACTGCTGTTACAAAAACAGGGAGTGAGGATACATCTCTCTAACGAAGCCCCAAATAGCATTAAAAAACCAAAAGGAGTTCTAATTGTCCCCAATCTATTCAAATGGAAAATAAAAAAGTTTCTGGCTTCACATACACTAGATTACTTAAAGGTCAGATTTTCATGGCTTTCTATGCCTCTATTATAGAGATCTACACTCTTTAACTTGCCAATGTCAACTAAAAGTGAGGGATAATTCAAAATTTTCAGTTGTCACCAAATCTGAAATATAGGGAACGTTTTCCAGTTGGGACACTTGTTCCTGTGACAGTTGCCTAATAGAGAACTTCTTTGCACCTAATGCCTAGTACACACAATGAAAAAAATCAGATGTTAAAAAACACATTTGGAGTGATTGTACGATAATCTATTCATTAGCAAACAGCTTTCGAGAGCCAGTCACAACAATTCGTGTAAAAATATCTAAAGGGACAAGCAAATGTTTCTTGTAAACAGGGGCGGACTGACCATGTGGAAACTCGGGCACTGCCCGAGGGCCCGGGGTCAGTAGGGGGCCCCATGAGATGCCCCTGGTACCTTTCTCATAGGCTTTTTTGAGTTTGGGCAAGGACACAGGGGCCCCATGATCCCCTATTGCCCGGGGGCCCCATGAGTTGTCAGTCCGCCCCTGCTTGTAAAATAACAGAACAATCAATTTTTGTGTAATTAGCATACTAATTTGTATGGAAAAAAAATTAGTAGAAAAGACAGCGCATGCTCAGAAATGAAAGAATACATTACAATACAAAACAATATGTCATATCACTTCTAAAGTAGAATTTTGTCTTACAAGGATTTTGGTAACTTAAGTAACCTCTTCCTTTCATTATTTGTATTATTTTTATTATACAGGATTTATATAACACCAACAGTTTGCTCAGCGCTTTACAATATAAAGGAATACAATACTGCAACGTTACAGTTCAATACAAGGGGGTTAGGAGGTATCTGCTCCTTTTGAGCTTACAATCTAAGAGATGAGACTAGTATGCAAAAAAACAGACTATCATTTGTTCAATATTCTCATTGTGTGTACTAGACATTAGACAGGTTTCCTCTTGCGTCCTGTTGCATCCACATAATAGGAAGTATAAGAACATTTCTCAAATTGACAAACAAGAAAAGCCTGGCAGGGACTTCAACTATTTTTTCTACTCAATCCAAAATAAAAAAAATACCTTAAGGTATACTGAAAAGCAACATTTTCACGTGTAACTAGCAGCTTATGAGATGTTTGTATTAAAGCACAGTTGAAGTTACAAAAATATATTTACTTAGATAGATATTGTAATAACAACCTCCACTTTATCCTGTTATAGATGTTGCTCAATGCGTGTAAATATGACTGCTTAGTCCAATAGGCACCATATGGTGACCATGCTGCCACAGCACTCCATAATCTAACAGAACTGGTCAGACATGCCCCTTTTCTTTCTTAGCACTAAAAGTCTGAGGATTCTTGCAGTAAGGTAAGTCAGCACATACTACTGGAATTGGAAAGAGTATTCCAAGAGTATTTTGCTTGAGGAAAATTCAATTAAAGCCTACCACCAGGCTATGCTCTTTTCCAGATGTCTTTAGGCTGGTAAAGTGGCATGCAAGGTTGTCCTCTTCTTCAGGTCCTCTCCTTGTGGTGTGTGGACCTCAAGGATGCAGACAGTGGTGCAGACATGAGATCAGCACCATTTGCTGTATCAATACACTGTGAGTGCAAAGTGCTGTGGTGATGTCCCCTCAGGGAATGGGTCAATGTTGCACTGCACTCATTATGTCCTTCAGGTAGAATGATGCTGGAAAGAAAAAAGATACTATAGAGGACATTTTTTGTAAACCTCCAGGGAGACATAAAAATAACCCCAGGTAGGGTTTAAGGCATTTCCAAGCAAAAATAATAAAAAAACCAAACCCATAAAATATAACCTTTATGTTTGAAAAATTAAAAAAAATTGTTCCTATTAAAATAACCTTGTTTAACAAAGAATGATTCTTTGTTACTGTAATAAAAGTCCAGTTTACAGAATTATTTGTCCATTGTCCACAACATAAATTCAGTGTACAATTGGAAAACTGTTTTACTGTAAATGCTGACAATCATATCAGTAAATATTACCTTTGCCACATCTGTTGGCACAACTGTATTTACAGATAGGCCAACTTAAAAGGGATATATGTACTGTATTATAGATGTTTTATATTTCATATTTCCTGGGATAGAGGTAGACAGATACAAAAAGGGAAACAAGTGATATACAGTATCCTTCTACATCTTGAAGAACTGGAAATGGAAGTTATTTTGTTTGTGCTGCAAATCGTTTAATGTAACTGTTGTTACATCTCACTTTTATTTTGTGGTCTTTATCTTTATACATTTATTTTTTTTTCTTCTAAGATTCCACGGATAATCTTGACACATCCCTCTACTTCAGATGAGGATATTGACCCGTTGACTCAAGACCAAGAGATTGATCTCGAAGAGACAGATATAATTGATGATCATCTATTCTTGGATTGTTTAAATAGTTCAGAAAAACCTTCTAAAACCTAAAATACTGGGATATATTGTATTTTACTCCAAAGCCATTAAGCCTTACTTACAGTTGGATTGTTAAAATCTATACTAATTTATAGCAAAGCCTTTTCTCCCTTCTGAAGATGAAACGAGCATGCATATTATTTGATGTGAACAGAGATCTTCACATTATTAGTCGATCTGCTGCCATGGATTAAATTCAACATTACCAAATTCACTAAAATTGTTACTGTTTAAAAGAGAACTTACAATGACAATATTTACACAAGTGCAAAAAAAAATTTTTGCAGGTTGGCATACCAAAGTGCCTACTTTGCATTCAGCAACCTTTCTGTTCCCATAAGTGTCTGTGCTCTTAAAATATAATTGCTTTGTCATGCATAAACTAATGACTGAAGATGCCAATATGAAACCTTCCTACACAGTTTCAAAATGGATTGTGACATACAAATAGAAGAATTTATCTGTTTTGTGCTTGTCAGTTCATCTTAATATTTCCCGAGAGACAATATCACAATGTTCACAAAGTACTAGTACTTCTTGCAGTTCTCAGGCAATGGCACAGGGAATACTCAGAATAGACTTTAAAACATATAAACACAAAGGGAATGTAGTGATCTGGCACCAGGGGCGGACTGACCATTTGGAAACTCGGGCACTGCCTGAGGGCCCGGGGTCAGTAGGGGGGACCATGAGATGCCCCTGGTACCTTTTTCATAGGCTTTTTTGAGTTTGGGCAAGGACACAGGGGCCCCATGATCCCCTATTGCCCGGGGGCCCCATGAGTTGTCAGTCCGCCCCTGACTGGCACTTTATCAACATAATCTGTATTTAGATAAGATACAACACAACTCACTTTCAAGACCCTAGTCAACAGCTTGTACATGGCCTCACTGTATTTAAAGGGGTGAAAGTATCCGGGGCTAGCGGTTCTGCAAGTTGGCAGACAAATCTGGTATGCTATTTCAGCATATAGACCAGAGAAAGGTGACAAAAATATTCTGCATCTCATTGTGTGATCTGCGCTGGTGCTCTGGTCTGACAACAAACTGAATAGAGAAAAAAAACTGGGCGCACGGGCCTAGTACATTACCTTAAAAAAAATGTATTTAACCCCTTCACGCCTAAGGGTAAAATATATCTAAATGCTTAAGCACAATTCTGCAACGTTGACATATCTTGGGTTTTTCAGGAGAAATTGGGCTTTCATTTGGTGGTAAATGGTAAAGGATATCTTCTGATTTTTTTTTTATTATCAAAGGAAAACTGGCCCAAAATAGTAAAATAAAATATATATTTTTTTTAATTTAGCTGTGTGTTTCTTGTTACTACCATAACTGACCACCAAAGGACAACCCAGAATAAATTCTCCAGCTCTTGACGATCGCAGCAATACCATACATGTGTATGTTATTTGTTGTTTGTACCCGTAGTACAGTCCAGAAAAAATAGTGCGCATTTTGTTTTTTATTTTTTATTTTTTTTACCTAAAACACACTGACACTAACTGACACTGATACAATTTTTTTTAATCCTGACCTTGACACAAACACTAACCCTGAACTAGATCAAGCCTTGATCTAGATATTTTTCTTTATTTTTTCTTTTATTTTTGAATATTTATTTATTCATCTTTTTTCTTTTTACAAACATTTTTTTCTCTATGCCAAGAGTTAGAGAGATACAATATATCTCTCGTCTTCATTCATAGAGAGAGAAAAAAAACAAGGGGGCCGGGCTGTACAGTGACTGATCACTCTGATAGCCAATCAGAGGCTATCACAGCGATCATGTGACCTGGAATCGGGACTCCCGGGTCCCGATCGTTAGAACAGGACCCGGGGCTTTCAGTGACACCGCAGTCTTTGTGCTGGGAGCGCGCCGCATAACGCACTCCCAGCACAAAGACAGGTAGGCAAGTATGCAGCCCCACGGAAAAAAGCCCAGTTCTGTGAGGCCGGATATTTGTGTTACGTCAGCGTCAAGGGGTTAATGAATGATAAAAGTAGGTATTGTACTCACAAAACGACAATACAGTCAAAGGCACATCATGATAGAACAACTCTGTCCAATCCGCACTACATGTTTGTCAGCAATGGGGACTGTGGACTTCCAAAAGGCTAACACGTTTCGAGGACTTGCCTCTTCCTCAGAGCCAGTGAGACAAACAACAACATCTGCAAATGCATATGGAAGCTGCACTTTACTGCGGGGCCTTAACAAGGAAGTGTGGCTTCCACGTATATTTGCAAGTGTTATTATTATTTTTATTATACAGGATTTGCAGTATATAGTGCTAACAGTTTGCACAGCGCTTTACAAAATGAAGATACACATTACAGTTACAATACAATTTGGTACAAGAGGAAACCGAAGACACTGCTCGTTAGAGCTTACAATCTAAGAGGAAGAGTATATGCAACTAAAACCTCTATTTTTATGGAAAATTGTTACGCAGTGTAATTTTTTTGTTTTTGGCTAGTGGCTAAGTGTGCTGGGAAAAAATGTGCATATATATATATATATATATATATATATATATATATATATATATATATATATATCAGAGTAATACAGAGCAGCATGCTTACATAGTAAAACACACACAGACCTCTTCCTGCCCAGTGTCATTAGTACAGTGTCAGTGCTTTTTATTATCGCTGATCACTGTATTAGTGTCACTGGGGATGTCAGTGGCAGTCAGTCTGTTCCCCCAAGTGTCAGAATGCCAGCCGCAGTCCCGCTATAAGTTGCTGATTGCCGCCATTACTAGTGTAAAAAAAAACAAAAATCCCAGTATCTATACCGCCATTTGTAGACGCTAAAACTTTCACGTAAACCAATTAATTTACATGTATTGTGATTTTTTTTAATTTGATTTTTTAAATTTTTTTTACTGGATATGTTTTATAGCAAAAAGTCAAAAATATTGTTTTTTTTTTTCCAAAATTGTCGGTCTTTTTTTGTTTATAGCGCAAAAAATTAAAAACTGCAGAGGCAATCAAGTACCACTGAAATAATGCCCCATTTGTGTGAAAAAAAAAGGACATAAATTTCATTTCGGTGCAGTATTGCATGACCGTGCTATTGTCAGTTAAATTAATGCAGCACCGTAACACAAAAAATCTAAGAGGAAGGGTATATGCAATTAAAACCTCTATTTTTATGGAAAATTGTTACGCAGTGTAATTCCTCTGGAGGGCAAGTGGTTAACTTGGGTTAATCATAATGGACTGTGAAGTTGAAAAAAAGATTTTATTTAATTATTATTATTATTGTTACTATAATTTATGATACTAATCTCTAAATGTTTAAATCTTTGGGGCCATCTTATCCAAGGTGAATATCCAGTATGTTTCTCCTTTGCAAAGATTTGAAAACACGTTTCTCTTCTGATATATTAGAAGTAATTTTCTCAATACCAAGCCTAAACCCAACATATTTATATTATGATAAGTAAAAAAACAATGGTGGCGGATGGTGGTTCGAACTACTTTGTTTGATTAGTTGTCTATGCTCTCTGAATATAGTGGACATAGATCTAATTGTGCACCCTACATAATATAAACCAGATCGACATTTCAAGTCATAAATAACAAAGTTGGTCAGACAATTAATAAGTGGTTGGATTTTATGCCAATTGCCCTCATAAATCTTAAAACATTTCTGGCCATTGGTAATGAACTGGCAAACTAGAAATCTCTTCTTTTTATACCGACATGAACCCCAGATTTTAAGTAAAGTAAGTGAATCATTCATAAAAGTATTGTATTGGACAGTTTTTTTTTTAGAATGCTAAGATTTTTTTTTAAATTTTAGATCTACTGGAAACTGTTTTTGTTTTTTCAGGCATATCCTCTTCGTTTCAGGTCTTGTCATAATATAGGCCAACGTTTGGTGAGAATATTATGAAGTTATTAAATCTGGAGAGTGCAAAATCTAGTGCAACTTTGCATGGAAACCAATCAGCTTCCAGGTTTTATTGCAAAAGCCTAATTCAACAAGCTATAGTTAGAAGCTGATTGTATACTATGCACATGTAAATCTCACCCTATGTATAGCTTGGCATTGAGTATTATATTTTGTTGTAACGGTGACAGAATTATTTTCCCTCCTGTTTTATTAACTGAATTGATAAGATATTTTTCATGAATCAGTCCCTTCTCATAGCCCTTTTATCAAAACTTGAGTTTTAATTATTTACCTTGGCATTGAGTATTATATTTTGTTGTAACGGTGACAGAATTATTTTCCCTCCTGTTTTATTAACTGAATTGATAAGATATTTTTCATGAATCAGTCCCTTCTCATAGCCCTTTTATCAAAACTTGAGTTTTAATTATTTACCTTGTTCAATACAATTGTGACTCTTGGTGCAGTTACACCAGAATTTGTGGATTTGGTTAAAGGGGATATTTATTTTCTAACTTGATAGATGGCAATTGGTTTTATAAAGAATTAATTACAGATTTTTAAGCAAGTCTTTGAAAAATATTACCAATTTCATCCAACAATAATCCCAGGCCTAAAAATGCTAACAGTTTAAGATTAGCAACATGAGCCTTAGGGTTTGGTATTACAATAAGAAACAAATGACCAGATGGATTTCATAGTGTCATCCAAAATAATAATAATAATAATAATAATATTGTCAGTGTACTGATCATAAAAACACAGAGGGGTCTATGTAAAAAAAAAATCGCTGTGGGGATGTATTAAGCATTCACACAGGCAAAATAAATGATCACCATATTGTTTGTAATATGATCATCTCCTATTTAAATCAGCTCCATCTACAGGCCATGATTCATTTTTTTAATTTAATTTCAGAAAAATACCACATTATGGCCAATATATGAAGCTGATGATCATAGGACACAATTATATGAAAAAATATGGGAATCATTTGTTTACCTGTAAAAATGCTTAAGACACTGAGAATTCTTTACACATTAAAATTATAAAATTAGCATAGCATGGTGCAATGTTCTTCACCCATTAAAATGCGTAATCAGCAAAAAGGTATTTCATAAAATAACATAAAGAGAAACAAGGGGCTATGTAGGCAAAGTCATAAACAAATGTTTTCTTGACATGTCAAGAAAACAATTATCCATTGAAAACAATTATATGCCTTGGTGAATTTGGCAGTTATAAATGAACTGATACTTCTGATTTAAAATTTGGATCTATAGAATTATTACATAGCAAAAGACCAGCATTATGTGGAATAGATGTATATGAAAAACTCACATCTAATGATAACCATGAGTACCCTGCTTCTCAATGACAGTTCTTTAAGGTACCTAATAAGTGGGAGGAGTTCTTAATATATGTGGGTTATTAGGTGACTTTAGGTTGTAGAAAAAGATTGACATATTGTGAAATTGTATTTGTAAGCTCCTTAAGTTGGATTAGATTTAAGAAATTTGGGAATATGGTGAATATGTTGATAGGCTATTTTAATCAAGAAATCCTTTTGCATTTTATTGATGATTCCTGCATGGAATCAGATTTCAATTGCACTATAACTATATAACATTTGTTTGAAAGACAATAAGTGCTCTTTTTTCAGTTGTAAATATGTAGTGGAGTGTAATAGTTTTGCCTCTGCCAAAAAACTCTATTCTTCCTGAACCACCAAAACTCCTCTTTTCTCTGCTACTCAAGACTGTAGTTCTGAGTTCTCTTTAAAGTGATTGTAAAATTAGTTGTTTTATTGTTTTTAAAAAAAAAAAACATGTCATACTTATCTGCCCTGTGCAATGGTTTTGCATAGAGCAGCCCCAATCCTCCTCGAGATCTCCTCTGGTGCGCCTGGCTCTTCCTTTTCTTGATGTGCCATGATTCCTATTGTAGCACACTTTTGAGCTTGCTTCTGAACCATCTCTGTGTGTCAAGAAAACATCCAGAGGTTGATTTGCTTCTTTGGTTCACTCAGAATCTCATGCACTTCTGCATAGAAACCAATCAGCTTGCATGTTGTAATGCTAAAACTTAATTGAACAAGCTGAGGTTAGAAGCTGATTGGCTACTATGAACAGCTGCACGTGTTTCTGAGTGAACCAGCTTTAGTAAATAAACCCCACAGAGTGTGGCTTAGCCCAGCCCCTGATCCCTCCTCACTGGCTGTGATTGACAGCAGCAAAAGCCAATGGCTCCCCCTGATGTGTCTGAGCCAATAAGGACAAACAGAGCAGAGAGAGCATCTGCGCTCGTGTACATCACTGGATCGAGATCAGGCTCAGGTAAGTAAAAGCAGGGATGGGGGGAGCTACAGGCAGAAGGTTTTTTTACCATCATGTTTAGAATGCATGAAGGTAAAAACATTTTGCCTTTGCAACACTTTAAGTGTTGTTAGGTCTATATATTGCTTTTTATCAGGTGTATTATATTTTACACTACCATGTGTATCCCTTTCGCATAATGCAGTAAATTCCACATATACTATGGCATAGTATGTATCAATAAATGAACTTCTAACAAGTTGTGAACAAAACACTGACATGAATGGATGAAAAGGAGTATAGGCTAAATAAATACATAATTGAACATTTGTTATACCAAAAGCACTATTTTCATCTTAGAGAGCATTAGGTGTTTCCAAGGCTGCCTTTTGTTTGACCATCTATTTTTTTCAAAGTGGGTTAATGTGAATATATACACTGCAGTAAGGATTGATAAATAATACTACATAGTAGCATTGTCCTTAATGGAACCAAGGTCTTCTTCTAATAAAATTCATTATATTTGTTATACACTTGGTTCCCTTTTTTGAAGAGTGGCTATATCTCTTTGTTGCCACCGGAAATTATTTGCTACTCAATAAACTGAATTCGGCGGCAGACAATTTACCCCCTACCGAATGGAAAGGGTTAATTCATTTTGCCTGGGGGATAATGAATAAGTTGACATACTTACCTTATTCCTTGCTCCTGTGGGTTTCCTCTTTTTTTTAACACCACAGTCATTGGTTGCAGCTCTCTGACATAATACTGGGGGACACTGAGGGCTGCCCACATTTCATAGTGTAGGGCAGTTGAGAAGACTGCTGGCTGCTGAGGGAGTGAGGAATAAGGAACATATATCACCTTCTCCATCATCCCTTCATGGGGGGGGGGGTTCACTGCAAAGGTCAATCATTTTTTTTACCCAGACGTTTATCTTTATGCATGCAAGTTTATATATGTGCATTTAATGCACATATTGTTTTTTTATTCATATATAAAAAGCTCACCACCACTTGCACCACATTCTACTCAAAGTTAACCAAGAAAGAAAAAGAAAAAGCAAAACTGGTTTTACTGGAGCACATGAGATGGCACATACAATTTGTTTAAAATGTTTTATATATTCATTGTCTCATATAAAATTATAATGAAAACAAGGTATTTTGCTATGGTTTAATGTTAATCTCTCAAGCTTTACAATAATGCATTTTAAACATACTGTATATCCAAGCACATAATTTGTGTTGTGTTTTTAGATTCACAGGGTCAACGCGTTTCTTATAAATAGCTTCTTCAGAACTATATCTTGGAATCCAAACAAAGAGAGTTGAACCTATCACGTTGAAAAAACAAATCACCATTTTATAATATACTAACATTACATACAATTCCATAACCATTTACTTATGTCTCCACCTACCAAATTGCAACACTACTGGTAAACAGGGGAGACAAGAAGGGGCAGAACACACTCCCGGGATGGACACAGGGCAAGATGCCAGAGATGGACCCATGCACATACAGTGACAAAAAAAACCCCTATATAGATATAGCACTGTATAAATACAAATACGTATGATCAGGGGTGGACTGACCATTTGGAAACTCGGGCACTGCCCGAGGGCCCGGGGTCAGTAGGGGGCCGCATGAGATGCCCCTGGTACCTTTTTCATAGGCTTTTTTGAGTTTGGGCAAGGACACAGGGGCCCCATGATCCCCTATTACCCGGGAGTCCCATGAGTTGTCAGTCCGCCCCTGCGTATGATAATAGTCAATTCCCCCTAACAAATATTCCAAATTAATTGTAATTTCCAAATGGTCCAGACAATGCTCGGTTATATATGATCTTGGTTATATATGATCTGTATAAAAACAGTTACAAGTGTAAATATGAATACTTAATTTAGACCACACTGCTCACTAGACATGTGCACACTGGAAATTTTTGTTTCAGATGCATTCGTTCATTGAAGAACCAATTGAACCAGTTCATTTTCGGCATTCGTTTCGTATATTCGTTGGTCCGGGTGGGTTAAAATTTTTTGCAGTTTTTCCAGAAGATTGCTATATATTCGATATATTATCAAACTGTACAAATTCAAATTGGATGGATTCAATATTTTTGGACGCTAGTCCAACCCACCAAGAGGAATAGCATGAGCTGATTGGACAATATTGAATGATTTCATGTGCATCTGAATTAACAAATGGAATGAGATTTGGATCTATTTGTTATCTGAATCCAAATTATCAAACAAATTTGAAAATTTCCCCAAGGGCCCAAACTACTATTGCATTATGTGGCATCATCCGAATGAAACAAATGCATTCATTAATTTTGGCATACGTTTTTTTTTTTATTCCTTGACATTTGATACTATATCCATTTAGAAATGTGTAAATATTAAAATCTTCGAAAATTAAATTTGTATAAGAAAAGCAAATAGCAAAATTAAACTAACATATCTACTGCGCACCTGTATAATATACAAGCAGCCGATTGGAGGTAAACAATAAAAGTATCAGATGTCAATAACTGCTTTAGACCTTTCCTGCAATGGTAAATATTCCACCAAGAGAGAAGTAGACAAGGCGGTATAAATAACATCATGCATAATCAATGGCACATCCGTCCATAAAATAAAGCAGCATAATTGACCTATTCAATATTCTAACCAGTGCCTATGCCTTTAAGAGTAAGCTACTGTCAAACAGAATGTTTATCAGCACCTCTTGGAACTGTACAGATGAAAACAGGCAATTCCCCAGATGTAACTATGTGTCAGGTAAGTGGGTTCACCATCCCAATGTCCCCGCTAGAGAGACCACATAGGGGTCCATTACTCAACAGCTGTTGATGGGAGTGTATTCTGCCCCTTCTTTCCTCCCCTGTTTACCATATTAACAGTGTTGCAATTTGGTAGGTGGAGACATACTGTATGTAAAGGGTTATGGAATTGTATGCAATGTAATGTTAGTATATTATAAAATAGTGATTTGTTTTTTCATCTAGCTAGATTCAGTCTTCTTTTTGGATTCCAAGTTATGGTCCTGAAATAGCTATATATGAGATCTAAAAACACAACATGTGTGTGATTCGTATTTGTGTTGAAAATGCTTTATTGTTTAATTTGAGAGATTAACATTGAACCATAGGAAAACACCTTATTTTCATTATAATTTATATGAGAAATAATAAATATATGAAAACTTCTTTTTAACAAATTGTTTGTGCCATGTCATGTGTACCAGTAAAGTCCGTTTTGCTTTTTCTTTTTCTTTCTTGGTTAACTTTTTTATTCATATACAATATAAACACTTTTTTTATACAAAGTTTAGAGATATGTTAATCTTAATCTGAATGTTAAATAATACTTTGCTTTATTTAATTGATATTTTATTATTCGTTTTTAGCTGATAATAAGAATGGTTATTTTCCCATGTGTATTGAATTAATATGTCAGATTACTGTTGTGTGTGAAATACTACATATACCATACATACAATATACAAAGCTCAGGTTGTGGTCAGAGCTCCAACATGGATCACACTTAAAGACATGAGATTGTTTGTCAATCTGCCCTAATCTATCTGCTGGAATAATGTGGAGGACTTGTCTGCTAACTAGCAGAGCTTCTGGCCGAGGATTCTGTTCTCCTTACACATGCATTAAGGAAATTTATAAGCTGTTTAATAGCATACTGAATGGTATATATATATATATATATATATATATATATATATATATATATATATATATATATATATATATATATATATATATAGTTACATAGTTAGTCTGGCTGAAAAAAAGACAAAAGTCTAGTTCAACTAGTAAAAAAAAAGTAAGTTAAACATGGTATCTTTCATCTGAATAAAGAATGTGTTGATAATGTGCCAAATCCGAGCCCCTTCTTTGTTTTAGGGAACTGGTTATGATAATATGCATACAAGAAAATGCAGATTCTTTAGCTTCCAATCAGGGAGATAAATTACCTAGTGAAATGAAGGACACTTAAAGAACCTTTCAAACTACTCATTGATTTAATAATGCTTACAGATTTTTGGCAATTTGTTTTTTTCTTGGCACACACGGTGTATATTCAAGCATGTTGGCAAGATCATACATAGATACATAGGCAAGCATAATGGTGGCTAAATAAGCCATAGAGTATGTATAGTACGTATAACGTGTTAAAGAGGAGCCCCTGTATCCACTCATGAAGGTGATCTCTGACCAAACAGCTAAATGCACAATTGAAATCCTTATATAGTATGTTACCAATTTTACCTGCCAAAATATTTGCAGTTCTGTTCTGCCAGTATTGTGATTCACAGACCTCTTCCATGTTTATGGCTTAATAGTTAGCAATTTTGTCTTGAAGCATGGAGGTGGAGATTGTATGTGCCCCCTGTGCTTGCATGGGTTTTCTTCCCCACTCTAAAGACATGTTTCCTAGTATCTGTACATGCATGTGAGGTAGAGACTTTAGATTGTAAGCTTTCTGAAGGCAAGAACTGATGTGAATGTAAACTGTCAGCACTATATAAATACCTATAATAATATATATATAATTTTTTCAAGTTTTTGTATGCATTCTTGTGACCGCAACACTACAGCTCACCTGTGTCAATGTGTGGCTGGTAGGAAGGACTCTCTCTCACTCTGACAATGCTTAGAGTAGTGGATGCCACCAGGTGATGTCACCAATGTAGGTAATTCAGCTCTGTTGTTGCCCTCCACATTACACAAGAAGCCAGAGTTTGTGATCAAGATACTGAATAGAAATACTTGAAAAAATATATTTACATAGTAATTTATGCTAAAATGTATGCAGGGCAATGGGGAGGCAACATTTTAAAGTAAGTCTATTCTTTAAAAAAAACAGAAACGAGCAACTCTTTTTTTTCTATGTATAATCAAGACACCTAGGGAGAAGGTGTAGCAATCTAGCTATTCCTGGAGGGTAAAGGTGTGCATTTTTAGCTGACAAATTTTATTGTGTTTGTTTATGTTTATTCTTTAGCCTTTTCTTCTGCAGGATGTTTTTTTTTATTTGCTTAAAGTAAAGCTTTCAATTTTGACATGAATAATTTCATATGAAAGAAACACAGCAATAGAATTTAAAGGGTAAGTTCACATTTTCATGAAAAATGAAAAGGTGAACTAACGACAAATATCTTGGCCAGCCCTCTGGACCCTATTGCACATAATGATCGTGATGCCTTGTGCTGCCATTGTAATGGTTTGCACACTGTACACAGCAATATACAGCCCTAGTAAGTATCTACCATAATGCTCACAATGGCAAGTGTCCATTGATCAATGCAACCATGGAACTGTGTTGACCAATGAGAAGTGCTTTATTCTTCTTTCAAAGGGAAGGAATAGGAAATGTTGACCATTGTGGGGAGACTTTCCCAAATTGTGCATTGGACAGTTTTAGTATTTTGAATCATGTGTACATGGAAATCACAAATGCAACAAAAACTTTGCCATTTTCACTGTTGTTTCTTGTTAATACAATCTGCTATATTGATGAATATATTTAGTTATATTTTTTACTTTTACTGTATAAAAGCTTGTGTAGGTGCTTGCAAAGTATACACTATGTAAATAATCAATGATTCAAGTTCTAACATCCACAATATTTTATAAATATAAATAATAATTAAAGTATACATTTTTGGCTTCATCAGTTGTGGGTATCCTCTTATAATAGCATTCTCATTTTCAGTGTATTACATTTAGCGTTGTTTTTATTTACACAAAGACAAATAAAGTATTACAAAATTGTATTCTATTTCTAAATGTTTTCATACAAGATTAACACATTCCACCAAAGATTAGCTAGTTTTTCTAATTTGATTCTGTTAGGAAATGTGTGAATTCTGGATGAAAGCTGTGGAAATGTCTCATGAAAACATTTATAAATAGATCTCCTTTTGACGGGGCCATTTACTGACATCCTAAAGCCTAAACCTTCTACCCATATTAAAACAATACAAAACCAAAAGAAAAAACATAACATGAATTATGCCACTGATGTTTGGAATGCCCTTTTCCAACAGAATATCTTTGTGCTGAAGACTGTGCTGGACTGACTGGAACAGTCACTGGTCGTAGGTGGGTGGTTGCGTGGGTAGGGAGAAGTCCCACCAGACAGTTGTACCCAATGATGGATATTGGCAGTAAACCGTCTTAGGGTTTGGGGTGCTGCCTTTCTGGTATGGCCTTGAGGTTGTTTCCATACATACAATTAGAAAAGTAGAAAAAAGGAGAACCTGATGTCCAAAAGAATGCACTTTTGATAGTAGATTATAAGGCATTGATTGATAGTAATGACAAACCCATCAAGCCAATGTGTGTTGGGAGGAAAGACTCTCCCTTCTTCAGAGCTGTTGCTGCATGCTATTACATGGGAAAATTCCCACCTTGGTTATATATTTTCCAGGTTTATTAGCCTATGGCAATTGTTTAGGGGTGAGCATGGGAGGAGGTAATAAGAAAACTAGAGAGCAGGAGGTCTTCAGAGGAACAAAGAGAGATTTGGTTGGTATTTTGAGACTAGGTTAGTGATGCAGCTGGGGGCATTGTGGATCCGGGAGTTGTGGATGGCTTTGTAAGTTGTTAGTATTTTGAATTTAACTTGTTGGGTGAGTGGCAGCCAATGCATTGATTGACAGAGAGGCGTAGCAGAGTCTGAACGATTGGCAAGGTGAATGCAGCATTCATAATAGACTGAAGTGGGGATAGCCTATATAAAGGTAAGCCAGTGAGGAGGGAGTTGAAGTAGTTGAGGTGAGAAATAACCTGGGAGTTAATTAGGAGCTTTGTGGTGTCATTGGTTAGGACAGGGCATATTTTGGAGATGTTGAGACAGCAAGCTTTGGAAAGTGATTGGCTGTGGGGGCCGTAAGGAGAGGTCAAAGTCCAGGATTACACCTAGCACCCTGGCTTGCAGGGATGGGTTGACTGTTGTGCCATTGCTCTTGACAGAGAAGTCAAAGGAAAGGGGCATGTTGGGGAGGAAATATTAGGAGCTCAATTTTGGATAGATTGAGTTTAAGGTAGTGGTGTGACATCCAGTCTGATATGTTGGTCAGTAAATTAGTGATGTGTGAGGAGACTGATGTGAGCTGAGGGGTAGAGAGAGAGATTTGGATGTTGTCAGTGTAGAAGTGATATTGAAAGCCATGGGAGGCTATCAGCTGACCCAGGGAGGAGGTGTAGACTGAGAATAGGAGAGGTTTATATGCCCCTAACAAATCACCATGCAAGGGAGTGTCTGAACTAACCAATGGCAGTAAGGGGAACAAACAGATCTGATGGGGAACTTATGCACCTGCATCATACTGCAGAAAAGCCCCTTCAGACCTGATGGGGAACACCACAACACCCCACAGGCACTGCCCATCTTAGGTAATATTATAGGCCAAGATTATCCACAAACAGCAGGCAGCAGATGCCCTTATGGTGAAACTGCAAGTTCTACCACCTATCACAAGAATTGCCCATCCTGGTTATGTCTAAACGGTTGGAGTCACCCATCCTGATTCTCTTTGTATCATGCAAATGTTAAACAGAATTTTTTGATGTGTTAGTTGGAAGGAATTGGATGACTTTGCCGTAAGAGATTAGCAGTAGGAGTTACCTAGGAAAGACTGATATTGGAAATCTGAAATCGTGTTAGGTTCACTTGTCCTGGATAAAAAGAATACCTCAGTGCCTAAGCAGTACTCTAAAAAAAAAATTTACCTCTTGTCTGTAATTCTTCTGAAAAATAACAGAACACTTACTGATATGTGAGGGTGATAGGCACTCCCATGCTCACAGCTTCACAGCTGTATATGGACAATGTAAGGTCTAAGGCACTGTATCTCTGACTGCTAGCCTATTGATATCAGTATAGTACTGCTCACTTTTTTCCTTGCTTGTTGCTTGGAGGCATTTGACATGAGGAAGCGAAGCCCTGCCTCTACCAAGATGGTCATCTTACCACAGGGATACAGTGCAGAACAAGGCATGGCAAGTCATTAATGGGAAAATATCAGCTTTGGGGAGACCACAAGCAATATTGGTGACCACTCCTTTCCCTCTGCCTGCCTTTTTTGGGCAAAGTTTTCAGACTTTAGTTCCTCACCAGGGTAGTAATGCTAAACCTGTAATTTAAAGAACTCTAGTGGCTTGTGCTACATTTCATGCTGCTCGGGACCGCATATATTTAATATTTGTCTGTCTAAATATATGCTCCTTCAAGTCAAACTGGGACTTTTAATTTTACAGTTATAAAAAGGTATGCTAGCGTGGCGGTACTACTCGCAATAGTAAGCTGTAAGTGCGTCCTGTTACTGATAGGTGGCACAAATGTCACGGGCCAGTCCAGAGACCATTAAGATGGCAGACAACAGTATTAGTGTATGCATGGAACAGCATGTGGTGATGAAGTTTCTTGTGAATGAAGGTGTAAAACCCATGGATTTCTACAGAAGACTTCAAGTACAGTATAGTGATGAGATGCTCAGCTGCAGTAAGACATTTGAATGGTGTAAACATTTCAAACATGGCCTTACGTCTGTCAGTGATGATCCCGGCTGCGGTGGTTCCAAGCCCACAGCAGACATTCTTGTGAACATTCAGCGCGTGGAACACCTGATCCTGGCTAATCAATGCATAACCTGTCATGAAATTGCACAAGAGACTAATTTCAACACTGATGACAAAGTACAGCAGGCTAGGATGGTTCAGGTGCACTGACAAATTTTTCTATGCTGAAACTTTCCAGGGATTAGTGAAAAGGTGGGATAAGTGTATAAATGTAGCAGCGGAGTATTTTGAAAAATAAATGCAATTTCCACTCCTTGAAATTTGTTTCTTTATTATATAAACTCAAAAGTCCTGGTTTGCCTTGAACTCCCCTTGTAGCATTCACGTTATTATAACATCAACTAGATCTTGTCTGATTTAAAAAAATATTCAAGTTCATATTTATATCAATGATTAAGTGCCCTTGGTATTACTGGGTGGCTTCCTACTACATGTTATAGGGAATGTGACATACAAAAAAATCATACTGGATATTGTTGAAGTTATTCATTAATTACATTAGAAATAAACTAAAATAAAATCACTAAAATGTACCAAAATTCTGGAAACCTTCAACTTCACACAGTATAAAAGCAGTATGCTGTGAATTGAAAAGCACTTACAGTAAGTAACCTTTTTGCCAAGGCCTATTTTGTTCCCCCATTCTAGAGCATTGTGTGACTGCAAGGATGCAACCCTGTCTGTGGAGAAGTAAACTATGACTTGGCAACTCTTCCTCTTCCTAGACCCCAACCCCCGATGACATGTAATCCAGTGATCCGAAGCAGGAATGGGTAGGATATGCTTCTGATGATTTCAAATTCCCAATCAGCACAGATTGTGCCTAGGCACTGTAACATCTGAGCATGTGCTCAGTTCTGTTCCAACTGGAATTCAAATACTAAAGGTGCATTTGTTTACTTATTATTTAACCATATTAAACTGTGTTAATTAAGCCTTGTTGGACAGCCAAAATCTGGATTTAAACCACTTGAGGACTTTGATTGTACTGTAAGAGATACATCTTAGAAAATGTAAGCAACATGCTTAGACAAATATCCCCAGCATCTCTCCCCAAGCAGCAAAATAACAGCCAGTAATTGCTTTGGATTGCACAGCAGGAGTGGCTGTCAAAATGCAGTCACTCCTATGTAAAATGACACATGCAGATAGTCCTTTATGGTTAAATACAATGAATCATTGTATTGTTTCATTTTACTATTTCATTCACGTGTACACTTTACATTTATTTTGTTTGTTACTTTTTTAGTGTCGTATAACAAGAACATGTGCAAAATTGAAATAAAAAGCCTTATTTCATTTGCAAATAACTTTGCAACGCTTTGTGCGCGAAACATAATTTTAATTTCATTTTAAACTTGACAAACAATAGAATAAAAACATGTACTTTTTATTTATTAGAAAACTACTTTTAAACACTGTTAAAATATATATTTTTTTACTTATGTTTTTAGTTATATTGCATTAGAAAAATGATTTTTGCTAAACTACAACAAACACAATAAGTATATTATTTTGATATTCTAAGTAATGACAAAGTTATTGACAAATAACAGACTGATGGTGGCAAAGTAAAAAATAATCTGTTACAGGGTCCAAGAGCTGAAGTGGTTAAGGTTATAGGTCAACTTTAATGCATAATGTTAAAGATCAGAGAAATCCAGTGAGATGTCAGACAGCAAATAAATCAGGTACAATCAGCACACAATAGCGAGCTTTAGCAGCAAGTACAGTAGATCAATAACTATTTTACTAAGAATTATCTCTAAGTAGTGGTGGATAGCCAATTAGAAAAAGATTATTTGACAACTCAAAACACACATTCTGTTAGTATAATATAAAATTGAAATGAAGACTAAGTTTCATTTACATATATGAGTTACTATAAACTCAAACAATATAATAATGTACACACAGTGGGATTAAAATATTTAACGTGGTATCAAACTTAAAACCAAAAATGTAATAAATTGCTGCTGGCAGATTCAGCATTAGATGTGGTGGCTGCTTTAGTTTACTTTTTTCTAGGCTTTTTTCTCTGTTTTCACTTGGTGATTTGGCCAGTAACACACTCCCTGTATTAGAGCACCCCTACTCCGGATCAAAGCGCAACAGAGACATCTTTGGATAGCAGCATTGTCAGTCTGAGGAGAGGGGAGTGTTAGATGTACTAGCACATTTAGATGCAGTAACAAATAAAACCAAACTCCAGCCAACACTTTTTAAGGAGTTGCAGCAATACGTTTTTATTCCTTTTGGGATAAAGATACATAAATAAAAGGTGATCATTGTAAGCACCTCTGTCAGTGTTAAATAGTTCCTCTCAATCCTCCAACTCCCTGGTACCCAACCCACTGGGAACATGCAGCCCTCTAACTACATGAGGCTTTTGGGCACCAAATTGCAGAGTTGCAGTGGGGTGCTGGGCACTGGAGTGCTTTCTGGGTTCCAGCACCTGGCAATGAAAGTGAAACTACTGTGGATGGAGCTATTCCAGCCTGGGGAAAGGGAGAAAGGGGTGTGGGAGTGTATGATTGATAAGTGATTGACAATGGGGCGAGGGTTAACCCTTTCACAGCCACACACACCAATATGGGGGGGGGGATGGGGTTTAACAATTTCATTAATTTGACCACAAATATAAGAGGGAATGGAAATAACACTTTCACTGCCATAAACACCAATATAGGGGGGTGGAGGGTTAACACTTTCACTGACATGAACCCTGACATGGGGGGGTATTAATACTTTCACTCTCATTACCACCTACATGGGGGGTTAACTTTCACTGCCACGGACACCAATGCGGAGGGGAAGGAGGTTTGTTATTGCTGCCATGACCACCAATAAAGAGGGGTTAACACTTTCACTGACATACCCACAAATTTAGGGGTGTTAACACTTTAACTGCCATGGCCACCAATACAGGGTGAGTTAACTTTCACTGCCATGACAGAGGGGGAGAGGATTAACTTTTACTGCCATGACTATCAATGCAGAATGGGAGAGGATTATTTTTTGCTGCTATGTCCACCAATACAGAGGTGATGAAGGTTTACCTGCCCATGACTCTAATGTGCAGGGTGTTAACTTTAACAGCCGTGACCACCTTTATGGGGGCATGGGGATTAACACTTTCACTGCATTGACCACTAATACAGGAAGAATGGGGGTTAACTCTTTCACTACCATGACCACCAATATTGGGAGGTGGGAATGTTAACACTTTCACTATTATGATCACCGATATGGAGGGTAATACTTTCACTACCATGACCAACAACATGGGGGTTAACTTTCATTACCATGATCACCAACACAGGGGGGAAGGGGTTGCCTATTGCTGCCATGACTACAAATACAAAGGGGTAAACAATTTCACTGTCATAACTGCAAATATAGGGGGTTAATACTTTCACTGCCATTACCACCAATACGGGGGATTAACCTTCACTCTTATTTTTTACTGCCATAGCCATCAATTCAGATTGGGAGGAGATTACTTTTTTCTGCCATGACCACCAAAACAAATAGATGGAGGGTTACATCGCCATAACTCCAATGTGGGGGGGAGGGGTGAGTGGTGGGTTACCTTTCACTGCCATGACAGAATTGAGAGGGGGTAGAGGCCATCAATGCAGATTGGGAGGAGATTACTTTTTTTCCGCCATGACCACCAATACAATTAGATGGAGGAATACCATGCCATTACCTCAATGTGGAGAGAGGGGTGAGTGGTGGGTTACATTTTACTGCCATTTCCACAAAATTGAGGGGGGATGGAGACCATCATTGCAGATTGGGAAGGGATTACTTTTTTCTGCCATGACCACCAATACAAATTGATGGAGGGTTACCTTGCCATAACCTCAATGTGGGGGAAGGTATGAGTGGTGGGTTAACGTTCACTGCCATGTCCACAAAATTGAGGGGGGGATGGATTATTAACTTTCACTTCCACTGGCCACCAATACAGGGTGGGTAGGGTTAAATTCCACTGCCACTAACCACCAATGTAACACAGGGATGGGGGATTAACTTTCACTGCCATTGACCACCAATGTGTGTTAATTGAACTTAAACCAGTGTTGGGAGTTATTATTAAGTCCTCTGACACCAATGCTGGGCTTATTATTGTGACCAATTACACCAATTCTGAGGGTTATTGTACTCCAATTTCTTCAGGGTGCATTGTGAAACACTTCAAAACCTATGCCAAGTCTGCAAACTGTAAAGGCTATAAAGGGTGACTATGAGAAGATATGCAAGGATATTCCTATGCAACATGACCTGTGTGTAGAAAAAATAAAGTTTAACAACAACGTCACATGGTTGGTCATCAGACTTACATTGAACAAGGGTTCGATGAACTTGGTCTGTCTTGGTTATTCAGAGGTCCATTGCATGTCAGATTAGAAATGACTAGGGAGGGACTAAATCACAGAGTTAAAAGGTTGACTCTGAGTTCCAGTGACACACCACAGTTTCTGCATGTAAAAAACTGCCTTTAAGGCTGGTTGGACAGCTGATGGAGAATGTTCCCTCATTACTGCTGATCTTGTCTTCAGGTCTCCGATATAAAGACAGACGCTGCATTGTGATCATCTTCAGGGACCAAAGGAACAATCAGATTCCAAACTCTCCACCATGGCAAAGACCAAAGAGCTGTCCAAGGATGTTAGGGACAAGATTGTAGACCTACACAAGGCTGGACTGGGCTACCAAACTATCGCCAAGCAGCTTGGTGAGAAGGTGACAACAGTTGGTGCAATCATTCCCAAGTGAAAGAAACACAAAACAACTGTCATTCTCCCTAGGTCTGGTGCACATGAGAACAGTGAGAAATCATCCCAGAACTACATGTGAGGATCTTGTTAATGATCTCCAGGCAGCTGGGACCACAGTCACCAAGAGAACAATTGGTAGCACACTACGCCAACAAGGATTGAAATCCTGCAGTGCCTGCAAGGTCCCTCTACTCAAGAAAGCACTTGTCCAGCCCAAGTTTGCCACTGAACATCTGAATGATGCAGAGGAGGACTGGTTGAAAGTTTTGTTGTCAGATGAGACCAAAATCGAGCTGTTTGGCATCAACTCAACTCGCCGTGTTTGGAGGAGGAATGCTGCGTATGACCCCAAAAACACCATCCCAACTGTCAAACATGGTGGTGGAAACATTCTGCTTTGGGGGTGTTTTTCTGCTAAGGGGACAGGACAACTGCACTGCATCAAAGGGACGATGGACGGGGCAATGTACCGTCAAATCTTGGGTGAGAACCTTCTTCCCTCAGCCAGGGCATTGAAAATGGGTCATGGATGGGTGTTCCATCATGACAATGACCCAAAGCACACAGCCAAGGCAACAAAGGAGTGGGTCAAGAAGAAGCACATTAAGATCCTGGAGTGGCCTAGCCAGTCTCCAGACCTTAATCCGATTGAAAATCTTTGGAGGGAGCTAAAAGTTCGAGTTGCCAAACGTCAGCCATCAAACCTTAAAGACTTGGAGAGGATCTGCCAAGAGGAGTGGGACAAAATTCCTCCTGAGATGTGTGCAAACCTGGTGGCCAACTACAGGAAATGTCTGACCTCTGTGATTGCCAACAAGGGATTTGCCACCAAGTACCAAGTCATGTTTTGTGAAGGGGATCAAATACTTATTTCCCTCATGAACATGCAAATCAGTGCATAATTTGTTAGACATGCATATCTTTTGAATTTGTTGTTGCTATTCTGTCTCGGTGTTACAATACACCTACCATTCAATGTTTAGACTTATCATTTCTTTGTGAGTGGGCAAACATTCAAAATCAGCAGGAGATCAAATACTTATTTCCTTCACTATATATCTATCTATATATATATATATATATATATATATATATATATATACACACACAGTGGGGCAAAAGAGTATTTAGTCAGCCACCAATTGTGCAAGTTCTCCCACTTAAAAAGATGAGAGAGGCCTGTAATTGGCATCATAGGTAGACCTCAAATATGAGAGACAAAATGAGAAAAAAAATCCAGACAATCACATTGGCTGATTTGGAAAGAATTCATTTGCAAATTATGGTGGAAAATAAGTATTTGGTCACCTACAAACAAGCAAGATTTCTGGCTCTCACAAACCTGTACCTTCTTCTTTAAGAGGCTCCTCTGTCCTGCACTCATTACCTGTATCAATGGCACCTGTTTGAACTTGTTATCAATGTAAAAGACACCTGTCCACAACCTCAAACAGTCACACTCCAAACTCCACTATGGTGAAGACCAGAGAGCTGTCGAAGGACACCAGAAACAAAATTGTATACCTGCACCAGGCTGGGAAGACTGAATCTGCAATAGGCAAGCAGCTTGGTGTGAACAAATCAACTGTGGGAGCAATAATTAGAAAATGGAAGACATACAAGACCACTGTTAATCTCCCTCAATCTGGGGCTCCACGCAAGATCTCACCCCGTGGGGTCAAAATGATCACAAGAACGGTGAGCAAAAATTCCAGGACCACACGGGGGGACCTAGTGAATGACCTGCAGAGAGCTGGGACCAACGTAACAAAGGCTACCATCAGTAACACACTAAGCCGCCAGGGACTCAGATCCTGCAGTGCCAGACGTGTCCCCCTGCTTAAGCCAGTAAATATCCGGGCCCGTCTGAAGTTTTCTAGAGAGCATTTGGATGATCCAGAAGAGGATTGGGAGAATGTCATATGGTCAGATGAAACCAAAATAGAACTGTTTGGTAGAAACACAACTCGTCGTGTTTGGAGGAGAGAGAATGCTGAGTTGCATCCAAAGAACACCATACCTACTGTGAAGCATGGGGGTGGCAACATCATGCTTTGGGGCTGTTTCTCCGCAAAGGGACCAGGATGACTGATCCATGTACAGGACAGAATGAATGGGGCCATGTATCGTGAGATTTTGAGTGCAAACCTCCTTCCATCAGCAAGGGCATTGAAGATGACATGACAATGATCCCAAACATACCGCCCGGGCAACAAAGGAGTGGCTTCGTAAGAAGCATTTCAAGGTCCTGGAGTGGCCTAGCCAGTCTCCAGATCTCAACCCCATAGAAAACCTTTGGAGGGAGTTGAAAGTCCGTGTTGCCCAGCCACAGTCACAAAACATCACTGCTCTAGAGGAGATCTGCATGGAGGAATGGGCCAACATACCAGCAACAGTGTGTGCCAACCTTGTGAAGACTTACAGGAAACGTTTGACCTCTGTCATTGCCAACAAAGGATATATATATATATATATATATATATATATATATATATATATATATAAAAATAAAGAACCAGCGCCATGGAAATTATATAAAACCGTAAGCTGCAAAACCTAGCCTATAAACTTATAGGATATACAAAACTTCAAAAAATAGGTTGCGCTTAAATATATACAAAAGTGTAACAAAAAAAATAACAAAACAAAAAGAAACAATATTTTAACTCAAAATAAAATCCAGCAAAAACGAAAAAGTCCAAAAGTTCAAATAATCAATAATATCCAAAATAATTCATCACCAAGTAAATCCACCACCAAAAATGGTTAAATAGAACTCACCAGAGTGATATGCTGATTGTTGAAAAACCAGCATATAGTACTTGTTATTCTGGGAGAAATGAATAATATGGTGACAACAACACTGAAGAAATGAGGGATGAACTCCAACAGATGATGTGCTGCAAAGTTGAAAATCCAAAGGTGATTTAGTATCCAAACTGAGAGATGATCAGACCGTCACTCAAAAGAAAAAAGCGAACAATCATGGTGCATTATTGATTATTTGAACTTTTGGACTTTTTCGTTTTTGCTGGATTTTATTTTGATTTAAAATATTGTTTCTTATTGTTTTGTTATTTATTTTTTTGTTACACTTTTGTATGTATTTAAGCACAACCTATTTTTTTGAAACAAAGGATACATAACAAAGTATTAAGATGAACTTTTGATATTGACCAAATACTTATTTTCCACCATAATTTGCAAATAAATTCTTTCCAAATCAGCCAATGTGATTGTCTGGATTTGTTTTCTCATTTTGTCTCTCATAGTTGAGGTCTACCTATGATGTCAATTACAGGCCTCTCTGATCTTTTTAAGTAGGAGAACTTGCACAATTGGTGGCTGACTAAATACTTTTTTTGCCCCACTGTATTACAGTAAAAAAAAAAATGTGGGTTCTGTTTGAAGAACCCTCATAAAAAAAAATAGACATTTTGACCAGTTTTACAATTTTATTACATTCTGATTTACTACTACTGATGCCCAATGACCAAGACTGACAATGCAGTCAAACAAGGTCTAGATCATTGGCTTCATTTTCCACATAATGTGAGTGTTCAATACCCTGGTGAAATGCTAATATCTGTCAGTCTGATCATCTTCATGCATAGCCATATCTATTGTGGATATAACTGCTTAAAGCCAGAATTGGATAGCCTTTTTAGACAGCTTATTGCTGACAATGTTTTAACATTATGAGCTCATCCACTGCAATGTTCTCTACACTTTTGAATTGTCATATGCAGAACAAATACTGCAAAATACTACACTTGGCACCACTTAGAAACTGTGTGATTATAACTAGCATAGGGAACATTATGTTTAGGGAAGACACATTGAACACAAATAATTGTTTTTTTGTATTGTAAGTTGTGTCAAAACAATACAAATATTTTGCAATCTGACAATTTAATTTAGCTAGTGAGGACACTGGTCCTTTACATTCTAAATCTGTTATATTATTTTACCTACATCTGGGCAATCAGTGTACCAGAAAAAATGCAAATATGCTTTTAGATAAAGCTATCTGTTTGAAATACCTTATATGCATGTGGTATGCAGAAAATTCATAGAGCAGTGAAGTAAACCTATATTTGCTGTATTTTGCATAATATTTTAATTTTAACAATCATTGCTATTGGGGTTATTTACAGGAGGTCTCTAATCAGGATAATGATACCAGTAAACATATTTTATGGTGTTGCGTAGACTTGTGGAAAATCTTTTATAATTGTAGGCTCTAGAATGCATGTGCTAAAAGTTTCAGGTTTTAAATCAATTTCCTGCAGGTGTTCAGATTTCCATTTGCAGCATTAGATGGATGTGGGATGGCTGCTGCTAGATTGAGCTGCACTGCATGGAATAGATAGTAGGTTGACAGCAATTGTGGTACTTTCAGCCTGTGTTGCATGAAGCAGGTTAAAAACTTTGTGACACTAACTCTTTTCTAAATCATTGAAAAAAAAAAAAAAAAAAAAAATATATATATATATATATATATATATATATATATATATATACTGTATATAGATCTTGCTATATACAAGCTAATTTATAGATTTCAATCCCTGAGCAGAGGGAACTTGAAACATAAATCTGGCTTCACTGGATGTTAGTGTGAAGCTCACTGGTTCTCTTAAAGATACCCCATCACCAGACCATTCATTTCAACAACAATCTCCAAAAGATTATGTATGCAAATAATATATTTTAGGTAAAGGCCTCCCTTGTGTAGACATCTAAAAGACAAAGGCTGTGCGTCATCATCTTGAATGTGATATCAGCATTCTTAGCAGACTCCGAACTGTCAGACAAATGATACTCCATATTATAACCCTTTGTGCCTCTCCGAGAAGCTACGTAATGTGTTAGGTACAGAGGAAAGGGGCAGAGGAGCTGCAAACAGTCATTGAACAGGGCAAGAAGCAAAGGTACTGTTCTAAGGAATTGACTCTTCCTGAACATTCAATTTGGTAGCATATTTAGAGGCACATTGCAAGTGAATAAAAATGGCACAAGTAATCTTTTAAAATGCTTGATTTTTCAGACCTTTTACCTGCAATTTTTTACATTGATGACATGGTCTCTTTAAAATCACTTACTTCTCTGGTAGGCAGAAATCCAAACTTTGCTGTCTTCAAGAGTTATGGTCTCTGGACAAATGTTCTGTATCTAATATTCCTGGTATTTTGTACGCCTACATCCCCCACTGAGTACTGCCCAACCATACATAACTACAGTACACTGTAGTGCCTTGGGACCCGAGACACCAAAATGCACAGTGGGGACCATGCATTTGACTCACCTGGTAGTGTGTCAGATGTTGAATATTTTTCAGTTGACAAAGCTTTTATAGGCAGCAAAGTCTACAGATAGTGAAGATTCTCACCAAGAAAGTTCAGGATGGATTTATTTGCAATGGTCAGGCATGGATTACACACGTGCAAACGTTCCCTGATCTCTCTATAAAAGGATAGATTGGGCAAACATTCTCTGATGTCTACAAGTACCTTAATAATTTTATAATGGTCTTTTTGCGCTTTTGGCTTATAAGTGTTCTTTGTATCCCTCTGAAATGTGTTCCTGGTTACTTTACAGATATATAACCTGTCAGATCCTGAATTCCTACCCCATTGCAAGTAAATTTAGAAATAAAAAAAAATGTTTTACCATACTTAACTCTTGTGCAGAAAACACTGCTCTGATCTCCCATGCTAACATTTATATCAAATATATTTTTCTGTTTTGAAAAAGCTGACACAACAATGTATTGATCAAAACCTTGTTGTCTAATCCTGTACAAAGTACAAAATATGTAAAGGCTAATCCTCATACGTACTGTGGCAGCTAAACAGTGGCAGCTATATAATGGCTTACATGTAATATACATTTTACTTCTCTGAATAAGCTACCAGAACAATTTATTGATCAAAACCATGTTGCCTTATCAAATACAAAGTGTAAAATATATAAAGGTTAATCTTTCCAGGCACTGTGGTGGCTGCATATTGATTTTAATCAAAGTGTTCTTTGTATGCTTCTTAAATGTGTTGCTGGTTATCTTATGGACATATGACCTCCCCTATCCTGATCTCCCTACCCCAATACAAATAAATATAGAAATGACAAAAATGTCCTGACATACTTACCTCATATGCAGAAAACACTGCTCTGAACTCCTATGATAATGACGTACATAAAAAAATACATTTTGCTCTGTTAAATAAGCAATCACAACTTATTGATCAAAGCCATGTTGCCTAATCCTGTAAAAGTGTCAAATACTGTATATAAAGGCTAATCCTCATATGCACTGTGGCGGCTACACTGTGGCAGCTGCATAATGGCTTACATACAAAACATATTTTACTTCTTTGAATAAGCTTTCAGAACAATTTATTGATCAAAACCATATTGCCATATCATATACAAAGTGTAAAATATATAAAGGCTAACCTTTCCAGGTACTGAGGTGGCTGCATATTGATTTTAATCATATGTTTTGTTTACAGAAAATGCACATATATACAGTTTTGCTCAAACGTTTTTGGCAGTGATATTGACAATATAGCTGATCGTGCCAAAAAAACTTTCTTTTTATTTAAGGATAGTGATCATATGAATCCATTTATTATCACATACTGTAGTTGTTTGCCTGCTTTTTAAATCATAATGATAACAGAAATCACCCAAATGGCCCTGATCAAACATGTACATACCCTGGAATGTTTACCTATGATACAGACACACAAGGTGACACAGGTTAAAGGGCAATTATAGGTTAATTTCCCTCATATGTGGCTTTTTAAATAGCTATTAGTGTCTGTGTATAAATAGTCAATGAGCTTGTTAGCCTTGATGTGGATGCACTGAGCAGGCTAGATACTGAGTCATGAAGAGCAGAAAAGAACCATCAAAATACCTGTGTAACAAGGTAACAGAACTTTATAAGCATGGAAAGGATATAAAAAGATGTACAAAGCCTTGAATATAGCAGTTAGTACTGTTCAATCACTTATTAAGAAATGGAAAATTTGGGGATCTTTTGAGACCAAGCCAAGGCCAGGTAGACCAAGAAAAATTGCAGCCACAACTGTCAGAAGAATTGTTTGGGATACAAAGAAAAATCCACAGGTAACCCCCGGAGAAATATAGGCTGCTGTGGAAAAAGATGGTGTGGTAGTTTCAAGGTGCACAATACTACAATACTTGAACAGAAATGAGCTACATGGTCAAGTTGCCAGAAAGAAGCCATTACTGTGCCAATGTCATAAAAAAAACCCAGTTACGATATGCCCAACAATACTTTGACATGCCTCACAGCTTCTGGTACACTTTAACCTGGAGTGACAAGACCAAAAAAGAAGAGCTTTAAGGTAACAATCATAAGCATTATGTTTTGGAGAGGGGTCAATAGCAAGAATACCATCCCCATTGTGAAGCATGGTGGTGGCTCACTGACATTTGGGGGTGTGTGAGCTCTTAAGGTGTGAGGAATGTTGTGGAAATTGATGGCAAGATGAATGCAGCATGCTATCAGAAAATACTGGCAGACAATTTGCTTTTTTCTGCTCTAAAGCACGGGATGCGCTTTGACTTTCCAGCAGCACAGGGGCCCATAAGCGCAAGGTCACTTGTCATTTTTTATTTTATGATTGTGCTATCCTGTTATGACCTAGAGTTGAATACGAATATCCCATAAGAAATTAAAGAAATGTGTTTTGCCTGCTCATTCATGTTTTCTTTAAAAATGGTATATACTGTACTGTACTAATTCTCCAAGGGTGTCCAAACTTGTGAGCACAACTGTGTGTGTGTGTATGTATATGTACAGTATATATATATATATATATATATATATATATATATATATATATATATATATACAGTTGTGACCAAAATTATTCAACCCCCACTGAAATTGAGTGTTTTGGCCAGTTTGACATTGCTTTTGATCATTCAGTCATCTTGCTTACATTTACATTAAAGAGGCACTTGTAGGTCAGACAAATATAACATAACAGTTATAATGAAATAACCACAAATGTCTTTTCTGTGCTCACAGCATTATCAGTTTTATTCAACCCCCAAGTGACATTCAATCTTAGTACTTAGTACAGCATCCTTTTACAGTTATAACAGCTTTTAAACGTGAAGCATAGCTTGACACAAGTGTCTTGCAGCGATCTACGGGTATCTTCGCCCATTCTTCATGGGCAAAGGCCTCCAGTTCAGTCACATTCTTAGGCTTGCGCACTGCAACTGCTTTCTTTAAGTCCCACCAGAGGTTCTCAATCGGATTTAAGTCTGGTGACTGCGATGGCCACTCCAAAATGTTCCAGCCTTTCCTCTGCAACCATGCTCTAGTGGACTTGGAGGTATGCTTGGGATCATTGTCCTGTTGAAAGGTCCAACGTCTCCCAAGCCTCAGGTGTGTGACGGACTGCATCACGTTTCCATCCAATATCTCCTGGTACTGAAGAGAATTCATGGTACCTTGCACACGCTGAAGCTTCCCTGTACCTGCAGAAGCAAAACAGCCCCAAAGCATGATTGACCCTCCACCATGCTTCACAGTAGGCAAGGTGTTCTTTTCATCATAGGCCTTGTTCTTCCTCCTCCAAACATAGCGTTGATCCATGGGCCCAAACAGTTCTAATTTTGTTTCATCAGTCCACAGAACACTATCCCACAACTTTTGTGGTTTGTCCACATGGCTTTTGGCATACTGCAGTCGACTCTTCTTATTCTTTGGAGACAGCAAGGGGGTACGCCTGGGAGTTCTGGCACGGAGGCCTTCATTACGCAGTGTGCGTCTTATTGTCTGGGCTGAAACTTCTGTACCCACATCTGACAAATCTTTTCTCAGTTCCTCAGCAGTCACACGGGGACTTCTCTCCACTCTACGCTTCAGGTAGCGCACAGCAGTCGAAGTCAGCATCTTCTTTCTGCCACGACCAGGTAGCGTTTCAACAGTGCCCTTTGCCTTGAATTTGCGAATGATGCTTCCTAAGGTGTCTCTTGGTATGTTTAACATCTTTGCAATCTTCTTATAGCCATTGCCCTTCCTGTGAAGAGAAATCACCTCTTCTCTTGTCTTCCTGGACCATTCTCTTGCCTTCACCATGTTTGTAACCACACCAGTAAATGTCTAGAAGGAGCTGAGTATCACAGTCATTTTAAAGCTGCCTAATTGGTGCTTATTATGCTTGATTGCTGCTCGGTGACATCCACAGGTGTTTTCAATACCTGATGGAAAGCACCTGTATGAACCTCTGTTCTTCAGAGTGGTAGTCTTTAAGGGGTTGAATAATTGTGGCAATGAAGAAACCACATAAGAACCATTTACTACTGTATTACATAAACAATTGATGTCATTTTAGTTGCATTTGGGTAGTTACAACGTCCTTGTAGGATTTGATTCTGAATACAATTCCAAATGTACACTATAGTCCCTAAACCCCTTTACAGCATTGGGGGTTGAATAATTTTGGTCACAACTGTATATATATGTATATATATATATGTGTATATATATAATATATATAGTAAATGTATTGAAACTACACACAGGGCCAAGATAGATAAGTCAAAGATTCATTTAAAAGACCAATATGCTTAAAACACAAAATTATTTGTGATTGATTATTTGATTGATTGATCCTTTTTAAGTATTAAGAAGTATTATGACCAATTGCTGCACAACTTACATTAATCTGGCTATGTAGAGGTCAATATGGAAAGTGTAAGAAATTTGCACAAGAAGCACCCTTTACTATAGAATTTATTGTTGGCTGTTTTTTTGCTAAACATTCTCAGACACATTCCACTGACTGAGATTAAAAAGTTACAATCCAGCAGTGTAGAAATCATGATGAAAATGGGCAAATCTTATCATACTTTCGATAAGAAATCTACCTGACTGTGGACACTCTAAGGGCCATGTTATACTAGCATGGATATAACTGGTGACAGCTTGCCAAAAACAGGATTGGTAAAGCAGTAGTAAACTCTTACCAAAAAAAAAAAACCTTTCTCCCTGCAAGTTAAGGGCAAAAAGTGCTAGTATGCATCACAAACTAGCACATTATGGAAGACTTACCTTAAATCAAAGCCATCCAGCAGTGTGCTGTCACCACAGACAGGGCTTCCATCTTCACCTGGTCTTCCTTACAGGTTCTCGAGCTCTGGTCGCTGGAATGGCAGAACTGCAATAGCATCACTTCTGCCCATGCACACGGAAGTCACGGCCGAGGCACAAAACTCTGAAGGGATGGCATGAATATGAGTGCACGTTTAGGAGATATTCCTTTTACCTACAGGTAAGCTTTATTATACGCTTACTTTTAGATACATGTGTCCAAGTAATGTTTACTATTGCTTTAAGCAGAGCAGAAAAAATACTTCATATACCATACAGAAATGCAATATTTAAATGCTCTTAGGACTTTTAGGAGGTACATCAAACTCAGAAATATAACTATAACGACCTTTTTTTGTAAATATCAGAAACATGGATAATACAAGTTTTCTTTACAGATACAGAAAAGAGTTAAAAAGCTGATTTGTCTATTTGTCAATATAATGTGACCCGTTCTTGAGTATAATTTAGAAATACTCATATGGTGGTTTCACAAAGTTCCAAACCTAAAGCAAAACTATAACTCATCTCAATGTGTCTCGTGAATATTCATTCACTTCATCAGGAATAGATGCTACTTGCAGTCTACAAAATTAGAAAAAAATATTTTTAGAATTATAAGGACAAAACATTTTATGATAATGAATGCATCTTGCCAAGAGGGCGAATATTAAGCCAATCCATAATGGCAGACCATAACAACAAACACTTACATGTCGGCTTCAACGGTAAGTTAAAAAATATTGCAACACATCCGGATTGTGGTGAAGAGTGACTGCTCTGGGAGCTGCAGGAAAGGGACCCCAGGGTCCAATGAGACAACAGTGGGGCAGACAGGCACAGATGGCCCAGAATGGCACAGAAATTGTATAAGTATAACCCCTATAATCAAAATATATAAGTGAAAGTATGTCTCATAAGTATTGAGGTAGTGCATAAAGTATTCAAAATTAGGACATAAATCAATGATGAGAGAGACAAAGATCCTGGATGTAGATTAAAGCAAATATAATAAGAAAATAAAAGCTGGTACAGAACAAAGAAAACTACTTATAAAGGAGCAGCCATCACCCACACAAGTGGGCATTGGGGTAATCAAAAACGGTAACCAAAAAGGCCTCAATGATGACCTAGATCTATCTGGGCATGCATAATTCTTCTAATGACATTACGTGTACACTGTATGCATATAGGTGTTTTCATGCATTTATATGCTTTAAAACATGTAAAATCTGATATATACAGCTCCAGACCATGCTGCGTCCTATTTTTTTGTAAATGGCGCACATTTTCATTTGCAGATGTAGCTGTGTGTATGGCCCCATAGATCCCTATAGTGCTATGTTTTAATGTATATGGGGAGTTTTGGATGCCTGTGTGAATAAGCCCTAAATTGCGTGTTTTGTTTCTATCCGTAATAAAAGGTTATACATATTTAAAGTAATTAACTTTTTGCAATTCATACTTACCTGTTTAATATTTTGAGAATTTGCTGTTTTAGTTTTCTTCTCAGAGATTGTTCTGGTGGCAAGGCTCTCTTATCTACAGATAGTAGATATCAAAGAACATGTAACTCAAGTGCATATGCAAGGCATTGCAAGGTTCTTTTACACAGAATCTGACAGCGGTTCTAGCCATTCCTCACTTTTTTCAAAACAAAAAAACTAGATTGACTAGAATACCACTTTATAAGTTGCCTTGATCTTTGTCCTAAAGTTGTTTTTACTTCTGGTTATATCAGCATATACTATATTGCAAACTCCTCGAATGTATAAAGTATTTATTTTCTTATTATATCAGAAGATTCTCTAATCAATGAATATACAGTGTAAGTTGAAATATTTCTGCCATTTTTACTAGTTTAGCTTTAAAATCCTGATGAACCAATGCTCTATTTTTACAAATGTTGCAACCTCCTAGTTAGGCTGCTAGCTAGGCTAGGTAAATTTAGTTCTGTAGTTCTATTGTAATCAGTAGAGCAGCTTGTGATTATTTTGGGCTGTTCTGTTTCAGGTTTGTCTGTTCCCCCCTGCCTTCTGAAGGGTTCTGAAATGTAGAGGGCTGGGAGAGTCAAATAAGCAATACTATAAGAGTTAAAACATAACAGAATCCACTGCAGGAAAAATACTAGTAATATTAACTGCCGACTCACTCTAATAATGGTGGTGGTCTGCAGTTGCGTCCAGAGGCAGGTGCGGGGGGTGCGAGCAAGTGTTATCGCACAGGGTGAAACCAACCCTAGGGACGCCCCTGGTGGTCTGGACAAGACCATATATAGACCAAAATTGTCAACGTAGTGACGTGATGAAACATCTGGTGAATCTCACTTGCATGATTGAATTGCATGGATGTGGCTTCCATTGCTTTGTGCTTGCATACTTGCCACTCAAGGCTCCGGCTTATCGCTTATGAGTTCACAAGTTTTGAATCTCCTTGTGAATGACTGATTCAATACAAACCTGTAACTCTAGTATGTTCAACTGACCATGGACATTTACTTTGATGGATGGGTGTCACAGACTGCCAAATAAGTATTCAATACACTTTAGAACATACCTATATTTAAGCCATTGGTCTATAACCATTCAAAGGGATCCTTATTGTTATTAGATACCTCAGGGTAGACTTACAGTGACTCAAGCTGATCTATCTGCAATGTTCAGTTTTTCATAACTATCATAATACTGTTGCTGATTCTTATCCAGCCTTGACTGTCACTCTGTGTGTATAAATGTCCATGTGTGTGTGGTTGGAATGCCTGTGTGCCTGTGCTGTGTTTTACTGTCTATGACAACATTATCATTTGGTTTGTATTTGTGAAGGGGCTTAAGTGTTTATTAGATTTTTGATAACCTCAATAAACTTGCTATTTGTTAAGTCACAAGTTTGTTCTCTATTGGGACTTCTTTAATGTGAACTCTTCGCTCACGTTTCACTATTTGAGTCAAATAGGCAGCCGGAATATTTATGTGCTCCCAGCCAATCCCTGGGGGAGGGTGTCCAGTAGGTGGCTGGGAGAGTGTATAAATAGTTTGAGGCCTGGAGCAGAGCAGTTCTTGTTCAGGTGGAGAAGATCTCAACCTGAAGGGCTGCTGCCCTTCTCGGCAGTCCAGCTGCGATTCTTCATTTGCTCATGAAGGTCCGAGGTATGCTAGCTGGGGGACCTAATCTGCTAAATTCTGCTGGAGATGATCAAGATATTTCTTCTTGGGGATCTGGTCTGGAGAGTTCACGGGAGACAAGTCTGGCTAATATTGGAAGGAGGCATCAAAATTTCCATAGATATTTAATAAGTACAGACTGATGTGTGAGATCCCAGTGACTGTGTGCTGTGGCTATCCCTCTGGATCAGTGTCAGCCTGTGATTAAGAGTGGACATTCCTTATGGTGTACCTGTGTAGCCCAGTTCATCATTTGCTGCTGCAATAACTGTGCTAGGAAGTTTGTAGAAGAGAGAGATGTCCTCAAATTGTTACTTTGTCCTTCAGGAGTGTCCCACAGTTACCCTGCACCTATCCAAGTTCAAGTTTAATAAAGCGTCAAAAAAAGGATACGCCTAGACTGTTTAATGAGCCAGAAGATTGACTGTGACTGTATGCCTGGTGCTAATACACAAACTGGAGAAGAACCTTGGGACCAAATCCAATGGGCCTGTTTGGGGGTGAGTACTATACAAATATTATCACATTAATGGTCTCCCAATAGCTCTTCAACATACAAATTAATTTGCCTTGCTGGGAAGTTTAGTCATTACTTAATATGGGACATTTAGGTACCACAATAAGTTTATATATTGTTTTGTTACCCTTCTTCAGAATTAGGGCAACATTTTCCCTATTTCACTTCACCTAGTATTATTCCTTCTTCTATATCTCAGATGTTACTTCTTGGATACACTTAATGTAAACTGTCATCTCATGATGTTTTATTTTTCCTATTCAATAAATCTGTGTTCATTAGATTGTTTAGTAGTTCTTCAATGTATGTAATCCAGAATGCTAACTTATTCTCTTCAGTGGAACTCCATGAAAACATATTTTTCTTTTTTCCATTCTTCTCCCTCAGTATTATCAAAAAAAAGACCTCAGCACTTATTTTGCTCATTTCCTGTGAACCAAGCCTGCTGTTCTCCTCCTCTAGGGGGTGTGTCATGATGTAGGCTGGGCTCACAGTTTTTCAGCACTAAACAGCACTCATTACCTGATCACCACTCAGTCTTGGGTGGATGCCTGCCCCTGTCAGGACTTGTATCATCACCTGGGTCACCTGCTGTGGTTCCCGGAGTCAAAGGGCGCAGTTCTGATGGTCACCAGCAGGTGTCTCCCAGAAGGAGATATATAAGCCCGCCCATAACTGAGGTTCAGTGCTTCAGTATTGCTCCTGCAAGCCATGTCCCTGCCTGAGCCTGGACCTTTTTCCTGTTCCTGGCTCTGAGACCTGTTCCTGCTCCCTGCTCCCTGCTCCCTATACCCTGCATCCTGCTCTCCCAGTGCCTTAGTCCTGACCTTGCCCAGCTTGTTTGTACGCTCCCTCCATTTGTATATAGTTAGTTAGGTTATCATTTGGTTTGCTGTACTTTCAAATTTATTTTGCACTTTACATTGTTTATGGTTGATTGGTGTTGGTATTTTAGGAGTAATATTCATGTTAAAAAACTTCATTTAACCTTACTCAGCCTGCTTCCTGATTTTCTAAAGTACAGCGCACTGATCTGGTCATCCTTGCTGGATGCCTGTGGTATCTCTGACAGTCGCATTATAAGTCGCTGATCACAACCATTACCAGTATAGCATCATAGCTGCTTAAATTCCAGTATATATACCTTAGTTTGTAGACACTATAACTTTTGCACAAATAAATGAATATACACTTATTGTGGGTTTTTTTTTTTACCAAAGACATTTATTTTTTAGTGGATACCAGAAAGTAGAAAATATTGTTTTTTTCTTAGGTCTTTTTAGTTATATAATAAAAAACCCAGTGGTGATCAAATACCACCAAAAGAAAGCCCTATGTGTGTGTGAAAAAAAAATGATATAAATTTCATGGTCATGAAGTGGGTAAAACCTTCCAAAGGTCTAGTGGTTAAAAAATGCTCAAGTCTGAGATGCCTCCAAAATAGTGCAGAAACACCTGCACAAACACTAAAAAAAAGCCTTCAAAATGTCTGAAGCCACTCAAGTCAAATGTGAATGCAGCTTACAGAGTGACTGTCTTAAAGTATTGCAATCAGGGGCAGACTGACAACTCATGGGGCCCCCGGGCAATAGGGGATCATGGGGCTCCTGTGTCTTTGCCCAAACTCAGAAACTCCTATGAAAAAGGTACCAGGGGCATCTCATGGGGCCCCTTACTGACATCGGGCAGTGCCCGAGTTTCCAAATGGTCAGTCTGCCCCTGATTGCAATAATCCACATGGAAGAAAAATATATTTGAAATATATTTTAAAAATATTCTTCCCAAATATGTTGCCATATACTTGAAATACTACAATTTTGACCATATTCAATATATTTCAAAATATATTTCAATAAATATATATATATATGTACAGTATACTGCATGTTGAAATTAGTTTTTATTACAAAATATATGAAAAATATTTTTAAAAATACATTTCAAATATACTGTATGTCTTTGAAAATACAAATCTACATTTTTAGAATGCATTTACAAATATATGTAAAAATATATGTTAAAATGACTTTTTTATATGTTAAAAAATCTGAATAATATATTTAAAAAATATATATTTTTAAAATATATTCTTCAGATTTTTTTTAATGGGAACCTCTAATTTTAATATATTGCAGCTTACTGTTCCTTAGATATAGTATTTCTTTTTCTTTTTTCATCTGGTAAAACCCAGTAACACACTTCCTTTCCAAGTGTGGCAACACTCACTGTTCTGGATCTGTGTAGGGGCTGCTTGTCTCTTTAGGGCAGGAATTGTGTTAGGACTACAGAACACACAGAGCTGCACAGGGAACAACTGATACCAGTGCAGCATAGGTTTAGAGCACAGGAAATTATCAGATCAATACATTTCTGTCATGATAAGCAGCAGGGCTGGATCTAGCCCTGGATCTGATCTGGAGTTGCAGTAAAAAAAGTTAGGGGGCATAATGCCTTTCACACAGTGTCACAACTTGGGAAACACTAGTATGTATTAGGCTATTTTAGATTAGGGTAATTCAAAAGAACGTGTGTTCCCTTATATCAGATGACCCTATCAGAGTCCCCCTTTATATCAGGAGTCCTCATCAGAATCCCCCTTTATATCAGGTTCCCATCAGAGTGCCTCCTTACATCATGTGTCTCCATCAGAGTGCCCCTTTACATCAGGTGTTCCTATTAGAGTGCCCCCTTACATCAGTATCCCCATTGAGGTACTCGCTTACATTACAGTCCCAATCTGAGTCCCCCATACATCAGAGTCCTTCTTAGGAATCCCCCTTCACATCTGGGTTCCCATCTAAGCCCACCTTACATACATGTCCCCATCAGAGCCCCCTTACTTCCAGGCTCCCATCAGAGGAGGTTAGGAGGGGGACATAAGTAGATAAAAGTTCAGACAGTTAATGGGGTGCCAAGCCATGAAAAGTCTTATATGTGAGCAAGAGGATCTTAATGTCTCTGTGAAACCTAACTGGTAGCCAGTGCAAGGACTCCAGGATAGGGGTAATATGATCACTTGTACTCAACCTAGTGAGGATTCTGGCTGCAGAATTTTGTACATTTTAGTCGATTAATAGTGGATTTAGGTACACCAGTGAGTAGAGCATTGCAGTAGTCAAGTCAGGAGAACAAAAGTGAATGAATCAGCTTTTCAGCTACAGTGTATAATAGCATAGGACGCAGCCGAGCAATGTTTCTCAAGTGGAAAAAAAGATGTTCTGACAACATTTTGTATATGTGGCTCAAAGGTTAAGCTGACATCAAATATCACCCCTAGATTTTTCAATTTAGACTGAAGCTCGAGTACAGTGCCATTGACAGACAGGCTATAGGGATCGGTCTTACACAATTGATGGGTGGTGCCAATAAGCATGACTTCAGTCTTGTCACAGTTTAATTGAAGGAAATTATAGGCCATCCAAGGTTTTATATCACAAATACAGTTAGATAGGAGAGAAGTAGTCACAGTAGAATCTGGTTTAGTGTGGATGTATATCTGAGTGTTGTCAGCATAGAAGTGATAATTGAGCCCATGTGATCTAAGCAGTTGGCCGAGTGGAAACATGTAAATGCTAAAAGGTAAGGGACCCAAGATTGATCTCTGAAGAACACTATACTTGACTGGACCAACTTCAGACTGAAATCCGCCAAGAGAAACAAAGTGACAGCGATCAGTAAAATATGACAATCCATTTCAGAGCCAATTCTGAGACTCCAAATATGGAGTCAAGACAAGAGAGTAAATGATTGTGGTCTACAGTATCAAAGGCAGAACTAAGATCCAGTAGAATAAGAATAGTTAGTGAGCCAGGATCAGAAGATAACAGAAGGTCGTTAGTGACTTTGACCAAGGCTGTTTCTGTGCAGTACAGTTGCTGAAAACCAGATTGGAGGGGTTCGAATAGGTTTTTTAAAGCCAGGTGAGTATGTAACTGAGATTTCACAACTCGCTTGAGGATCTTGGCAAGGAAGGGTATGTTAGATATGGGGGCGAAAGTTGTTTAAGTTATCCAGAGCCATGTGGGGTTTTTTGATTCTAGGGTGATAGCAGCAGTTTTAAGGATTGTTGGTACAGAACCGGTGCTAAGGGAGTCATTTATGATACTGCGAATAATGGGGTATAGAAAACTAAAACAGGATTTAAATAAATGGGTGGAAATAGGATCATGTATGCAGCTGGACGATTTTATATTAGAGACCAATTTAATCAGAGATGCAGAGTCAAGTAGAGAGAAAGGGGAGAAAGAAGAACCAGTAAAACTGGGTGGGTTAGGAAGTGATATGGAAGAAACGTGAGGTGAGGTAAGAATTTGCCTTATTTTGTAAATTTATGAGGAGAAAGAAACTAAGAATGTGTTACAGAACTATGTTGAGACTGTTAATGTGAAGCGACTATAAGGTTCTATAATCTATCAATGGTAAGGAAGAGCTGTCTAGGGTTGCTAAGATTATTTTCTATGGCATGGGAGAAATATTTTGATCTAACCATCTCAATTTGACCCTTATAGATACTTAACAATCTTTCCAAACCTGATAGTGATCAGTCAAGCATGACTGGCACCACCTACGTTCAAGTCTCTATGATACTACCTTCATTGAACGTAAGTGAGAATTATAACGTGGAGCTGGGCATGTGAATGAGAAGGTTCAAGTTTTTTATGGAGCAAAGGTGTCAAGGGAAGATGAAAGCGCCTGATTTATGGCATCTATTTTTATCAACAAGGATGTCGGAGGAGGAGATTCTGGATAAAGAGGAAGTAACAGAATTTGCAAATTTGGGCTGATCAATAGTAGCCCAGTTGGGATAATTAACAGATCAAGACAGGGAGGTGTTAGAAGCTGTTAATTTCAGATTGAAAAAAAAGCTAGGTGGTGAGACAATCCTAAGGCTGGCCATAGACAGGCCGTTTATCAGCCGAATTGTCGGCCGATAAATGGAAAATCGGTCGTTGCTGGCACTAGTGCTGCCACCAATGTCCACGAAAAACGTCTGTTTTTTGTGGATTTTCCAGCATGACCGATAAAAATAAATGAGAAGATCAGAGAAAAACGGCCGACGGGCTGGCCCCACTAACGGCGTGAATATCGGCCGATTTTTCAGGCGGATGAAAATTCGGCCAATAAACCCGTCTATGGCCTGCATAAGTCAATGCGACAGCAGTCAGAGACAAAAGAGCCATTTGCAATGATAAGGTCCAGGGTGTGCCCTATGCATGTTGGTGATAACAAAATTAAGTTAGGTCAAAACAAGTAAAGCCAAGAAATCTTTAGCCAAACTGGAAGACTCTGAGTCAGCGTGTATATTTAAAGGATAATGATTCTCTTAAAACTAGGGCATAAAAATTAAAGCATATAAGCAAATTCACCTAAGAATGCTCTACAAGACTTGGGTGGTTGATAAACAGGAACAATAATGGATGAGTGCGAAGCAGAGACCTTGAGAACAAGGCATTCAAATGAAGTGAAAGAGGATACGTTAACAGGGGATAAAGTGTACAACAAGCTGTAAATAACAATTATGCCTCCACCTTTGCCCGAGAGACATGGAAGGTCAAGCAAACCGTACCCTGGAGAGGTCATCATCTTGTTTGTGTCAGGTTTCAGTTAAGCACAGAAGGTCCAGCTTATTGTCTACAATAAAGTCTGAAATAAGTAGTGCCTTGTTATTAGCAGAGCGAGTATTCAGGAGTTCTGATTTGGCCTTCATTGGAGGATCCATGGGAATCAGAGTGGAGTCAGGGTACAGCATGTCAGTGAAAGTAGACATTTGATGTCAGCACCAGTGTGGGATGGAAGCTTTACGCTGGTAGGCAAGGATCGAAATGGCACAGGTACTTGAAGGGAGGAGATGACGTCCAGTGCCACGATGCATGTATCTCTTTGGTTGTAAAATCCCAATATTCTGGCAGAGATCATATGCACCTTTAGGCAAAAAATTGTTCTGTTTTACTTTCAGGAGTTGCAGTGCAGTGTACCTAAGCAAGTGACTGAGAGTTCCAGGTACAGTAGGGGAACAATGACCAGTTGTTCACAGTGCAGTGCAAGGAAATAGATCAAGTGCACGGCAGGGAAAGAGGTCCAGTGATCCAGGGAAGATTCAGATGTGAGTTAGCAGCAAGCTGGGGCAGATTGTGAGAAAGAGGTCCAGTAATCCAGGGAAGATTCAGGTGTGAATTGGCAGCAAGCCAGGGCAGATTGTGAAACAATTCCAGAGAACCAAGAGACCAGAGAACTCCAGGTAATCTGAAAATCGGATAAGTCAATCCTACTAGTCAGAGTTTGACATTCCGAAATTTAAGTCAAAATTTAAGAAAAGGTGAAAATGTTGAAAAGAAAAAATTGTAATTGGTGTGAGGAGCATCAGCCAAATGCGCCAGCGTTCCCTCCAAAACCAGGATAGCTAGGAGAACTAATTCCACCTCGTATGTCCTAACGTCAGATGTATCTATCAGAATGCCTCCTTACATCAGGTGTCCCCTTCAGAGTGCCCCCTTACATCAGGTGTTCACATCAGAGATTCCCCTTACATAGTTTTTTATCATCAGATTGTCTCATGGATTAGTAGATGCACTCTCAGAGAACTAGGAGAGGCACAGCTAAACTCTGGGGGGCAAAGCTTCCCCCAACACCCCCCCTAGATCAGGCTCTGATCAACACATATATTTTGCACGTGTCAAATAGTTTTAGCCTTCTGTTGCCACAGACCTTTTTTGTTTTTTGTACACATTTCAAAAATTATTTTAGGCCTAAAGATTGAATAAACGCCCAAAACATTATATATTTTCTGAAAGCAGACACCCTAGAGAATAAAATTGTAGTAGTTCCAATTTTTGTTCCATGATATTACTGAAAAGCAAACTTTCAGTAAAGAATACACCAAAGGTAATTTTAGGGCATGCAAGTGCAATAAATTACTAAATTTTTGGTAACATATAAAAGATGCACCGAGTAAATAGAAACCCAACATGCTGAACCTTAAATTTGCATGTGCACATGAAATGGCGACTTTGGTACTCTGTTTTCAATAGATGACGTTTTAAAAGCACCCTATGGGTCATCAGTTTAGCCCTATAGAGAACAAATCCGTGTTTCTCAAGTAATGGGTCATGACCCAAAAGTTGGTCATGAGCAGGGGCAGATCGGGCCACGGGGCAAGTGCACCCCAGGCCTCTCTAATGCCCCAATAAAACATCCAGTGCCCTGACAACATAGCTTAATAAAAACCTCTGGCCGCACTAATATAAATGTTAAGGCGGCCGGGCCTATGGCTTGTCTTAATATTTGTATTATTGTGGCCAGCTGGTCCCATTAAAGTGGTGCGCATGGTGTACTTACAAAGGCTCTCGCGTTCATTCCTCCTTCCTCTGCGGCAGCGCTGAGAGAAAGTGACATACAACTATACTTCCTTCCAGCCAGCCATGCAGGAGGGAAGAAAAGCGCCACTGGACATCAGGGAATTACTCAGCTAGGAACTTTTCCTGAGTGGATGGGTGACAGAGAGTGCATTTTGAAAGGGGTGAAAGAAAACAGGAGGGGGGTGACTGATGAAAGTGTGCATGAAAGGGGAGGACTGAGGGAAACCATGAAAGGAGAGGGCATGAAAAGGGTCTCAAGGTGAATATTAAAGGAGAGTGTGAAAGGGGTATAAGGAAAGCGCATAAAAGGGGAAAGGAAAGGGGACATGAAAGGGTGGGCTAAAGCAGGACATGGAAGGGGAGACTGAAGGAGTACATGAAATGGGGGGGACTGAAAACCCTTACACAAATATTGCACAAACTATATTTACTTTTTTACTATGTTTACTTAAAAAGCCACTGAAGACATTAATACTCTTAACTTATGGTGCTTTTGAGAGAGTGAGAGGTAGAGGAGGCATTGCTCGACCTAATGGACTAGTAATGTGAGGTAGAGGGGACATTGCTTAAAGTTAGGGGGTATGGGTAGATTTTTGTTATTTTATGTATGCTTAAAATAATTACTAAGTCTAAAAAAATTGTTTTATTATGTAATGACCAAGGACAAATGTGGGTCGTGAGGTTCCACAGGTTGAGAACCACTGCTAATTTTTTTTCTGGAGGGAATTTTATTTTCTTGGGTGAAACTTTCAATTTTTTAAAATGTAAAAAATTAAAATTAAAAAAAAAAAATTAAAATTAAAAGACCGTGAATGTCACCCTTGTGCTCCAATAAATTTTCCAGTTCCAGCCATGCTGGCTGGGGAAAGCGAAAAGAAGACCTGTAAGTGAGATCATACATGTCGCCTCTACCTGGCAGCAGCCGCTATACCAGTCCTTGGCCTGCAGATGCACAAGCGAAGTGCAAAATACATGTTGGGGATGAGCGCAGGGGGTGCGCCCTTTACCGGGGGTGAGTAAACTTACTGCTTCCATCTAACAGCCAGAAGTTGGCTTGTCAGATATACATACACTTCCAGTGGCTGCAGCTGGGGGTGTGTGTAAATCCCCCTGCTGTCAGGTCCATATGATGGACCTACCAACAAAAGGGTAAAAGTTACTTTTGAAAAAAAAATTTTTTTTGTAGGTAAAAAAAGTGCAGTTATTATTTTTTTGTCTAAGGAGCCTGCAGAGCATTGCACCCCTGATCAGCAGATCACTGGTGCAATCTCTGGTTCCTTCAGACTCTCAGTATAGCTGTCTGCCCGTCCCTCGTATGGGCAGGCAGTTATCTAAGAGCAGGAAGATCAATAAACTATGAGAGTGCTCACCAGCGCCCTCGTAGTTCATTGAGAACTACAAGCCATCAGCCACAATGGGAACAGTGAATGAATGAAGTGGCTGCGTGGTCGAATCCCTGCATGACCACGCTGGTTTCAAATTGTGACAGCAGGTGCAGAGAGAAGATCCCCACACAATGTCACAGGAAGGGGATTGTGGGATGCAAATCCTGGAACATTTTGCATGTTCCACCCTAAAAACAGGTGGAACATGTACCAAAGGTGAACTTATCCTTTAATAAAATGCTTTATACCGTATATACTGTATCAGGGAATTCCTATTAGCCAGCTAGCTTGAAAACATATGCATGTGCATACTTCTGCATGGCCATTAGGCAGGCATGCATCCATGAGCAAGAATGTACACAGTTGTGCACGAGTTTGCATGCCCATAGTCAGACAAATGGTCTGTTTAATGGATACTTTAACTTAGAGTCACTGCTGACTGGTCTTCAGCTGTACCTTGTGCTCTGATTTGTGTCCTCTATCTGATTTTTGCTACTTACCTGGCACACGCCTGACCTGATCTTCATTTCTGCTTGTAGTATTGCTTGCCAATTCCTGACCTCCACTCTGTACATTACATTGGTTCAACCTGTGATTCTGCACCTCACTGCCTGCTTGCTGCTGACCCCAGCTATTACTGTGATTTTGCTTCTGTCTCTGGTTTGGCTCCATGCTATTATGGAGTGATTGCTCTAGCTGCATCCTACATCAGCTCCAGCCATCTCTGTGTGTTTCTATCACAGACTTCCTTGCACCTGATTGAGTATTAAGTTAAGTTTCATCACATTCACTAAGCTTTGGGGAAAATGAGTGCAACTGCACATACAAAGTTCAAAAAAATTAAAGGAATACTTTTTAATCAGATCATATTATCAAGTTAATTAAACTCCTGGAATATTGATCTGGTCACTTAAGTAGCAGAGGGGGTTGTTAATCAGTTTCAGCTGCTTTGGTGTTAATGAAATTAACAACAGGTGCACTAGATGGGCAACAATGAGACAAGAACAGGAATGGTTTTACAGGTGGCGGCCACTGAAATGTTTTTCCCTACTCAGCTTTTCTGACTCTTTTTGACTAGCTTTGCATTTGGCTAGGGCTAGTCACTACTGGTAGCATGAGGCAATACCTGCACCCTACAGAGTTGCACAGGCAGTCCAACTCCTCCAGGATGGCACATCAATATGTGCCATTGCCAGAATGTTTGCTGTGTTTCCCAGCACAGTCTCAAGAACATGGAGGAGATTCCAGGAGACAGGCAGTTACTCTAGGAGAGCTGGACAGGGCCATAGAAGGTCCTTAACTCATCAGCAGGACCGGTATCTGCTCCTTTGTGCAAGGGAGAAACAGGATGAGCATTGCCAGAGCCCTACAAAATGAGCTCCAGCAGGCCACTGGTGTGAATGTCTCTCAGAAACAGACTTCATGAGGGTGGCCTGAGGGCCTGATGCCCTCTAGAGGGCCCTGTGCTCACTGCCTGGCACCATAGAGCTCGATTGGCATTTGCCATTGAACACCAGAATTGGCAGGTCCACCCCTGGCACCCTGTGCTTTTCACAGATGAGAGCAGGTTCACCCTGAGCACATGTGACAGATGTTGAAGGGTCTTGTGAAGCCGTGGAGAATGTTATGCTGCCTGTAACATCGTTCAGCATGATTGTTTTGGTGGTGGGTCAGTGATGGTCTGGGGAGGCATATCCATGGAGGGACGCACAAAACTCTACAGGCTAGAAAATGGCCCCTTGACTGCCAATAGGTATCGGGATTAAATCCTTGGACCCATTGTCAGACCCTACGCTGGTGCAGTGGTTTCTGGGTTCCTCCTGGTGCATGACATATGGCAACAGCATGCAGGCAGTTCTTGGAGGATGAAGGAATTGTGTCAGAGCCTGGGATCGAACCTGGTCCTTCTGCAGTGAGAGGCAATGTCTCTTCTCACTGAGCTATCTGGAATGCTGGACAGCTCCCTTGACAATTCTTGGATAATCCTGCCTTGTGCCTTGATTACTCTTGAACCTTGAACTCCTTGCTCCTCCCATGAACTTCCTTATAAAAGCCATGTCCATGCACTTCCTCCTTGCCAGATTATTGTGCCTTTCCAGCCAATATCCCGCTACTGTTCCTGCTGCTGCCTACACCTCCGCTACTGACCTTTGGCTTGTTCCTGACCACGATTTTGTCTCATTCTAATGTACTACGATTGATCTGCTACCATTTGTGACCGACCCTTGGCTTGTGACTGACTTTGCTTTCGTCTGATCCCTAACCTGTTGACCCGCTATTGGTTCCCAGTCTGCTCATTCCCTGGTGGGGTGATCCTGAGATCTGCGACCTGGTATTAACACGCAGCCCAATCCATCTCCACCGATAGGAGCTCTGGTGAATACTGGTTAATACTTAGACCCCGCACCTCAGGTGAGCCTGCGTCATTCCCAGGGGGATCCGCTGGTGTACCTATACTGCTGGTTTCAGGTAAGCCTTTTACTGCTATAGTAACTGGTCTCTGAACCTGACCTTATATCATGACAAATTGATACCATTGAATGGCCCTCACGCTTGATTGACCTAAATCTGATAGAACACCTCTGGGATATCATGTTTTGGTCCATCCATACGCCATTGAAATCCGATGTGTTTTCATAGTGTTCCTTTAATTTTTATGAGCAGTGTATTTATAAGAATAAAAATTAGAAAGTAAGAGAAGTTTATTATATTGTATACATGCAATTTACTTTGTTATCTGTAACCCTTAAGTTGTGGCTTATTGAACACATACAAACCATCCTTTTATTTTTTTATCCTTTTCTTTTAATACTACTGCCTCTTCAAAGAGGTGTGTATCTATCTATCCCAATAAATAAGGTTCCTTTTGGCATTTAGCATACTGTTTAGAAACACATACTGTCTGTAGCTCTACCCCCTTAAGGTCCACTGGATTTGATTTGGGTCCCCGCATGCTCCGTACAGCCAGGCAACATGCAGTTCCCACACTTTGCACACTGGAGTCAAAGAATAGTAATTGAGCTTGGTTTTGTGATTTTATTAAGCGGTTAAGAACTTGGAAGGGGTCTGGGGATATATGTGATGCTCGAGGAACTGAAAAATCTGAGGACAAACTATGTATGAAAAAGTGGATAGCAACAGTCTCTTTCCTTGAAGAGCTTCAAAAGACTTTTCCTAGTGTACCTCCTCAGACCCTGGATGATTACTCCTCTTCACCCAGCTGCACTGAGGGTATTTTCTGGGCAAGGGGACCCAAGAACTGTTAATTTAGAAACAGTCCCATATAGTTGGGTCTTTCACCTCACTGCTTTCTCCAACCCAGGGGAGTGTAGGAGTACTCACACTGTCCTTTCCTGTAAGCTTAGGGGGTTGGTGGATAATTTTAGGCTTTATGCTGGGCTGGCTCCTTTCCTGTTGCTCCGGATGTCCTCCCAAAGATATGGTGGTACAGCGGAACATGGGCTTCCCTCCCTGGGGTCCCCTCCCAGGCTCCACACTACAACCTTCCTCAATCCAGTTTCCATCTGACACTGCCTGTCTCTCCCCAGACTCTGCCACAATTGAGGGTCGCCTTGGTCACTATGCCCAGCCTCCTCCCAGGCATTGGCCAAAGTTTGTCAAACATGCAGATCTGGGCCTCCTTCCCTCCTCCACTCTTCCTCCAGCAAGCTCTCAGGTTTATGGAGAGGTGGGAGGGTTCCAGAAGACTTGATCTGATAGTGCCTCCCAGCTTGTCCTGAGGTAAGCTCGCTACCTCACTCCACAGGCTGCTACTCAGCCTCTGCCCAAAAAAAAGTATGTAACTAACCTAGAGCATGTGACACACATTTATCCATTAGGTCTAGTTTATGACATCAAAGTAGTCCTCCCCACATACTTCAGGCCACGTGGGCACTGTAGTACGTACACAACATTTTTAGACGCACATGTAATGCAGAATTTTATTTTATGAATTTTATTGAAATTAGACTGAAAAGTCATTATTTTTCTATCCCTGAAAAGGTTTACCTGACAGACCAAACATTTCCTACAGGGAAAATACCCTTTAAGATCATAACAATAATGTTGTTGGCCTAATAGGTCTATTGACTACATTAGCAGCAAGTCTATACTTCAGATGGCACCCCTCTGAAAATACATATGGACAATTTGATAAAAAGAAATCCAAAACTATATCACTCTTTATACTGATTAATGCTGAATGGCATATGTAGTGGTCATAGACCAAGAAAACTTGTGATGCTGTATGTACCCTATTTTTTTCAGGTTCTTTAAAAAAGGTTTTTTGTTCTATTGCTCGCATCTTAAAAATGATTCCCCCAAGAGGTTGTTTATCAAAGCCACTTTCCAAAAATTCCCCTACCCAAGTGTAATTTTGTTTAAGGCACAGGAATTGACTATAGGGACTGATTTTAACAGTGATCTATGATGACAACTAGAAGGATGAAACCATTTCTATCTGTAATTTAAAATAAGTACTTGTATATATCTTCCCATTCTCCACAGTGTTCCTCAGATCTACAAAGTGGATCTCCTGAAGGCTGGCTTCATAGCTCAAGCAAATGCCCTTATTGTTATCATTCAGTCCCTCAGTGCAGGATTCTAAAGAGCTCTCATCACATCCCATAGGTGGAGGATGTCATCAATAAACCTTTTCAGAGGACATATTCAGACCTCTGGTTGACACAGATTACATGCTTCCCCCATTTGGCCATAAACAAATTTGCCATACTGGGGGCAAATTTATTCTCCATGGCAACTCCTTTGGTCTGTAAATAAATAGGAGCCCCCAAACCAAAAAATAATTGTGTTGCATGCTGAACTGTAAAAGTACTTCTATATATCAATCAGATCTTTCTGCTCCAGAAAGTATTTTACAGCCAAATATCCCAGCTCATGGGAAATAGCAATGTACAAAGTTGCCACATCTGCTGTTCCTAAGATGTATCCATCTTTCTATGCAACACATTTTAGAATATTAATGGCATGCTTCGGATCTTTCAAGCATGAAGGAATCTTTACTACTAAAAGTTCTAAATAGCTGTCAATATATTTTCCTTTCTTCAATGTCACAGAGTCAATCCTGTTTATAATCTGGTGACCTAGTCTCATTTTAAGGGTTTTTTTCCCTATAGGAGATGTTCCGTCTGTCAGGTGAACCTTTCAGGGGTAGAAAAATAATTACTTTTCAGTATAACAACACTTTAAAGACATACAAAATAAAATATTTTATTACTTGTGCCTCTAGAAATGTTATGTACTTACTGCAGTGCCAATGCGGCCTGCGGTATGTGAGGAGGGCTACCCAGACTTTATAAACTAGACTTAATGAGCATATAGGTAATATCAAAAGAGGATTATAAACAGAGATCCTCCTGCGCAAAAGGTAAATAACCCTACTGTAAGCTGCCAACACTTAATCTGTTACCCAAACAGTGAAAATACCAAAATTACATAAATAGTGCAGCGCTCAAAAACTAACCTATATATACAAATAACTGTGCTCACATGCAATAGTGACACACATATGGTGAAATAACCTAAATATCAAGTGCCACTTAATGTGATCTAAGGTGTTCATAAAGATATGAAAAACGCTTATATACAACGTGGTAAAGAATGCATAAAAACGCATAAATATCAAACGCATAAATACATATAAAAAATAATTATAAATAATTTATAAAGTGCTCCAAATGTGGTAATGTGACCACATTCAATCAAATATATCTTCCAAAAAATCAAGCAAAAAAATAGTCCATAAAAAATAGTGGCAAACACATGCAAAGTGAAAAAGGTGCAAAAATATGCTAAAAAATTGTGCAAAGAAAAAGTGTCCTTGTTCCACAGCAGTGCAAATCTTCCCCTCCTACGGCTAAATTGCCTCCTCACCTCCTTACATCGACCCCTAAGGGCCACACAGCATTCAGGATCTCTCTGGATCCTTATCTCCTGGAGATCAGCACTTCTCCTGCCGTCCTGGATCACTCTGAAGGTATTCCCATTACCCCCACTCAGAAGCTTCTATAGGATAATTACTCAGCATCCAGTGAGCAAGAAAGAAAGAGATCCTCTAAGTGCAGTATTTATCAGAGCCAAACGACACTTTAATAACAATGTTTTTACACAAGCATATAGCCACTCACATGTTTTTCCATTCCTCTCGACATGTGGGTGTACTGCATGTAATTAGAAGGACTTCCTGGGTATACCAAGATGGCGGTTGGCACCGGAAGTGCGTCACCGCGTACCGGAAGTTCGGCGTACTGGCGTGCCTACGCGTTACGTCACTCTTACTCGTGACTTCCTCTGGGCTTTGCCCTAAGCACGCCTATCCTCCCTTAAGTAGCGGACCTCCTCTGATGACTAATTGTCGGTCCACCCCCTTCTACATTTACACGGAGCGGCCATTTTCTTGGAGCTCATCTCCACTCCAGGAGTGAGGACACCTCTTTCAACCCTAGGGATAGATATGAACGCCAAGCATTCCATCCATCCCTACGATCATCCACCCGACCCTGATTTTTAAAAATTGCTTTATTGAAAACAATTAAAAGAACAACATTTAATATGGGGATTTTAAAATCATTACATAATAGGCTTATACTGTTTTCCAGGATAACTATAGGACCCCAATTGGATACTCCTAAATATTACATACTATCAGTACTAAAAATATACTATTCTTTATTACTAAAATCCATAGAATTATAAATAGCAGAGAAAATTTGGGATTAATTTAAAATAAATTTTGGAGTCATTTTAATATTTGTTCATTCATTATTTATAGATAGATAAATGGGATACCACAGCAATGGAATCCCTATTTATTCCATTACCTACAATTCACCCACACATTTACAAAATTGACTTAAATATCTACACATAAATAAATTATTTGTCATAGCCATGATTCTTCATAAGATAGTTAAAAATCATTTAAAAATCACTAATAAAACATTACTAATAAAACAGTACAAATTGAACTGATTAAAAATCACTGATAAAACAGTTCAAATCGAACTCGACATTTAACCCCTTAGGGACCTGTGTTTGCATATAATAGATCCACTTAGACTCAGTCTGACTCAGAGATAACACTTTGTTGCTACCCCTCCAGTGTTTCTTAAACTTTTCCACACCCCAGAATTTCATTTTTCTGGGGTCTTTATTGTGGTACATAGCAAAATGTCTAGAGACATTGTGTTTTGGGAACCCTTTTCTAATGTTTTGGACATGTTCCCTCAGTCTCTTCCATAATGGCCTTTTAGTTCGGCCTATGTACTGGAGTCCACACTCACACTCTATACAGTACACTACCCCTTCGGACCTACAAGTGATAAAATCTTTAATATCATATTTCTGACCGGTGGAGGTGGCAATAAAATCCTTACGTCTTCTGTTTAATCGTTCCGTAGCTACACAAGCGAAACAGTTCTTACACGGAAAAAAACCTTTTTCGTTCAGGAAAGTGATATGATTCTTTATTGGGGGATCTAAAACATTCTTAACCACCTTCGATCTTATTGTGGGAGCTTTTCTATAGATGAATCTCGGAGTATCCGGTAATGACCCCCCTAGTACAGGGTCCAACTTCAAAATACCCCAATGTTTTCTGTAAATATTCTCTACCTTTTTAAAATGTGTATTAAAATCCAATACCACCGCAATTTGGAAATCTGCTTTTTCATCTTTACTTTTATCCCTTAAGAACTGCTCTCTATTGATATTGCCCACTTGGTCTATTTCTGATAATATCCTCTCTTCAGGGTACCCTTTTTGTATAAATCTTGACCCCAGCATTTCTGCTTGATTCAAATAATCACTCTTAGAGGTGCAGTTCCGTCTCAGTCTTACAAACTGCCCCTTAGGGATATTATACAGCCAGGATGGGTAATGGCAGCTCCCCATAGGGATATATCCATTGCGATCAACCATTTTGAAATGCGTTTTGGTTTCTAATTTACCATTTAAAATCCTAATATTAAGGTCTAAAAAATTTAACTCTTCCTTGCTCCACTCCCATGTAAATTTAATATTTTTATCATTTGTATTAAGGTTCGTTAGAAAAACTTGTAAGGTGGTCAATTCTCCTTCCCATACGATGATTACATCATCGATGTACCTTTTATATATATTTAACTCTTTGGGGTACTCTTGATATACCATTTTGCTCTCCCAATGTGCCATAAATAGGTTTGCTACACTTGGCGCAAACCTGGCCCCCATCGCAACACCTCTTATTTGTTTAAAATAATTTTTGTCATGCCAGAAATAGTTATGATGTAAACAAAACTCCAAACACTCTAATATATATTTGCTTTGTGTCCAGGGTAGATTGCTATATGTCCTGAGGCCCCAACTCACTGCTTCCATTGCATCATTATGTCCGATGATTGTATATAGTGAGGAGACATCTGCACTCGCCATATACAACTCACATCCTCCTCTTACTTCTTCTAATGTTTGGATAAGTTGTTTCGTGTCTCTCAAAAAAGACTGAGTACGTTTAACCACCGGTTGCAGGAATTCGTCTATGTATTGTCCCATTCTTGCTAAAACTGACTGTATGCCATTTACTATGGGCCTTCCAGGTGGATTTACAGCATCTTTATGGATTTTCGGAACTGTATATATGACTGGTATTCTGCATGTATCTGGCGTGAGAAACCTTGCTTCTTTTTTATTCAAAATATTTTTCTCCACGCCTTTTTTCACCAATCTCTCCAGCTCTTTTTTATATTGTACCGTGGGGTCTTTTTTCAGGACTTCATAAGTATGAATATCACTTAATTGTTTGGCTAACTCACCTGAATAGTAATCTTTGGACAAAACTACGATGCCTCCCCCTTTGTCCGCTGGTCTGATTACTATGTCATCTCTCTTACTGAGTTTTTTGATACCTATTTCCATACCTATATTCTTATTGATTTTAGGGATAGTTAGTCGTTCTAAGTCAAGATTAACCATTTTTTTAAAAACATCTATTTGGCTATTGTTCGATATTTGAGGGTTAAAAAGTGATTTGTTTCTAAAATCAGTATGGGTGAACCTGGTACTAGGGGCACTGTTACTAATACTCCTTGCCCCCGGTAATCCTAAAAAATACTTCTTAATGTTCAGTTTCCTGATGAATTTCTGAGTATCTATATAGATTTTGAACTTATTGGCAGGTGTGGGGGGGGCGTATTTGAGGCCCTTGTCCAAAACCATAATTTCCTCTTTGGACAATTCCGAGCCACTGATATTGAACACCCCTTCCCCTATTATTCTCTTTTTCTTTTGTTTTTTGAGTCCTGCCCTGCATCCCCTCTTCCTCCTGGGCTTCTCCATCCTTCTCTTGGGGGACTCCTCTCTCCTGGGTCCCTCCCTAAAAAATCCTCCCGTGGATAATCTGACCTCAAAGGTTCAAACCTATTGTGTGTAGGGATAGGACTCCTCTCTTCATATCTGTGATATTCCCACCTCCCTTCTGGTGGTGGTCTATCATAATAATGTCCATTGGGTCCCTTATCGTAGTATTGTCCATTGGGTCCCTTATCATAATATTGTCCATTAGGTCCTTTAGGATAATACGGTCTAGGCGGGGGGTACTGATTAGGTGCCGGGTAATAATTGGGCCTAAAATTCTGGAAATTGGGTCTTTGGTTATACGGTTGACCTTTCCCCTGTGGTTTCTTGTAACCCCCATTTCCATTTTTTGGTTTCCACCCATTTCCAGGAGTGCGATAGGCCTGGTTATAGTAGTTATTAGCCATTTTATTAGGTCCTCTATAATAATCAACATATGCAGGTACATTTTTCCCAGCTCCTTCCTTCCTTTCTTTTGTCGGTGTTGTATTGGCTGAGGCTATTTCTACTTCATTCAAAGAGGATTGCCACTTAAATACTTGATCTTTACTCATGTCATTCAAATCTCTCTGGTATTTTTTGAGCTTCCTATTTTTAACTTCCTGGTCCACTTTATCTAAATCCTTGTTTAATCTTTTTGTTAGATTTTGCATTTCCACCGTATCTTTGAGTGGCTCAATTTTTTCTTTAATTTCCCCAATCTGGCTATCCAGATTCCTTATTTTCCTTTGTTTCCTCTTAAGGAGGAACATGACTAATTCTAGCCCTTTTTCATGGAAAAAGTTGAACCACTCCTCTGTCCCTTCAGGGTCTGTTAACCCATCACAGATGGGCACATCCCACCTTAGTCTCCTGGGCACTAGTTTGTCTTTTAAATACTTCTCATGTGTGACTATGTCCCACCACGCCACAACTTTCTTCTCCATGAGGTGGCCCAACTTCCTATATAATGACTCTAAGTCACTGGTGGGACCCCCTTGTGGCTGTTTAAAAATCTCTTCAACATTAATAGACCTATTCTCAAGATATCCAAATACTTCCATAATGCTTGCTGGAGGTAGTAGTAAGGTACTAAACAATTGGAATATAAACAGAGATCCTCCTGCGCAAAAGGTAAATAACCCTACTGTAAGCTGCCAACACTTAATCTGTTACCCAAACAGTGAAAATACCAAAATTACATAAATAGTGCAGCGCTCAAAAACTAACCTATATATACAAATAACTGTGCTCACATGCAATAGTGACACACATATGGTGAAATAACCTAAATATCAAGTGCCACTTAATGTGATCTAAGGTGTTCATAAAGATATGAAAAACGCTTATATACAACGTGGTAAAGAATGCATAAAAACGCATAAATATCAAACGCATAAATACATATAAAAAATAATTATAAATAATTTATAAAGTGCTCCAAATGTGGTAATGTGACCACATTCAATCAAATATATCTTCCAAAAAATCAAGCAAAAAAATAGTCCATAAAAAATAGTGGCAAACACATGCAAAGTGAAAAAGGTGCAAAAATATGCTAAAAAATTGTGCAAAGAAAAAGTGTCCTTGTTCCACAGCAGTGCAAATCTTCCCCTCCTACGGCTAAATTGCCTCCTCACCTCCTTACATCGACCCCTAAGGGCCACACAGCATTCAGGATCTCTCTGGATCCTTATCTCCTGGAGATCAGCACTTCTCCTGCCGTCCTGGATCACTCTGAAGGTATTCCCATTACCCCCACTCAGAAGCTTCTATAGGATAATTACTCAGCATCCAGTGAGCAAGAAAGAAAGAGATCCTCTAAGTGCAGTATTTATCAGAGCCAAACGACACTTTAATAACAATGTTTTTACACAAGCATATAGCCACTCACATGTTTTTCCATTCCTCTCGACATGTGGGTGTACTGCATGTAATTAGAAGGACTTCCTGGGTATACCAAGATGGCGGTTGGCACCGGAAGTGCGTCACCGCGTACCGGAAGTTCGGCGTACTGGCGTGCCTACGCGTTACGTCACTCTTACTCGTGACTTCCTCTGGGCTTTGCCCTAAGCACGCCTATCCTCCCTTAAGTAGCGGACCTCCTCTGATGACTAATTGTCGGTCCACCCCCTTCTACATTTACACGGAGCGGCCATTTTCTTGGAGCTCATCTCCACTCCAGGAGTGAGGACACCTCTTTCAACCCTAGGGATAGATATGAACGCCAAGCATTCCATCCATCCCTACGATCATCCACCCGACCCTGATTTTTAAAAATTGCTTTATTGAAAACAATTAAAAGAACAACATTTAATATGGGGATTTTAAAATCATTACATAATAGGCTTATACTGTTTTCCAGGATAACTATAGGACCCCAATTGGATACTCCTAAATATTACATACTATCAGTACTAAAAATATACTATTCTTTATTACTAAAATCCATAGAATTATAAATAGCAGAGAAAATTTGGGATTAATTTAAAATAAATTTTGGAGTCATTTTAATATTTGTTCATTCATTATTTATAGATAGATAAATGGGATACCACAGCAATGGAATCCCTATTTATTCCATTACCTACAATTCACCCACACATTTACAAAATTGACTTAAATATCTACACATAAATAAATTATTTGTCATAGCCATGATTCTTCATAAGATAGTTAAAAATCATTTAAAAATCACTAATAAAACATTACTAATAAAACAGTACAAATTGAACTGATTAAAAATCACTGATAAAACAGTTCAAATCGAACTCGACATTTAACCCCTTAGGGACCTGTGTTTGCATATAATAGATCCACTTAGACTCAGTCTGACTCAGAGATAACACTTTGTTGCTACCCCTCCAGTGTTTCTTAAACTTTTCCACATCCAATCCTCTAAGAGTGATTATTTGAATCAAGCAGAAATGCTGGGGTCAAGATTTATACAAAAAGGGTACCCTGAAGAGAGGATATTATCAGAAATAGACCAAGTGGGCAATATCAATAGAGAGCAGTTCTTAAGGGATAAAAGTAAAGATGAAAAAGCAGATTTCCAAATTGCGGTGGTATTGGATTTTAATACACATTTTAAAAAGGTAGAGAATATTTACAGAAAACATTGGGGTATTTTGAAGTTGGACCCTGTACTAGGGGGGTCATTACCGGATACTCCGAGATTCATCTATAGAAAAGCTCCCACAATAAGATCGAAGGTGGTTAAGAATGTTTTAGATCCCCCAATAAAGAATCATATCACTTTCCTGAACGAAAAAGGTTTTTTTCCGTGTAAGAACTGTTTCGCTTGTGTAGCTACGGAACGATTAAACAGAAGACGTAAGGATTTTATTGCCACCTCCACCGGTCAGAAATATGATATTAAAGATTTTATCACTTGTAGGTCCGAAGGGGTAGTGTACTGTATAGAGTGTGAGTGTGGACTCCAGTACATAGGCCGAACTAAAAGGCCATTATGGAAGAGACTGAGGGAACATGTCCAAAACATTAGAAAAGGGTTCCCAAAACACAATGTCTCTAGACATTTTGCTATGTACCACAATAAAGACCCCAGAAAAATGAAATTCTGGGGTGTGGAAAAGTTTAAGAAACACTGGAGGGGTAGCAACAAAGTGTTATCTCTGAGTCAGACTGAGTCTAAGTGGATCTATTATATGCAAACACAGGTCCCTAAGGGGTTAAATGTCGAGTTCGATTTGAACTGTTTTATCAGTGATTTTTAATCAGTTCAATTTGTACTGTTTTATTAGTAATGTTTTATTAGTGATTTTTAAATGATTTTTAACTATCTTATGAAGAATCATGGCTATGACAAATAATTTATTTATGTGTAGATATTTAAGTCAATTTTGTAAATGTGTGGGTGAATTGTAGGTAATGGAATAAATAGGGATTCCATTGCTGTGGTATCCCATTTATCTATCTATAAATAATGAATGAACAAATATTAAAATGACTCCAAAATTTATTTTAAATTAATCCCAAATTTTCTCTGCTATTTATAATTCTATGGATTTTAGTAATAAAGAATAGTATATTTTTAGTACTGATAGTATGTAATATTTAGGAGTATCCAATTGGGGTCCTATAGTTATCCTGGAAAACAGTATAAGCCTATTATGTAATGATTTTAAAATCCCCATATTAAATGTTGTTCTTTTAATTGTTTTCAATAAAGCAATTTTTAAAAATCAGGGTCGGGTGGATGATCGTAGGGATGGATGGAATGCTTGGCGTTCATATCTATCCCTAGGGTTGAAAGAGGTGTCCTCACTCCTGGAGTGGAGATGAGCTCCAAGAAAATGGCCGCTCCGTGTAAATGTAGAAGGGGGTGGACCGACAATTAGTCATCAGAGGAGGTCCGCTACTTAAGGGAGGATAGGCGTGCTTAGGGCAAAGCCCAGAGGAAGTCACGAGTAAGAGTGACGTAACGCGTAGGCACGCCAGTACGCCGAACTTCCGGTACGCGGTGACGCACTTCCGGTGCCAACCGCCATCTTGGTATACCCAGGAAGTCCTTCTAATTACATGCAGTACACCCACATGTCGAGAGGAATGGAAAAACATGTGAGTGGCTATATGCTTGTGTAAAAACATTGTTATTAAAGTGTCGTTTGGCTCTGATAAATACTGCACTTAGAGGATCTCTTTCTTTCTTGCTCACTGGATGCTGAGTAATTATCCTATAGAAGCTTCTGAGTGGGGGTAATGGGAATACCTTCAGAGTGATCCAGGACGGCAGGAGAAGTGCTGATCTCCAGGAGATAAGGATCCAGAGAGATCCTGAATGCTGTGTGGCCCTTAGGGGTCGATGTAAGGAGGTGAGGAGGCAATTTAGCCGTAGGAGGGGAAGATTTGCACTGCTGTGGAACAAGGACACTTTTTCTTTGCACAATTTTTTAGCATATTTTTGCACCTTTTTCACTTTGCATGTGTTTGCCACTATTTTTTATGGACTATTTTTTTGCTTGATTTTTTGGAAGATATATTTGATTGAATGTGGTCACATTACCACATTTGGAGCACTTTATAAATTATTTATAATTATTTTTTATATGTATTTATGCGTTTGATATTTATGCGTTTTTATGCATTCTTTACCACGTTGTATATAAGCGTTTTTCATATCTTTATGAACACCTTAGATCACATTAAGTGGCACTTGATATTTAGGTTATTTCACCATATGTGTGTCACTATTGCATGTGAGCACAGTTATTTGTATATATAGGTTAGTTTTTGAGCGCTGCACTATTTATGTAATCAAAAGAGGATTAATTGGGCACAGCACTTCCAATCACTATGTAAGTTAATTTATTTATGGGTTATAGATAGTTGCACCCCACATTGGTGCAGCAGTTCTAATAAATGAGAAAAATCAAAAGTGAAAGTGGAATTATGAACTGCGGGTGTTTTCCCGCATGGACATAATGTCAAACAGGAAGGTAATGCCTTTATTATTAACAGTTACATTATTAATGCAAGGATTCTGATTTTAAGTATTTTTTTCTTTTGCAATACAATTCTGATTATGTACATATCACATCAATGTTGATTTTGTATGCAAATGCTGGGAAAGAAACATTTTTTTATCTGAATTCTTAACCAAATTTTAAACCTTTTTTGTTGGAAGGCCACAACTGGTATGCACTGTTGGAGTATTTTGTTTCCTCTTTCATATATATGGGAGCGATTATTACATGGAAAGGTGGAAGAGTATGTAACTGAGCCTGGAGGAGGGCATACTTGTGTTACTAAATTGCATATGATCACTCAATCTTTTTGGGGATCATTTTCCTCCGGTAAGGGCTCTATGATGACACAGTGGTGGTGTGTATTCACTATGAGGATTATGTTTACAAAGGAGAACATTGAAGTTTCATTGACACTTCATTGGACTTTAATTTATCTTTTGTTATTGTTGATTCACTGTATGTTAGTACAGACACTAATTTCAAATTTAGTTTGATTACAAATAGTTTAGTAGCACTAGAAATAGTGCTGCATGTTTTTTCTAACCCTTCAGAAGTTCTGCTCACACCCCTAGATTCTACCATTACTTTCAGTCTCCAGCTTCAATCCTGAAAAAAACATGCAATAAATGAAATTTGAGCCATGACAGAATTTCCTCGTTCACTATAACAGTATGAGTTATAGTAGTGGCACCTTCTTAGTTGGCTCAGCATGGTAAGTAGTTTTCCTATGCAGTTATCTGCATGAAAATATGTTGATGCTATATGTGTAGGCAACTCTACAATGTGTTGCAGGCTGGCGTTTCATTCCACAGACAAATATTAAGAGTGTTATTACTAAACAGTCTTCAGTGCCTTAGTCTCTGACAGTAGTAATTAACATGGAGTTCTCACCACTCCGGATTATTGACCACAGTCACCCATCTAGAATAACTACTATTGGTCTTTTTAGAGGGTCAATATCTGTTTTAAATTGATGGTCTTCTTTATCCATGCTTGACTGTCCCTTTTAACGTTTACATGTTGTCAGTTTTAATTAATATACTGCATAAACGTAGATGTACACTAAATTCTAAATTAATGACATTAGCCTGGTTAAGCACTGTGCATCATAAACAATTGCAACAAAAACTTGTTTTTTCATTTTTTTTGTCCCTTTCTGCATGTCAGTGCTGCAAATACCTTGTAGTCTCTTTGCAACTATGTTCTGCCTGCATTCATGCACTGCAGCCATGACTGAATTTTTTTTTTAAGGGCAGGTTTCCTGGTGGTAAGAACAATAGACCATGCCTGCATAACTTTTGTATTAGAGCCACTTGCAGTCTCAACCAGAAGCCCATGTGATGAGGTGACAACACAGAAGCACAGTTAGTAGAAAGGTCCAGAACTTTGTCACCATATAACAGGAAGTGCCCAAACAAGGGCCTTCATGGCCGAATCACCATATAATTTTATCTTTCAATAAATTTTTATTGAAAAGATTTAAGGACTACAGTGTGCAACCTTGATCAGATATACAGTACAGATGCCCCTCCCTCTTAGATTGTAAGCTCCAAGGAGCAGGGCCCTCCTAACCCTCTTATATTGAACTGTATTGTTGCTGTATTGTCTCCCATTATATTGTAAACGCTGAGCAAATTGTTGGCGCTATATAAATCCTGTATTATAATAATAATAATAATAATAATAATACAGATAGATGTATTATATCAATGACTTACAAGTCAATAGCAGTCTACATTAAAGCGGAGTTCCACCCAAAAGGGGAAATTCTGCTTTAAAGATTGGTCCCCCGATCCCCATTAACCACTTCAAGTCTGGACACTTTTACCCCCTTCCTGTCCAGGCCAGTTTTCAGCTTTCAGTGCTATCACACTTTGAATGACAATTGCAACACTGTACCCGTATGAATTTTTTAGCATTTTTTTGAGACAGATAAAACTTTATTTTGGTGGTATTTATTCACCACTGGGATTTTTATATTTTTGCTATATAAATGAAAAAGTAAAAAAATTTAAAAAAAAAAGTGTTTTTCTTATAACATTTTGCAAATAAATAATCTTTCTTCATAAATCTTGGCCAACATTTATTAAATTATTTTTTTAGGGAGGACGTTTATAAATGGCCACCCGCTCCTGCACTGCTTCCGTCCAGCCCATGTATATAAACAGCCAGGCGGGAAGTGGTTAAGGATTGGCACCTTTGGGGTGCGGAGTGGGGGGGGGGGTGGGACGGTTACCCGAATTTGACAGGTATCCGCACCCACTTCCGCTGTGATCGCCTAGGCTATCAGAAATGGAACTTTTCCTCCCTCCCCAAAGTCTTGTGGCACACATGACAGGTCCCAGAAGATGACGGGGCCATTCAGGAAGTGCAGCGTTACTCGCGCATGAGCAGAGGGAACCCAGCTGTAAAGCCACAAGCTGTCACAGCCAGTGGCCCACACTGAAGATCCCGGTGCCTGGAATACAGGACGGCCAGTGAAACGGTCTGCAACGAGGGCAACGTGGGATCGTGAGACAGGTGAGTGGCTGTTTTTTAAAAGTCAGCAGCTACAGTTTTTGTAGTTGCTGACTTTTATTTTTTTACAGAGTGAGTAGAACTCCGCTTTAAGTGGAGAAATGATAGCAAATGACAAAACGTTTGGGGTATCAAAGAACACATTAATCATGTCATAACATCGGAGCAATGTAGATAAAAGGTAGTGGAATCTATGCTCCTATATAGCCTATATAAAAAAAAAAAAAAAACACAGAGGCTGGTGGATGAGATGCCTATATATTGAGTTCACTAGACAAGAAATAAAGAGATGGATAAGTAAAGATCACCGAAGTCCCAGGGTGTCTGTGCTCATAGCAATGTGTAACTGGCCAATGATATATAGGGATGAGCATATTGAATCCACAGATCCAAATTTTAAGAAATTTCACCTGCATATCTAGAAGAATTCTGGAAAGCTTCTCATTAGTGAGAAAAAGTCCAAGTGGCGGCGAACTTCAGTAAAGGGTATAAAATGTTGTTTCCAAGCTATTGCTATTGTTTGTTTTGCCACTAGTAGAACATCGGGAGCCAGTTAAAAATGAGGTCTGGTGAGGCCCAGGGGTTTCAGGTGTAACAGGATATGCCATGGATCTGTTAGGAAGGGGTAGGTTAATAATGACTGTAAAAATTTAAGGACTTTTGTCCAGCACCGGGAGAGCATAGGGCATGTCCACCATATGTGGAGAACAACTCCCTGAGCAGAGCAACAGAATCACCATATTTTAATTAAAACAGATTTTAAAGTATTGAAAATTACTTTTGATATGGCATTAAACTGATTGTAAAGGTTCTCATTTAAAAAAACAAACATGTCATACTTACTTGCTGTGTGCAATGACTCCCCTGCTGAATGCCCCCAGAGCAAGCTGTTTGTTACGGGGGCATTTGTGCACAGCATTATTACAGCTCTGATCTAGCTCCATATAATCATATACAATTAAAAACTGAACAAAACTAAACTGGTAGTCACACTTGCTCCAATTGCATCCCGGAGAGTCTATTGCCTCAAAATTCTTGGTAAATATGTGACTGATGATAACTTGATTTTATTTGTAAAATTATACTGAGGCCAAGTCACAATCTTCCTGATCTAAATTATGTAGTATGTTATTCCCCTGTATCCAGATATTAGTACAACCATGTAACCTAGCCCAGTTGCAGCCGTAGTGATATCTAAGTGTCACTTGATCAGTAATATATGCATTTAGTTCTTTATGCCATGCAAAACAGTTATTTGATATGTAAACCAACCATTCTTAACCGCTTCCATACTTTTACCCCCTTCCTGCCCAGGCCATTTTTCAGGTTTCAGCCCTCTCACAGTTTGAATGACAATTGCGCGGTCACACAACACTGTACCCAAACTAAAATTTTATCATTTTCTTCACACAACTAGAGATTTCTTTTGGTGGTATTTAATCAACATTGGGGTTTTTATTTTTTGCTAACTTAACAAAAAAAGACCGAAAATGTTGAAAAATAACACGTTTTTCTTTGTTTCTGTTATAAAAGTTTGCAAATAAATAATTGTTCTTCATAAATTTAGGCCAAGATGTATTCTGCTACATGTCTTTGGTGAAAATAACCCAAATTAGGATGTATTATTTAGTTTGTAGGAAAGTTATAGAGTTCACAAACTATGCGATATATCTGAAAATTGATCGATCCTGAAGTACTGACAGCCCATCTAATTTCTTGATGTCCTAGAATGTCAGAACAGTACAGATATCCCCCAAATGACCCCTTTTTGTAAAGTAGACAGTCCGACATATTTCATAAGGGGCATGGTGGATTTTTTGAAGTTGTAATTTTGTTGTCATTTTTTGGAAAATGAAAAAATTAAAAAAATAATTTTCACTATTTTTTTTTTTTACATACTGTCACCAGTGCAGTACAGCGTCATCATATAACTGGCATGGCGGTGATCAGGGACACTGACTGGTGACAGTATGAAAAAAAAAATTGATAATTTTTTTCTATTTTTTAAACATTTTTTTTTTGTTAGTTTTAATTTTTTATTAAATTTTTTTCTCCTTTTTAAAGATTTTTTTTTTATATTTCACTATGACCAAAGTAGTACAATGTTACCATAGTAATATTGTACTACTTTGGGGAAGTGATAAGTGGTTTTTTTTTTTTATTTTTTTTACAAAATTTGCTTATAGCAAAGAATTACTTTGGTATAAACAAGCATTTACCTGAATGACATCAATTCATCCAGGGTTTTTTTTTTTTGTGCTTAGCTGTGATTTGGCCACGGCTAATCACATGACACAGATGGGCTGTGATTGGTCCAGCTTGTGCGTGCGATCACTGTGACCATTCACAGCTAGACGCACTTGCATACAATGGATAGCATGAAAGGAAGCCATCCATTCTATACAACTGTCATGTGACCTGCTGTGATTGGTCACAGCAGGTCACATGGTACTGGCAATGGGGCCGGTACATAGATCTGTCATCGGCCGTGTCCGGGGTACACGGCCGGTGACAGATCACACCGCAGAGCAGCCCTGCGGGCAAGCACACTGTGCGTGCCTGATAGGACGCCATATGGCATCCACCCAGAGGGACGGCAACTGGTTAATGCAGATATAGTAAATATATACAACACACTATTTGTTTATTAAAGTTGCCTATATCGCTCTGTCAATTATGTAGTGCTTTACATACACAGTATATGGTACGTTCACATTGGTCCCTGTCCTCAAGGAGCTTGCAATCTAAGGTCCCTAACTCACATTAATGCTGGTATAGTATCAGAATAGCCCAGTGGTTCATGTGGAGCACATTTTTTTTTATATGATTGAAACCTTAGCATTTGAAAGTGCACTGCTGAGTGAGAAAAACAACTCGGGAATATCATATTGTATCATCAGCAGTCATCAGGGTGACTGAATAGGCTTCTTAACAACTTTTCATTAGGGGCCAATAGAAGTCTATGTCAGCAACACTTGCAGGATAATGCTGACCTTTAGAAGGAAAGCAACATATGGATAAAGGTGGCCAGTACAAGAATCTGTATCTGGTGCCATGATCTACTTCTGAGATATAATATATATATATATATATATATATATATACACAGTAATTATGATGCTAAATTTAGATTAAATTTAGCCATTATTTCTGTTGTGCTTCTGCCTTCAGCTTAGTCACAGGAACACAATCCATGAATTCAATAAAAAAAAAAAAGAAAGAATTTGAGGTATCTCTGCTGTACGAAATGCTTGTAACAGCTCTGAAAATGTCAAGACATCTGTAAAAGGTGGGTTTTCCTGACATTTGGGGATATAGCAACATGTTCTCTTGCAACAAACAATTCTTACAACATAATCCATTAGTACATATTCATTATTATATATATAATCCCAACATCTGTGACTTGGGTAGTGGATATGCCAGTGTCCTTTGTGTATTAATTATTTCAGTGTTCAGAATACAGTTTATAATATATTTACTGTTGCTGATCACTCTTCTAACATTTACTTTTGTCTGCATGTGAATTGGTAAGCAACTCAAAGTGAACAGCAGCACCTAGGCTCACAATACACATTATAATCTGAACGTACAATCTGTGTATATTCAACTTTAATATTGACCATAACTGTAATGTAATATGGGGTCCTAGCTAAATGATCTAATGACTTTGTAATCAGTAAGAGGGGCTCTTGTACTTTATACTTGTTGGTAGATTTTTGAGGGTTAATGCTGAATTGTAGCAATATAGAAAATGCAATGTAGCACAGCTGGACTATTTTTGTTAATGATTTATAATGTTAATTCTTTGTTTTATTTGATCAAATATTGTATTGTAGAATTTGTTCAAGCCAACCTGTTTGAGTGGTAATACAGCATTGGTACAATAACACCTCATGACATAGTTTGTAAATGTAATGTTGCTGTGGATGAGAGATGGGGGCATGTCAATGGCTGCACTGTCCTTATTTTCTGGGCTTCTGCACACTGTGGTCACAGACATTCCACCACTGCTTTGCATTAGCTGTCAGCAGTATACAAGCAAGTGATTCCAAATTCACAGGTAATAAATACATTTCACACCAGGGAGGACAAACTAAAGATCAGCTATAAGAACACATAAAGTAGCTTGCTGACAGTCAGGTAACCTTTGCCCAAATACAATCAATCAGTAAAGATGCTTTTGTGATTGACTTTCAGTGCTTTTGACAGGGTCAAAGAGAGGGATGTAGTGGAATAGATAAAGATACAGTAACTTAGTTCCTGGCATGTAGAATATCTGGATTGACTAAACTTGATTTCTACTTTGATATGCAGATAGTAAGTTTTAAGTCTGGCACGACATGTGTACTTGGAGCTGAAGTAAAATGTAAGGTCTGCCTTTTGACAGAGTGGCCATCATATCTGCACTTACTGCAAATACTATCAAATCACCATAAATCCATAAGAAACATATAATGCTCCTTCACAACATGCTAAAATTACTGTAAACACTGCCTTTTATTCTAAGCATCATTACAGGAATAAATAGCTGCTTGCTGCAGTTTTTTTCAAGCCGCTTTATGATTGTTCTTTAACTTCAATAGCTAAAACATCCATGCAAAAATTCTCATTTATGTTTATATCAGCACAATGCTGTACCAGCACCCTTTGAGACATGTTTATAGCGCTTGATTTGACTATTATTACACTCTTGCACAGCAGCTATTGGAAGACACATTTTCAAATAAAGCGATTCTAAATCAATCGAAACTAAATGTTTCGGAAATAATTACAGCAGCAAAATTACACTTCCTGAATCTCTCAAATATGCATCTAGAATATCAATGCCTTTGTAGAAAACATATTTGTTTCTCAACAGCTAAAACATTTAGTAAAATGTTGTCTTTTAGCAAAAAATGTTTTTCGCATTTTTAGTACTGTACAGTGCTGTAAACATTTCCCATAAGCATCCTTCATAAGAAGGCATTGGGGGAGATTTACTTAAGCTGGAGCTTGCAAAATCTGGTGCAGTTCTGCATAGAAACCAATCAGCTTCCAGGTTTTATTGTCACAGCTTAATTGAACAAGCTGAAGTTAGAAGCTGATTGGCTACAATGCTTAAATATAATAGAAAATACCTGTTTTAATTCCCTGAGGTGGTGAGCGGTTGGTGCTCTGGCTTGTAGTGTCCTTCTAGCACCTGAGCAAACATAGAGATGAAAGAAAGCCAGAAGCTCGATCTTTAGTAATCCTGGTGTGGTACAAAATAATACAGAGCTTACGCGTTTCAGTGTTATTAAGGCTACATGCTGAAACACGTAAGCCCTGTAATATTTTGTACCACACCAGGATTAATAAAGATCAAGCTGCTGGCTATCTACAGACTGGCTACGTTGCACAGCTGCACCAGACTTTGAGTGCTCCGATTTAGTAAATCTCTCACATTATGTTGAAATCTTATATATGTCATATTTTCTGAAGAAAAAAACTAACTTAGTTAGAAATTACCAAACTAAGCAGACGAAAAACCAAAAAACTTGCAAAATAGTGTGTGTGTGTGTGTGTGTATATGGGGATGCATTCTCAATAGACACAAGTGAATGCAACTTTTCTTAAAGACAAGCAGTGTAAGTACCTGAATTTAAACTGGTAGCAGCCTATTTCAGTCCCTGTACAGCAGGGCTGGAGTGTGAGAGGAAGAAACAGTACAAGAAGCCAATTAGTTCGTATGCTGACAAAAAAACATGCTGATAGAAGGATAAAGCTGAGTGATAAATAAATTAACTTATCACTGCGCTGCTTCTCCTTCCTCTGTTCAGTCAAAGGCTGGGGTGGATCCAGGATGACTTGGTCTCATAGAAAGTGGGTTAAATAATGCTGTTAAATAATGCTGGCCATCTGGCTGATGACAACTAATGGCATAAAATATGAGGGGCTTTCAAGATGCTAGCATGACGGTACTGCACGTAGTAATGGTAAGTGTGTCCTATTACTGATAGGCGTCACACATGTCGTGGGCCAGTCTAGAGACCATTAATCAAGATGGCAGACAACAGTGTTCGTGTGTGCATGGAACAGTGTGTGATGATGAATGAAGGCATAAAGCCTGTGGATATCTACAGAAGACTTTGAGCACAGTACGGTGATGCGATGCTTAGCCGCAGTAAGACATTTGAATGGTGTAAATGTTTCAAAGATGGCTGTATGTCCATCAGTGACAATCTCGATTGTGGTGGTTCCCAGCCCAAAGCAGTCATTCCTGTGAACATTCTGCACGTGGAACGCCTGATCCTGCATAATCGACACATAATCTGTTGTGAAATTGCACAAGAGACTAATCTTTCTGTGGGAACGGTAAACACAATGATGTCAAAAGAAGCAGGCTGCCCAGGCGTACTGACAAATCATTCTATGCCGAAGCTCTCCAGGCATTATTTAAATGCTGGGATAAGTGTATAAATGTAGTAGAGGAGTATGTTGAAAATAAAATGCAGTTTCCACTCCTTGAAATTTGTTCTTTTACTATATAAACGTATAAGTCCTGGTTTGACTTGAACTCCCCTTGTATGTACTGTGGGGAAAATCTCTGGATTGAAGCTCAATATTATAGCAAAGACTGATTTTGTTATCTCAGGCCGTTCAGGTCTGGTATGAAATTCTCAGAGAAGCTACATAATCTATGTCAAACAATGGGGGTTATTTACAAAAACTAAAGAATACAAAAGCTGGTGCAGCTCTGCATAGAAACCAGTCAGCTTCCAGGTTTTATTGAATAGAAAGAGTATGTTAATAGAAAGGAAATCACTGCTTTTTCCCTGTAGAGTTTCAGATGAGTACTAAAAATATATCATTCAAGATGATTTTTTTGTAGTACCTTTATTTATCAAAAACTTGTATTATACAATCATATGCAAAAGCAGTGCATAATAAGGTCACAAAAATAGACAAACAAGCAAAGTCAATAGCAATACTATAAAGTCTGCATGGCAGCAAGGAGCACTTAAGAAATAAATAACGGTCTCCACAGCAAGTGATTACCATCAAAAACCTGTAGGTCTCGGAAAGAGACAGCAGAGGGGGCCTCCAACATATACAGATTGATTGTGGCATAGGAATGCAACTATATTTATTAGAAAAGAAATAAAGATATCTGGGGTCACTAGAGAGGCCTCGGGGCCATAATAACCCAATCAGGATATACAATCTAGAGAACAAACCATAATGGTTGGATAGCTACAGAAACTGCAGGGAATATATCTCAGAGTTTTTGTGCGGGAATGGAGCAGAAGAGGTAAGAAAGTGGGGGACAAAGAGCGGGAGAGAGAGGAAATTAGTAAAAAAGGAAGCAAAAGAAGGAAAGAGAAACCAGGAAAAGCAATTTCTCTTGCCCGGGACCATAAAATGACAGATCCTGGGAGCTCAGCCAGGTTGTGAGACCTCCTGCAGGTAGGCATTGGTGTAAACAAAGTATTGCCATGGCTTCCACATGTCACAAAAAGTCTCCTCTTAGTCATATAGGGTAGCCGTGAGATCTTCCATTTTCCTCAGTTAATTGATTTTAGAGAACCAAAGAGAATTTGAAGGCAGAGTCACAGACCTCCAGCACAAGGGGATGCATGCCTTTGCCGCATTCAGCAGCTGGATTGTAAGGGAGGGTCTGTGAGGTGCAGTAGGCATGCCGCAGGCTTCCCCACCAGTTCACCACCGGTTGAATCAGAGCCGCGTACATAATGGAAAGGCTATGGCGAACTGGTTCCCATCTGTGGCAGATACTCTCCAGCTCTGTGAGTTGATGAAAAATGCCAGGGGAGCGGGAGCATTTATGATTCAAGATGCTATTTAAAAAATATGCAATAAAAAGAAGATATTTTTGTTTATTTTTGACTGATGTATGTCAGGGCTTATTCTATAAACAACCCTTTTCTGCTCTTATATCATATATCTGCTCTTATATCAGCCCTGGAATTGTTGTGACCGACCAGGCTCAGATTTACTCGTGAGCTTCTGATTTCCCTTAGTAAAGTGAATGCTCCATAGAATCTGAAGAAGAATCCACTAAAACTCTAATATTGTATAACCATTGTTCTTTCTCTCTCTAATGAATTACAGGTGAAACTTGAATAATTAGAATATCGTTCAAAAGTTCATTTATTTCAGTAATGCAACTTAAAAGGTGAAACTAATATATGAGATAGACTCATTACATGCAAAGCAAGATAGTTCAAGCCGTGATTTGTCATAATTGTGATGATTATGGCTTACAGCTCATGAAAACCCCAAATCCACAATCTCAGAAAATTAGAATATTACATGCAATCAATAAAACAAGGATTGTACATAGAACAATATCGGACCTCTGAAAAGTATAAGCATGCATATGTACTCAGTACTTGGTTTGGGCCCCTTTTGCAGCAATTACTGCCTCAATGCAGCGTGACATGGAAGCTATCAGCCTGTGGCACTACTGAGGTGTTATGGAAGACCAGGATGCTCCAATAGCGGCCTTCAGCTCTTCTGCATTGTTCGGTCTCATGTCTCTCATCTTTCTCTAGCAATGCCCCATAGATTCTCTATGGGGTTTACGTCAGGCGAGTTTGCTGGCCAATCAAGCACAGTAATCCCATGGTCATTGAACCAGGCTTTGGTGCTTTTGGCAGTGTGGGCAGGTGCCAAGTCCTGCTGGAAAATGAAGTCAGCATTCCCATAAAGCTCGTCTGTGGAAGGAAGCATGAAGTGCTCCAAAATCTCCTGGTAGACGGCTGCGTTGACCCTGGACTTAATGAAGCACAGTGGACCAACACTAACAGATGACATGGCTCCCCAAATTAACACAGACTGTGGAAACTTCACACTGGACTTCAAGCATCTTGCAGTGTGTGCCTCTCCATTCTTCCTCCATACTCTGGGTTTTTGGTTTCCAAATGAGATGCAAAAGTTGCTCTCATCAGAAAAGAGGACTTTGGACCATTGAGCAACAGACCAGGTCTGTTTTCCCTTAGCCTAGGTAAGACGCTTCTGACATTGTTGTTCAGGAGCGGCTTGACAAGAGGAATACGACATTTGAAGCCCATGTCCAGGATCCGTCTATGTGGCTCTTGATGCACTGACTCCAGCCTCAGTCCACTCCTTGTGAAAGTCCCCAACACTTTTGAATGGCCTTTTCCTGACAATCCTTTCCAGGCTTCGGTCATCCCTGCTGCTTGTGCACCTTTTTCTTCCACATTTTCTCTTCCACATAACTTTCTATTAATGTGCTTTGATGCAGCACTTTGGGGACAGCCAACTTCTTTTGCAATTACCTTTTGAGGCTTTCCCTCCTTATGGAGGCTGTCAATGAGGGCTTTCTGCACAACTGTCAGGTCAGCAGTCTTTCCCATGATTGTGATTCCTACTGAACCAGACTGAGACCATTTAAAGGCTCAGGAACCCTTTGCAGGTGTTATGGCTTAATTTTCTGATTAGAGTGGGTTACTTTGAGCCTAGAATATTGCACTTTTTCACAATATTCTAATTTTCTGAGATTGTGGATTTGGGGTTTTCATGAGCTGTAAGCCATAATCATCACAATTATGACAAATCACGTCTCGAACTATCTTGCTTTGCATGTAATTAGTCTATTTCATATATTAGTTTCACCTTTTAGGTTGCATTACTGAAATAAATTAACTTTTGCACGATATTCTAATTTTTCGAGTTTCACCTGTATGTATAGGAACATAAATAGGATTTAGAGTGGGAGCTAGGCTGAAAACCCTGCCATGTCTTAAAGCCTAAGTTTAGATAGAAAACAAACAAAAAAATCAGCAAAAGAGATGGTACTTACATTTATTGAGAAGTGCACCTTGTGATTGTGGCTGCTGTTTCAGTTGAGATCCCAAGACCTCTGATCCCTTGAACTACTGCAGCCATAATCGTCTGGTGCTGCAGGGGTTAATATGAGCTGAGGGACTTGTCATATGCACTCATCAAGAGTGTAGACCATGCCTACCCTTTTCCTTCAACCTTCTTCATTCATAAACACTGTATTTCAGCTTCTATGATTGAAAAGTGATCTATAAATGGAGGACGAGCAGGATAGAACCTGGTTTTCACACAAGATATATTGATAATATATTGATTGTTTTGGGAAGGGTCAGATAACACACTGGAGAAGTTTATTAGATATTCCCAGATAAATATTTTTGATATCTCATTTAAATATATTGAATACCCCTTGAACTTAGTGTTTCTCAATCTGGAGTTGTCGCTTGATGGGGAAGAGGTAATTGTATCAAAGTCCATTTTGAGCTTATTTCAGGCAATTCCTATTTGCATGCTGCAAATGGACATCATTTCTGTTGTATATGTTGTGTTGTGTACCTCTGAGTCAGTTTTGCCATTTGAGAAGGACTTGTACTAAAGTGGAAGATTATACAAAACAGAGTGAAAAGTTAAAAGAGAAATCCAATAAGAAAAAATATGAGGAGAGTTGTACTGAGGAAACCTATAGGAAAACAAACTTGAATATAAGATGCTAGGGTATGTTGATAACAAAGGGGATAAACAGAAAGCAGTGCTGGATAGGATGGAAGAACCCTGAATCACAACTGGAGAAATGTGAAAGGACCCGCAACGGATCAAATTCAAAATCCTAACACTGACGTACAAAGCCGTCCACCATACTGCCCCGAACTACATTACTGACCTAATATCAAAGTACCGTCCAGCACGCACACTCCGCTCCTCACAAGACCTCCTTCTCTCTAGTTCCCTGGTCTCCTCCTCCCATGCCCGCCTCCAGGACTTCTCCAGGGTGTCACCCATCCTCTGGAACTCCCTGCCCCAACCCATCAGATTATCACCTACTCTCCTCTCCTTTAGGTGCACCCTGAAAACCCATCTCTTCAGGGAAGCCTACCCCACCCCCTGCTAACTTGCCAACCTCCTCCACTCTACCAACCACTCCATCCCCCACAGTTATCTCCTCCTGTGCCCCTATCCCCTCCCTCCTAGATTGTAAGCTCGAAAGAGCAGGGCCCTCAATCCCCTCATGTTTTGCATTGTATTGGTATTGTTCTGTCACATGTTCTGTCCTACTTTGTAATGTACAGCGCTGAGCGAACTATTGGCGCTTTATAAATACTGAATAATAATAATAATAATATTAGACATATGCCGAAAATTGTTGTTTCATTTCATTTGCATGAACTCATTGAAGAATGTTGGTTCATAATATTTGCTTTGTTGAACCAATTCATTTCTGGAACTAATTTCTTACCTTTGGCATTTATTCATTAGTCTGGGTGGATTTAAAAAAATGTTTCTGTTTTTTCCAAAAGATTGCTATATATTCAATGTGTTATCGAATCAGACAGATTTGAATTGGAAGGATTCAATATTTTTGGATGGTAGTCCCCCCTACCAAGAGAAATGCAATGAGCCGATTACACAATATCATCTGGTGGCATGTACATCCGAATTAACAAATGGAATGAATTCAGATCCATTTGTTATAGCAATCAGAATTATTGAACAAATTAAAAATTTGTATTAATCTCTCCATGGGCCCGAACTACTATGAAATCAGGTGACAAATGAAATGACTAAAACAAATGCATTCTTTTATTTCGTTATAACTTTTTTTAATTTGTTGACTTTTGTTACTATGTCCATTCAGATGTTCATACCGTATACATCCAAATCTCCAAAAATGACATTTTCGTCCAAAAAATTAATCGAAACAAAATGAAACGCACATGTCTAGACCCTATTTTAAATAAATATCTCCCTGACAAACCTACAGTTATCTATAGGAAACCACGAGACCAGAGAACCCTGATAGCCCAGAGTGAAGAATTTATCTAGAGAGTAGGCAAAGCATTTTTTCTTTTCTGGACCAAATAGGTAAATACAGGTGTGGCTGGCCTATGTGTTGGCAGGACATCTCACCTCATCAGTTTGCCTTGGGAAACGATTTATTAAGTAATTGTCCACTTGCCTCCCAAGCCTATTCTGACACTTCTCTCCTTTTTTTTAAAACTACCTCCAAAACATTATATATTATTTTAAGCAGAGGCCCTAGAGAATCAAATGGTGGATGTTGCATATTTTTATGTCACATGATATTTGCACAGCGGTTTTTTGAACACAACAACGAAAAAAAAAAAACAGAACAGTGCCAAACTACAGTACCTAAAAATATCCATAGGCAATGCTTCAAATGCCTATACAGGTTACCAGTTTAGAGAAACACAGGAGGTCTGGTGCTACAATTATTGCTCTCGCTATAACTTTTATAGCGCTACCTACATGTGTGGTGTGAACACCATTAATATATGCATGCGCAGCCTTTGTATGCATTCACCTTTGTGAGCATGGGAGGTGGGAGCGCCTAAAATGTTTAAAATTTTATTATTTATTTTATTTAAAAGTCTTAATGTCTGCTTATTTTTTTTATTAACTTTATTGCTATCTCAGGGCTGAGCAACATCCCTTCTGAGAGCATGGATCGTTAAAGGTCCCCTTTGTGGAAAGATATGGGGTCTATTAGAATTCAGATCTCTCCTCTGACCGCTGAGTCGATCAGGCATAGATCAGTCGGATCGGCTTCTTTACTGACCGGTAACACTCCAGTAAACACAAAACCGAAAAACAAAAGTGTCATAATACTATTTTGATTTGTAAAAGAGGTCCAAAACAGAGTATCACTGGACAGAAAAAATATCATTGAATGAAGCCTGTAGCTGCAGGCATCATCCTGGTATAACCACTGCAACTCAAGAACACACAGGGACATCTTTGGGCGGCAAGTGGGTTTACAAAAGCGCACAGGTCAAAGTACAGTCGAATACATGTAACATATGCACAAGATTGTGTAAGTGAATTACAAAGGAGCATCAGAACATCCAATGAGGAACATTTTTGTTGTGAGCATTCAGCACAAGGATATGCAGATACAGCCTGGGGGGGGGGGGGTGAGGGCGAGAACAATAGGAGAAGGGGAGGAGAGGAAGTGCAGGACTAGAAGGAGGTAAAAGGGGAGGGAAAAGGAGGAAAGAACAGGGAGGCAGCATATGTGAATCCCACGAAGGCAAATAGCAAAATCAAAAAATTTAGTTCCCAGAGCAAAGTTGGCAGGATATCCTACCATCAATAAGATTACCATTATCAGATAGTTACACCTTCAGCATCTATCCAATTTGTCCATATCTTATCAAATTTCGCAGGACAGATGTGACTATCATATATTAATTTGTACATAGGTACCGCTGTATTAATCGTCATCTTCCACTCCTCTACAGCGGGTGGCAGATGGGCTTTGATTTTCAAATAAACCCCTAAACTCAGTGCATTTCTTGATGGGGACTAAATATCTTTTTAAAATTAAATTGGATAGTGTGTGGGGCTCTGTGATTTATCCATGGCACCAATGATAGATAAGTCACAAGAACAGGCTGAATTGAATGAACCTGCTTGCATGTGAGAACCACAGACAAACCTCTGTTAAGGATACAATTAATGCTTGGATACAATGTCTAGAAAGTGGTTTACCCAAATCTTCTGCAATAAGAAGACTCTCTAAGGGGTGAGAAGTCAGAAAGATTCCATTCGGAAATTCTATGTTAACAGTTTTGCAAAGTTTCAGGAATCTGAAAAACAAAAATTTGGTAAATGGAATGTGGCTTTCAACCTATTAGAATTGAGAAGGTGGCCCTGTGAAATAATGTGATTAGGAAGCCTAATGCCATAGCTGACCCAAAGCTGGGGGCCAGGTACAGTACACAAGTGAAGTAAATAAGGCTTTCTCCATAATAGGTGTAACTTCAGGTTAGGGGGTCTCCAAACGAGACTTTCTAGATGAGATAGCAGATCCAGATTGATAAAGAAAGGTGCATTTATTACACTGCAGTGGAGATAATATAGCATACAAACGCTCACCTCATGTGAGATGAACTAAGGTAATACAAAATATATATCTGACTCTTAAGCTTTAGACTATTACATATATAGACATAACGTCTGGGCATGATTCCGGTACAGAAATTCAGGCGTGGTCATACTGTTTTGATCTAATCAAATCTTCATATGCTTAACAGCAAACTCAGAGTTAAGTGTGGGTTAATAGCACATGATCAGTCCAAAATAGCATCCATCATGACAGTTGCTGGTTCAAACTGGTTTGACCATAAGATGCTTTTCTTATCCTTGAAAGAGGAAGTTAACATTTTCTAGCCGTCTAGGTGTTTACGTCACAGACATATACTTCAAATCACATTTCCTGAGAAGAAAAAAAAGGAACTGCAAAAAAAAACTCTTATACATATTAGGACATTAATTATCAGACCCCTATATTTCTACTCACAGGGTATGGGAGGAGTAGGAGCCAATTCCATAATACCTTGATGTAGCCTGGTTCCGTACCGCTAATGTGGTCTTCATAGCGGTGGTGATTTCCTCGCTAGACTGGAAACCCTGGAAGGGCTAATTACTCAGTTCAGTGTAGGATTCTGAAATTCCCCCTCCAACATGACTGTTGCATTATCCCAGGGTTGAGCAAACAACCAGTGCACAGTAACTAAAACCGCAGCCTAATAATATTTTAAAAAATTGGTAAGTGTGAGTCCACCAAATGTAAGAGGATGGCATAAACTTACCTAGGCCAGCTGGAAGATTGCCCTGCCCAAATGAAGGAGGTAACAATGCCATACATTTTTTTGAAAAAGGATTTAGGTATTGCAACCTGGGTTGGTCTGAAAAATAGAGGAATTTAGGCAGGAAAACCATATTGATTGAGTTAACCCCTAGAAGAGACGCCCAACCCAAATCCAATTACACCTCAACTCCAAAATATTTAAATATGGAAACTTGGTGAAGGCAAGTGGGGACAGTGAGCAGCATTGATGAGTCAAGTGGGAATAACAGGGGCTTGTCCTAATTGATTTTAATTCTTTAGTAAGAGTTCTGCTCCTGAGTAAGACTCTGCTGTGGTTGCTCTAAAGAAAGAAGTCTGCTTTCACCGGCTTCTTCTACAAAGCCATGTCCATAGTTTGCTACTGCCAGGACGTCTGCTTCAGCTTTTCAGAAAGGAGTTTACTGCCCTCAACCTGTATATAGTTCTGTTTTTGGAGTATCCCACCTAATTCCCTCAACTCTATTCCAGTTACCACAAAAATAAAAACAAGAAAAAGAACACCCCTAGACTTGTTATAGAGCCAAAGAGTGATTGTGTGCCTGGCTGTGGGGAAATCTGCTGGAAAAAGAACCTGGATGATTTCTAGCAGCTCATTTTTGCCGTTACACAAGGAACTGACTTTTTTGAAAGAGAATCTGCTGTGTCTGCTGTGTGACTGTGTAAGCTGTAAGTGAGGCTCTTACAAGTGACCAGCCTGAGCTGTAAATTCTATGCAGGCTGATTTGTGTAGTAGCTGGCTTTTGCAAAGAAGGAGCCAGTCCAACACTGTGGAACTGTAGAGTAATATAGGTTGTAGTAGCAGGCTTTCGCACAGAGTCAACCCTCAGCCGACGTTTTCTGTTGCCTGTTGTCATCTGTTAGCTGATATCTGTCTGTTATAAAATGTTGGGCATTAAATCCACTTCAAATACAAGGCTCTCCATGGAGCACCAGCATCACTGACAGAAGTAGACAACCAGTCATGGTCTGATATCCTACAGAAAAGCCAAAGATCCGGGAGGACTAGTCTAATCACTGCAAATGTAAATCACGAGGTGCTAGCAGAGCTCACAGGGAGACATCCTTACTCCACCATTACCAAGCCCCATCCCCCAGATCATTCAGCACAGTGTTTGAGTGCTTTTTTTTTTCTATTTCTGTCTTTTCTTTTTGAAAACTAGTGTTTTAAAAAGCTTGTAAGCTTTTTTTAAACACTAGTTTTCAATAAATTACTGAAATGGAAAAAAGTTCACCTTTTCATAGCTATAAAATATATATGAATATATATTCAAGTAACCTATTAATTTTACATGATTATGGAAAGAAATGTTATCTTAATAACATGAATGCATCCCAGTAGGTGCTGGAATAATCTGTGTATGGTTCTGCAAATCCTAATTTCAGTTACTTATCTAATTTATATAGGACTAAAACATATAAGAACTGACACACTGAATTCAGGAGTTCAGTGAACCATAACATATGGGAGAAAAATGAACAGAAGGAAAAGGCTTATACGCATATTATGGAGATCCATCTCAAAAGTAATCCTGCTAGAAATTAGCCTAGTTTAATATGCATTCCATTTTCAAAATGTCAGTGTGTAAATTAAAAGTAATGTATAGTGGCTTGTATATTTTTTTTTAAATTGTATTATGCTTAAGATTATAAGATAGAAACATTCATAGCTACAATAGGTAACTATAAAACATTGCATAGGCACATTTTAAATTGTAATTTTACAGCCAGCAGGTAGAGCTTTAGGTTCCTTTTTATATACTTATACCTTAACTCCAAGCAGATATAGGAGGGCACACATTAATGCTGTGTATTCACATCTAGAAGCAGTTTTTGGCCACTTCAACTTGTTCACTAATGTGATTTTGGTATCTTCCCCTGTCCACCCTTTTCTGTTTAGTACTAGTTAGTTTAGTCCCACTTTTTCCATGTTTGCTCAGTCAGTATTAATTTGTTCACAGAGATTGGGCCCAATAAAGTAATTTTCTTACTGCACTTCAGAAGACTGAAATAACATCACCTGTGCTGCAATTAGCTGAAGTAAAATTGCTTTGGATTCAACATCTGTTTCTTATTAAAGAGTTAAGCTTCCTGTGTATGGTGCCAAGTTGGCAGGTGGCCGTACTGTCCGGCCAGACTGGGTCAAAAGAGGTATGTCAATGCATAAAGTGGTATTTGAAACAGAACATGTACTGTATTTGTGATAAATGATAGTGGTGTAACTTTTGAATATAATTAGTTTTCTGGTTTTCCTTCCCTGTCCAGTCTCAAGCTGGGCAGTATATCTGTGTATAATCTGTATTTAGCTCAGGGGTGTATTTACCACAAGGCAAAAAAGGCAATTGACTAGGGTGGCATTTTTTAGGGGAGGGCAGCACTTCCCCTGGAAGAAGGGAAGGAAGAGGGGACACACCCAGTATGGGTACCTGGTGGGTTCCATGAGAGGCTGTGGGTTTCATGATGGTGTTTGCACTACCCCATTCTTGTTCCCAGGGATATCTGGAGCTGTGGAAGTGAGTGTATTTCTCTGTCCTGCCATGGAGGATGGTGGCTGGTGTATGGGGGGCTGTGGTAGTGGAAGGCTCTCTCAGGAAGGGGGGGCAGGGGTGTTGTTGGGCAATGTCAGGCTATCTCTGCGGGGGGGGGCAATTTATTGTGTTGCCTAGGGCAGCAGAAAACCTAAATACACCATTGATTTAGCTTTTGTTAGGATTAAAGGCACTTACCCTATCCTGCTTTGCTAAAAAAAAAAAAACTGATTGCAAATCTAGAAGTAAACATTCTGTTGTCCCCTTCCTCTCTGCTCTGGAGTACAGAGTTTCAATTAGAAATAGACAACCCTCTCTTTAGAAGACCTAGAAAGTTCTGTAAAACCTGTGTCATAAGTACACCCTGAACAAAACATCAGTTTGTAAACAGCACCTTAAAACTATGTGAACTTAAAAATAATTTGACCATAAATGTTTATAGTTTGCCTCTAAAGAACCTACAACATCAAAGCCATCTTGTCACATGTGAAGCAAGATTACAGTGTTGTAAAGTGAGAAAAGTCGTATCAAAATATACCTGCCATAGGAAACATATAGGAGATGCCATTACTGTCCTCTATTTAAAAATATGTCCACTATTTGGATGTTATGCTTCTGGTTTTAATACAGTATACAGATCAGGAAAGTTACCGAGAAGTATAAAGTTCTCAAATGCATGCTTGTTCCAGGTCAGTGACTTGATGTTCACAAAAGGTTAGCCTGACAGCAAGGAAACTAGAATTTTCATAGGAAGAAGATAGCAAGTGAGAGCTGTGAAAGTGTGGAATAGACTCCCTCAAGAGTTAATTCTGGCCAGCTCAGTGGATTGCTTAAAAAAAGGCCTGAATTCTTTGTTAGATACACAGAATATAACTGGATACTAACATTTATAGGTAAAGTTGATCCAGGGAATATCCGATTGCCTCTCGGGGGATCAGGAAATATTTTTTTTCCCTGCAGGAGCAAATGAAATCATGATTTGCTGAGGATTTTTTTTGCCTTCCTCTGGATCAACTGTGGGTATAGGATTATAACTTTTTTTTTTTTAAATGGTTGAACTGGATGGACTTTTATCTTTTTTCAGCCAGACTAACTATGTAACTATATATCTTTACTATAACTATACACTCTTTTTTAGGTGTTAGCCCCCCCGTTAAATTAGTGATTGGATTTAAAATAGATTTTCAACATCAGCTTTCTTGTTCTAAATGTATTCAAGTATTTATAAAGACAACCTTATAGTGTTAAAACCCTTGATGAGAAAATAAGCTTGAATAAGCAGAAAACAAAATGCAATAAATGGCCTCATAGGAGTAAGTAAACACATAGAAATTCTCTGGAGAGCAAATAACCTAGTGATAATGAAGAAGTAGTGTGGATTATGGCTATAGCGATCTCTAAGCTATATTGCCTCTGGTGCTCACAGGAGCATGTTCATTCCGTACAGCATAGATATCAGTATACTGCAGCATAGTATCACTAAGTATATTTGCAACACTATTCTGACTGATCTTAAATAAATAGTAGTGAATATTGATATATAGTTCACCATTGTGTACAATGTTAATGTCCCAAGCCCATTTACATCTCAGTTGGGTCCCGGCACATTCTTTTCAGGAAGTGATTCTTTTTTTTTCAATGTTCAGGATGATGGGTGCCAGTTGCTTTAGTTAAAATGTTACTAAACCTACAACAGTAAAATCAGTCTGTATATGCAGTAAAGCATGCTTGTTATACTCACTGTAGAACCTAAGGGGTTAATCTTCTGCATTATGTAAAAGCACTGTTTAATCCTGACTTATCTGATCCTCCCCTTCTTCCAGTGCCCCTCTCTTATCTCCTGATCAGACATATTGTGTGGAGACACTCAGTTGGTGTGTATTGTTAGAGAGGTTTTGTTTTCCTCGGTAGAGTGCATGTGATCAGCACAGGACCAGTCAGCACTGTCCAGACAGAAGTCAGGGGTCCTGCAATCTCACAGAGCAAAATGAAAATGCCTCCTACAAGCTTTAACCAGTGCTCTGCTGGACACTGATAGAAGTCACAAAACTGCTCTAACTGCTGATGAGAAAAGGTATTTAGCAGTTTATATTTACTAAAATAATTGCACTTCCATGTTCTGTGTACTGTGGGAGACCAGATATAGTGAATGCAGGGTCCAGGGTTTAGTAGCACTTTAAGGATTTTGTACTTTTGTTGTGCAATTGCATGAGAACGGTTAAGAGGGTGGAACGAGCACAGGATGCCTATGTAGGAACCAAGTATTAGTGTCCCTCACCTAAATTTTGCATTTTTGGGCTGTAGTCAGTGTGAAAGGATTTAAAATTATGAATATTTATATCTCCCTGGCAAACCACTAGGTGGATTGCTGTCAGTGGTGCATGAAGAAGAAGAATATAAATATTTGGGGTGACCTTAGAAGCCGTGAATATAGCAGGAGGTTCTGCTGGCTCATCCAAGGAGTATATGCTACACTGAAGCTGCTCTAGAGTCTGGAGAATATAGAGTGCAGGTTTGGCTTAAAGGTCTGTTATGTATCATATCAGTATTAAGAGCCTGAGATTATGAGGGTAGGCTCTGCACAATTGCTATCTGAGTACCCCAGGAAATTTAGATCTGCAAGGGTGATGGATGGGAACAAGTGCCAGGGTACAAACACTGAAGACTGGAACTTGGAATTGCTGGTGTCAGATGAGCAGGGGTACAGCTGTGGTACACCATGCATACACCTAATTTGGTTAAATAAAAAATAACTGGAGTATGAGAGTGGAAGAATATGATACCCCTATCTTTTATATCATTCTCAGACTCCATAAATGCTTACATAACCCGACTGGAAGGCGAACTGTTTCGGCAATGAAAGGTCTGTTGGAAAAAGTAGAACTTTAGATTGTATGCCCCTTGAGGGTTAGGGACTGATGTGAACGTACAATATATATGTAAAGTGCTGCGTAAACTGACGGCGCTATATAAGTACCTGAAATAAATAAGTAGGGAATTACATCGATGTCCTAAGTAAAGATATGGTCCCTAAGTTATTCTCTTATGCCCAAGATACTAGAGATGATCTTCATAAAATACAACAAGTAGAGGTGCCTTATAGAGCCCTATTGGTTGGAGTAGACCATGAGTCTTTATTTACAGTACCTAAATCCCACATGAATGGAGCCTCATTGGGTTGGTCCATTTTCTTGAGGCTGGGTTCCCATTGCTGAAGGCATACAATGAATCTATTCTTGAACTTTTGGAGTTTGCCCTCCACAATAACTTTTATCTGTTTCTTGGAATCCGCTACCAACAGATTAGGGGCACCTTCATGGGACTCCTGCATATGCATGCCTCCACATGGCTTGTGGGAGACTGGGGTGGTATAAAGGTTCTCGATGTACCTCAGCCAAATTGAACTATGGCTGAGGTACATTGATAATGTCTTCATACTGTGGAGGGGTGGTGAAGAACAGATATAGACCTTTCTACATGAACTTAATGGTAACGAATGTAATATTAGGCTTACATACCGTTTTGATCGTATAAAGGTTTCTTTTTTTGGGCCTTCAGATTTTGATTCTGGGCAACAAATTGATTATTTTGTAAGGAGACTGCAGCTAACACGCTCCTTCAGGTGAATAGCCATCATCCTGCTTTCCTGGTGAGAGGCATACTGGTGGGCCAATTCCTACGAATACGCAAGGATTGTTCCCAATTGGAGGACTTTTCAACTGAAGCTTTTGATATGCACAAAAGATTCAGAGAACAGGATTATTCCCACAAAGTAATATGGAGAGTAAGAAGGGGGGCAGTAAATATGAGGATTTAGTTAATCCTTCAAGATCAGGGAAAGTGGAGAACAGCCCTGGCCAGAAAAAACTATAACCCAGGTTGGTTTCCAAAGGAATCGGGTTAGAAAGATCTTTACTAAGCATTGGCATGTACTGACTGGATCTCCCCCCTTAGCGAAGATTGTGGACCCACAGGCTATGATAGTGGCTCAGAGCAAGAAATATGTGTGACCACCTGGCAGCAAAAATTTCTAATTCTTACCCATTATATAATTAATTTACCATATGGAATGCTAACAAGCATATATCAAAGGGATATTAATTAACCTAGCCTTATGAAAGGATAAAGATCAGTTCACTAATTTCAAATATATAAAAATTACAAACCTTAAATATGTTTTACGGATTTCCATTTACAGAAATTTTTACTGTGCCATCATGAAAAGAATAAAACATATGTAATAAAATTATTACACACAAAACAGTAAAGTATGGGTCTTGTTGACAACACAGTTTCAAAGAGGAGCTGAACTCTGGAAACCTTGCTCCCCCCCCCCCCCCCAAAAAAAAAACTCATCAAAGGCACATAATTAGTCACTAGCAGTATTGCCTACCTACCAGATTATTGGCATTTCCAAAAGTTAAAAATTGCAGTTTTAGGTGCAAATTTCGTTATTTAGGCTACAAACAAGTGCAATATGCAATTAGAAATTTGATTTAGGGTAGATATTAAGCCAAAAAACATATTCTTATTTTATTTTCAATATAGTAAGTATTTAGCTCAGGGACAAGACTCAGGAGGGCAAGAAACTAGAATGAGCAGGCACACACACATGAAATTGGCTCTCACAGTGGCACTGATAGCAGTGTGCAGCAGCACAGATCATGATGACACCTCACTGACATGACACGTCCCCACCTGAGTCACAATGACAGCCTCTTTCCATGCCAGGTGGTCCATTTAGTCCACTCCAGTCCAAACAGCACTGACAGTCCCGCTCCTGGCTTGCCTTGCTCCCATTCTACAGACCCGCACACTTGGCTCCGGCAACTCTACTTGGCTTCCTTGCAACATTGATTATCTGTGATCTTCCTGCAACTGATGTTTTGCTATTACTGATTTACCATGTCCTGCTCTGCATCATGTCTTTGTTTTAGATCAACCAACTGGGATAAAGCAGGGTTTTGCTTCCTCATTCCAGAGAATCCAACAAAAAAAAACAGTTTGCCACACTGTAGTGACATCACCAAACCTCACTCTAAATCTCCCGAGACTAGCACACAGGCAACAGAGCTTTAATCTCACACTGAAGATATACATATGCAGATTTAAAAGGGTAATTTTCAGATACAATTAACATTTCTAGATGTTCCCTATAACATACAAATTTGAGAACCCACACTATATATTTGTTATGTTTTCCTATACATACAGCATACTTAATTATCAAGAAAATATTTCTTACCTTTCTAGTTGCTTATTTGGAGCAGGTTTATACATGGGGCATTGTAGGCAGCTTATATTGCTCAGGATAGCTTTGCAATGTGCAATTAGGAGATAGATTGAGGGACATTTTTTTAATCGCACTAACAAATCACCACTCAAGCCTTGAGATCATTAACCTTTTGTTAGGACAGACAGGGTGTAAAGCTAGTGTACAACCAGGGGCGGACTGACAACTCATGGGGCCCCTGGGCAATAGGGGATCATGGGGCCCCTGCATCCTCACTCACACTCAAACCACACTCAAAAAAGCCTATGAAAGGTTCCAGGGGCATCTCATGCCCGAGTGCCCGAATGGTCAGTCCGCCCCTGTGTACAATTGATAATAAAGATCAGTAAGCACAGAAGAGACAATGTTAATTATGGTAAACATCGCTCCCCAGCCCCCTCCTTATACATAGAAAGGAAAGCTAAGTGAAAGTGTCATCAAGTAAGCAACAAGTAAAAAAATAAACACAATATTAGTGTGTTCAGTCAGTTATGCTATGCTAATGGGGACATGTGACAAATATAAAAAAAAGTGTTTTCTATTATATTTTGACTGCAAAAGTGGAAACACATTTTAACCAGTTCAGCTCTTTTGACATGTCTAGTATGTCTAATGGCTGAAGAGGTTAAAACAAACTCACGGATGCAGTAGCAGCCATGAGCTTGTTTCACTTTTATGCAACAGGATCAGGACTTTTATATAAAAGTGATTTTGGAGCTGTAAAATCTTCTGATCACTTTTGTAGAACTCATGGGTGCAGTTACCCCCTGTTTGATCCAGCACTCCCCTGTCACATTTGTCTACAGCTGGATAGGAAGAGTGGCATATAGAAGAACTGATCTCCTCCATTTTCCTCCTGGATCCTGCAGCCACTGAAGGCTCTGAAAGACAAGTGGTCATAAGTAGCTAGGACCACCAGCTTTACCTCAAAGCTCCCCCCCCAATCCAGCTGGACGCCAGTCAGGTTTTCTCAGGATGTCCCTGGCATAGGTCAGCATGGTTTCAGAGGTACTGAGGGCCAGGGGCGGACTGAAAACTCATGGGGCCCCCGGACAATAGGGGATCATGGGGCCCCTATGTCCTTGCCCAAACTCAAAAAAGCCTAGGAAAAGGGTACCATGGACATCTCATGGGGCCCCCTACTGACCCCGGGCCCTCGGGCAGTGCCCGAGTTTCCAAATGGTCAGTCCGCCCCTTCTGAGGTCACAGCAAGTCATTGAGATTACGGGAGACTGACAATCTCTGCAGGGCCCTGGACTCCTCTGTACCCAGCAAGAGCAGTACATCAGCTGATCTCTGCCAGGAACATCCCGGAAAAAACCTGATTGATGCTGAGGAGAGTACTTGGAATATACAACATTGGCTATTATACCTGCCTCTGGAGTTTAGCCCTCTGGTGAGTGCATAGAGGTGGAGGATTGCACACTGCTGGTGACAAGATGGAGATGGTTTTTTTTGCACTTTGGGACTCTCTCATCTGGATACACACTATATTGATTGGACACATGTATATTATTAATTTATTCTTTACAGTTATTATATTATTCATTTATCTATTTAAAGTGGTTGTTAAGACTCAAGGATTTTTACCTTCATGCATTCTATGCATGATGGTAAAAAACCTTCTGTGTGCAGCAGTGCCCCCAGCCCTCTCAATACTCACCTGAGCCCCATCGCGATCCATCGATGTGTACTCGCTGTCCCGGGTCTCTGTCTCCTCATAGGCTGAGATAGCAAGCAGGAGCCACTGGCTCCTGCTGCTGTGAATCACAGCCAGTTAGTCAATGAGGAGAGAGAGGGGGTGGGGCTAAGCTGTGGCTGCATGTATGAATGGACACACAGTGGCTTGGGAACATGTCTGTTTAGGTGCCCCCATAACAAGATGCTTGCTATGGGGGAAGTACCCGACAGAAAGAGCCAGGAGTGCCATCAGGGGACCCAAAAAGAGGAGGATCGGGGCTGCACTGTGCAAAACCACAGCATGGAGCAGGTAAGTATAACATGTTTTGTTATTTACAAAAAAAAAATTAGCCTTTAGTATCGCTTAAGATACACTGATCTATGTGGAAATTGTGACACCAATTATTTTGGAGGTGTCCCTTCTTTTTTTAACTTTTTTGCACTAGTACAATGATTGGTTTTTATTTACAGGTAATATTTATGTTTATGTCACAGGGATATTTATTTTAAGCACGACACTATTCTTTTTGCTTTGATGAATCACTGGTACATCTAAAAGTTGCTAAAGGCATAATGTTTTAATTATAACACTAGAAATTATTATTTGATTCCACTAGAGACAAAATCTCTGGACCTTTTTTGTTTTATAAACTGGAGTTTCACCTCCTGTTTGGAGTGTGCACAAGCCGATGGTTACATGGGGAGTTTCCAATAAATTCACAATTAAAGCTGAATTCTAGGCACATACAAAAGACCCAAATTCATGCTGTTCTGTATTTTTTAATATTAATTAGGCAAACATTACTTTGAAATGAAATCAGTGTAAGTATCTGAACTTAACTTGGTATCAGCTTTTACTTTAATGTGCCAATACGGTAATGTGCTAACAAGGAGAATGCTGATAGGAGGAGAAAGCAGATGGATGGAGAGATGAGGTTAGAACTGTACTTTTGCTTTTTCACTGTCTAGTCACAGGCTTAAGGCAGGTCCATGAAAGCCTTGGCCCAGAGGAAACTGGTTGGTTGAATTATGCCTGCCATCCTTCAACCTGGAAGACTGAGGTAATTTACTGGAAAAAAGAAGTACTGCAGGGTTCAGCTCCAGATTGAAGTTAAAGTAGAACTAAAGGCAAAGCTTTTTATTTTGGATAGAGTAAGGGCAGGTTGTAACCCCTGTCAGTTTTTTTTGCCATCTGTGTAGCATTGGGGGATTTCCCTTTACTTCCTGTCCCTTAGCCAAATGAGGAAGTGAGAGGAAATTACTCCAAAGTAAGGAAATCCCTAGTTATAACCAGGGTTACCAGAACTAGTGTCCCCATTGGAACAGTTCTGCTCTATTACTGTTAATACTGTAATTATTGGGGACAACCCACAATTTGGGAATTTCTTTTACTTTTACTTTCAATGATAAAGGTAAACATGATGAATAGAAAGAATAAATCTCCTAATGGGGGCACAGACTTCAATGAAAACCTGAAAGGGGTTCCAGCCCACCTTCAGTTTATCCAAAACTAAAGAAAAAAGTGTTGCCTTTAGTTATACTTTAAGTATTTCATAAAAATCTGATTTTGATATAATGTTTTATATTTATTTGAACCCCTGTCAGGTTTTTATTGCTTCAACAATATTTAATTTTCTAAAATTATCCTATAAGGTGTTAGCTTTCATTAAAATTACCACATTCTTTTAACCTCCCTGGTGGTATGATTATTTCAGATTTTTGGTGCTGAAAGCGGTACCATTATTTTGCATGGAAATATGTAGTTTTTTTATTGTAGGCTGTAATATTTAGGAATAACTCACTGAAATCTGTCCGAACAAGAGTCTATTAAACATCCCGGGTATGATAAAATTTGAAACACAAAATCATAAATTATAATTTAATAAATAATCATAAAAAATAATATAATAATAATACATTTAATTCAATAATATAATCAAACCAAAAACACTGAAATTGAAATATAGCGCCAAGTTCGCATATCACTGAGCAAAGTCGCAAAATTGTTTTCAGTGTCTGATGACGAATTTCTCCACGAATCATTATCAATCAATTCTGCAAGTGGTTCTGATTTACTATCGCTGTTCTCTAGCTGATCTAAACCTGCTTTTGACCTAAAGGGATGCTTTTTGGACGCCATGGACTTTTCTAGGTTTCGAGGCAGAAAGAACAGTCAAAATGCAGACAGGGGACAGGACAAAGCACTAGGGACAAAATGTATGTGAAATGGTTTGAAACAGCAATGTTTTACTATGTAAAATTCGTTTTGAAAAAAATGACATTTTTTTTTAAATTTTCAAACTTCCCGCCGCCGGCGGCGCCCGTACGTCCCGACGTCACAGGGACCGGAACACAGAAGCCAGATGCCAGCATCAGCCGGAGGAGATGGCCGGGGACGCTGCAGGGGACACATCGTGGGAGCGAAGGACAAGGTAAGCTCTGCAGGGACTCCGTATGCAGCGCCACTACTCGGCGCTGCACTAATTCAGCTGATAATTGTGTGGTCATGCAATGCTGCACCCAAACAAAATTTCTGTCCTTTTTTTCACACAAATAGAGTTTTCTTTCTGTGGTATTTGATCACCTGTGTGCCTTTTTATTTTTCACGCTATAAACAAAAAAAGACCAAACATTTTGAAGAAAAACTATATTTTTTACTTTCAGCTATAAAAAATATATAGTAAACTCAAAGTTCGTTATAAATTTAGGCCAAAATGTATTCTGCTACATGTTTTTGGTAAAAAATCCCAATAAGTGTATATTGATTGCTTTGTGTGAAAGTTATAGCGTCTACAAACTATGGTATAGATAATGGAATTTATGCCATTTTTTGCTATACAGCACTGTGCTAGTTTAGCGGACAATTGCGTGGTCATGCAATACGGTACATAAATGAAATTTATGTCCTTTTTTCACACAAATAGTGCTTTCTTTTGGTGGTATTTGATCACCTGTGCACTTTTTATTTTTGGCGCTATAAACAGAAAAAGTTTAGAAGAAAACATTTTTTTTTTTAAAAAATACAATATTTTCTCATTTTGGTCAAAAAATATCCAAAAAAACTAAAATGTCATCATAAATTTAGGCCAAAATGTATTCTGCTACACGTTTTTGGGTAAAAAAAATCCCAGTAAGTGTATATTTATTGATTTGTGTGAAAGTTATAGCGTCTATAAACTATGGTAAAGATAATGGAATTTACACAGCTTTTACTTTTTGACTGCCCATCACATTTCTTGAGGTGCTAAAATACCAGGATAGTACAAACACCCTCAAATGACCCCTTTACCACATGTGTGAGACTTTTTCGGAGCCTAGCCACATACAGGAGCCTGAAATCCAATGACCACTTTGAAAGCCTGAAGGTGCATAACTTCCTCATTTCACTTCCTCACTACCTATCACAGTTTTGAAGGCCCTGACATGCCAGGATAGCACCAAACCCCCCCAAATGACCCCTTTCTGGAAAGTAGACACCCCAAGGAATTTAAAAAGAGGCATGGTGAGTATTTTGCAGATCTCATTTTTCTCACAAGGTTTTGAAATATAAAAAAAAAAGGAAAAAAATGTTTTTTTTCTTCATTTTCCAAAAAACTTGTGGCAACAAATGAGATCTACAGAATACTTACTATGCTTCTTATCAAATTCCTTGGGGTGTCTACTTTCCAAAAAGGAGTCATTTGGGGGGGGGGGGGTTAGATGCTATCCTGGCATTTCAGGGCTTCTGAAACTGTGATAGGTAGTCTGGAAGTGTAATGGGAAATAAAGCCTGAAGGTGCTTATTGGATTTTGGGGTCCTGTACTTGGCTAGACTGCCAAACGTCTCTCACTTGTGGTACCCCCATACTCGGGAGAAGTATCAGAATGTATTTCGGGGAGTAATTCCACATATACCCATGGCATGTGTGAGCAGTAAATCATTTAAGTGACAATTTTGTGTAAAAAAAAAAAATTTTTTTTTGTCATTTTTCAAAAATGTGTGGTAAAAAATAAATTCTTCTATTGATTCAACATGCATCTCAGCAAATAGTTTGGGGTGTCTACTTTCCAAAAAGGGGTCGGTTTGGGGGGTGGGGGCTTTTATGCCCAGCATTAGAAATTTATGCCACACATCATTCACTCTTCTAACCACCTGAAGATCAAGCCTTTTCTGACACTTTTTGTTCACATGAGAAAAATCTGTATTTTTTGCTATGAAATTAATTTAAACCCCCAAACATTATTAATTTTTTTTAAAGCAGACACCCTAGTAAATAAAATGGTGGGTACTACAATTTTTTATGGCACATAGTGCTCGCGCAGTGATTTTTCAAAAGCAAATTTTTTTTTAAAAAATAGACTTTTTTTACTTTTACTGCACAAAAACACAATATATTGGCCAATTATTTGGTAAAATATAAAAGATAATGGTATGCCAAGTAAATAGATATCAAACATGACATACTTTAAAACTGCACATGTCCCATGCAATTGCGACAAACTGCATACATTTTTAATATCCATAGGCAACGCTTGAAAAGCCTTTAAAAGCGACAGTTTTAGATTTATAGAGGAGGTCTAGTGTTAGAATTACTGCCCTTGATCAGACGTTCACGGTGATACCTTACATGCATGGTGCAACCGCTGTTTACATACCGGCATAGGGTCAAAGCTTGTGCAGACAGGTGTGTGCGCATGGGAAGGGCGAGTTTTTTTTTTTTTTGTTATTTTGATTTTTTTATTATTTTTACACTGTACCTTTCATTTTTTTCTTTATCACTTTTAATGCTATCACAGGGAATGGAAATAACCCCTATAACTTCAATGGGCATTGTCTTATATTCTTTTTTGAGAAATCTGGGGTCTATCAGGCTCTGGATATCTCCTCTGCCCTTACATTATCTAATCAAACCAAAATCGGTGTGATCAGATGCTTTCCCAATTTACAAATGGCGCTGTTTATATCCTGCAAAACTGAAGTGATGAAATGCTCGTAGCTTCCGAATTCTTAGATTGGCACCACTCTGGTCTCCAATCAGCTCTATGGTCAGCTGGCAGAAACACCGGCTGCATTCTCAGGTTCCCCCGATGGCGCGGGACTGCCTGAGAAGGCTGTGGAAGGCAGCGGGGGAGGGGGCATCATCTCCCGCTGCTTGTAAAAGAAATCCTGCAGCTAATTAGCCACTAGGATTTCTTTTACATGAAAGCCGATCACCGGCTGAAAAAAATTATACCAGGATGATGCCTGCAGCTGTAGGCATCATCCTGGTATAACCATTCAAACTCCAGTGATGTACCAGTACATCGCTGATCCTTGTTGGTTATATATGCTATGTTCTTTTTATTTTTTTTTTTTACAGCCTGTGGGCTGAATGAGAAAAAGAGAAGTAGTCTGGGCATCCGGGGGGCTCCACGTGACTATCTTTTCCCTTGTAAAAACCAAAACTTATAAATATAGCCTGTTGCCCTCTCACAGGTCTTCTACATCTTGACCCCATATCTGGCAAGCTTGCGGGGAGAAATTGTTTGAATGCAAGGCGGCCAGAAAAATTAATCAGGGACTCATCAACGCAGATTTTTTGCTGTGGAGTATAAACATCTGCAAATTTTTGGTTAAGGTGATCATACGGGGCTGAATATTGTGGAGCCAGTCAAATTCAGGGTCACCTCAAGGATGACAGAGTGTATTGTTGTTGAAATGCATAAAACACATTATACTCTCATATCTATGCCTGGCTATGGCAGCAGAGAACACGGGCCTATGATGAATCGGGTCTGTGGACAAATACAACCGCAATTAATTTTTGTTAGTAATGCCCATGTTGAGGGTTAGGCCCCAAAAAAATGTAAATTCGAAAACCGTAATGAGTTTCCATGCGACGGGTCTCGCAAGGTTTGAATTTGGGTTGGCGGCGATAAATTGTTGTGCATATAAATTGCTTTGATCTATATTCATCGCATACAGATATTTCGTGAAAAACAGCTCCAAAAATCAAGGGGAGGAGTTAAATTTGCTATTTCCACCGGAATTCCGGGTTGGGCAGTGAATGGGGGAAGTACAGGTGCTGCAGAATTTGTGGGCTGTTAATCGGGATTTGCAAGCACATCCAGAAGGATACTAGGGGCTCTACAGGCCTGTGTGCGAATTCTTGGTGGTTGTGGGACAATACTTGTGCTCGCCACCGCACCAGCTTGTACTACACTTATGGGACTCACCACGTCGCCAAGTCATACTGCAGTGCTGGTATTATTATTATACAGGATTTATATAGCGTCAACAGTTTGTTCAGCGCTACAATATAACAGGAGACAATACAGAACAATACAGTTCAATACAAGGGGTTAGGAAGGCCTTATCCTGGGAGCTTACAATCTAAGAGATATGTGAAAGACCAGGATGTACTAGACCACTAGTACTCGCCAGTTCACCAACAGGTAGCGTGGCACTAGTACTGGCACTCTGCTGCATATGAGAGTCATCAAAATTTACTGACAAGTGCTAACAGAGATCAGGCCTGATTCTGCTAACACTACGGTTTTGTGTGCAATGTATCAAGTGACAGTGACCTACTGACACTGCACTTGCTGGAGGAGAGGGGGGGGTAAGTTTAGGGCTAAACGCAGGTGCTGGCAGGTGCCGGGGCTGATCCCGCTAACGCTGCATTTTTGGAGACACTATACTAATGTGAATGCTGGCATAGTGCTCATTTGATCAAAGATATTGATCTGTTCAGACACTATACTAGCAATGGAGGTTTATTGTGCATGAGCGTGTTCCTGGCAATCAAGGGGTTAAATGTGATGACTGGTATACTGACGGGCAATCTGACGCTATCTTCGAGGGATGTGAACACCCCGGGAGTGCGAATCACGTGTATATATATATATATATATATATATATATATATATATATATATATATGATTTTGTGCACCCATGCTGCCCTATAGCAGTATTTCTGCTATAGGGCGGTCAGGAAGCAGTTACAGAAGCTGTTTGTGTTATGTCGCTACGTTACTTTAACTGACAATTGTGTGGTCATGCAACACTGCACCCAAATTAAATTTACGCCCTTTTTTTCCCACAAATTGAGCTTTCTTTCGGTGGTATTTGATCGCCTGTGCATTTTTTATTTTTTGCACTATAAAAAAAAAAGGCTGATAATTTTGAGAAAAAAAACAATATTTTGGACTTTTTGCTATAAAACATGTCCAGTAAAAAAATGTAAAAATCAAATTTCATCATAAATTTCAGCCAAAATGTATTCTACAACATGTCTCTGCTAAAAAAAAATCCCAATACGTGTAAATTAATTGGTTTACGTGAAAGTTATAACATTTACAAATGGCGGTATAGATACTGGATTTTAATTTTTTTTATACTAATAATGGCGGCGATCAGCGACTTATGGCAGGACTGCGGGACTGCGGCGGAAATTCTGACACTGGGGGGGAACTGACTTGGGGTCACTGAGATCCCCAGTGACACCAATACAGTGATCAGTGCAAAAAAGAAAAAAACACTGACACTGTACTAATGGCACTGGGGAGGAAGGGGTTAACTTTTTTAGGCAATCAAAGGGTTAATTGTGTGAGGGGAGTGTCTTACTAGTGGGCGGGGGGGTGTACTTCACTGTTGCACGCTGTCCCGGAAAGCTAATGTCTGCTCTCCGGGACAGTGAGCTGGGAACTGCAGCTGTGCTCTGTGTCACTGTTTGCCGGCAATCGCCGGGACCTGGTGGGTAATGACTGATTGACTCCCGCGGCCATGATCGGCAGTGCGGGTAGGGCGGTCACGAGCTTCCCCTACCTGATATGCAAAATGACATTTATAAATGTGATTTTGCACAGTGGTGCTGCCCTGCCGCAGTATATGTGCTGTGGCTGGTCGGCAATCGATTAATCTAATAGTGTCAGGGCTCCCGGGTATGACCAGAGGTATGTGACTGACGCAGGGAAACGCAGGCTTCAGATAAGTTATAAACAATATAATTTATTAAAGACTAACAATACAAACATAAACGCAGTGCAATACTAACACAGTGCAAACAAACCAAACCACCCACAGATAACAATACATACAATGCAAGCGTCGTCAGGCAGGCCGGGTCAATAACAAATGGGCAGGTAGGAACAGGAGGAGCAGGCAGAGAGTAGTCAGGTCACGAGCCGGGTACAGCAACTAACAGGCAGGTAGGTACAGGGGGTCAGGCAGAGAATGGTCGGGGTCACAAGCCAGGGATCAGAACAGGAGAAGTCAGCAGAGGTCAGGATCAAGCAGGGTCAGCAACAAGACAGGAACAGGAATGCAGGAACAAGATACAGGGCCCAGGAAAAACACACACACCAAGGCAAAGACTGCAGGTCTGGCCATCACTTAAATACACCTGCATAAGCAGTTTCAGGTGTTTGGCTGGCTGCAGGGTTGAGTCTCTGATTGCTGGGAGCACCCGCTGGCCAGCCCTGGTACTGCAGCCCACAAGGCAGGTGAGTCCCACCATTACTGGCAAGTCCATTCCTGACAGTACCCCCCCTCAAGGAGCGGCCTCAGGACGCTCCAAACAGTCCTAGCTGGGCAAAATGTTCCACCGCCCGGGTCTGGTAACTGGCGGGATATCAAAGACTGGCACATTGGGCTGGACTCCGGGCAGCGGCACATCGGACTGGACTCCGGGCAGCGGCACATCGGGCTGGACTCCGGGCAGAGGCACATCGGGCTGGACTCCGGGCAGAGGCACATCGGACAGGTTTCAGGCCCCCAGGCGGAGCGGCAGGCGCTGGGCCCCCAGGCGGGGCGACAGGCGCCGGGGCCCCCAGGCGGGGCGACAGGCGCCGGGCCCCCAGGCGGGGCGACAGGCGCCGGGCCCCCAGGCGGGGCGACATGTATCGGGCCCCCAGGCGGAGCGGCGGGTGCCGGGCCCCCAGGCGGGGCGACGGGCCCCCAGGCGGGCGACAGGCATTGGGCCCCCAGGCGGAGCGCCGGGCGCCGGACCCTCAGCCGGAGCGACAGGTCTCGGGCCCCCAGGCGGAGCGGCGGGCGCCGGACCCCCAGGCGGAGCGACAGGTCTCGGGCCCCCAGGCGGAGCGGCGGGCGCCGGACCCCCAGGCGGAGCGACAGGTCTCGGGCCCCCAGGCGGAGCGGCGGGCGCCGGACCCCCAGGCGGAGCGGCAGGTCTCGGGCCCCCAGGCGGAGCGGCGGGCGCCGGACCCCCAGGCGGAGCGGCAGGTCTCGGGCCCCCAGGCGGAGCGACAGGCACCAAGTCACCAGGCACGACAGTGGGCTCCGAGTCAACTGGCATGACCGCGGACACTGGGTCAGACATTGGATCGTCTGGCTGGACAGCGGGCATCGGGTCACCAGGCATCAGGTCATTTGGGTCGACAGCGGGCACCGCGTCATCTGGCAAGGCAGTGGGCACCAAGTCACCAGGCACGACAGTGGGCTCTGAGTCAACTGGCATGACCGCGGGCACTGGGTCAGACATTGGATCGTCTGGCCCAACAACGGGCATCAGGTCACCAGGCATGACAGCGGGCACTGGGTTATCAGGCATGGGATTGTCTGGCTCGACAGCGGGCATTGGGTCACCAGGTATGACAGCGGGCACTGGGTCACCAGGCACGACAGTGGGCTCTGAGTCAATTGGCACGACAGCGGGCACCGGGTCATCAGGTACTGGATCGTCTGGCTAGACAGCAGGCACCGGGTCATCTGGCGCTGGATCGTCTGGCTCGACAGCGGGCATCGGATCACCAGGCATGACCGCAGGCACTGGGTCATCAGGCATTGGATTGTCTGGCTCGACAGCGGGCATCGGGTCACCAGGTATGACAGCGGGCACTGGGTCACCAGGCACGACAGTGGGCTCCGAGTCAATTGGCACGACAGCAGGCACCGGGTCATCAGGTACCGGATCGTCTGACTCGACAGCAGGCACCGGGTCATCTGGCGCTGGATCGTCTGGCTCGACAGCGGGCATCGGATCACCAGGCATGACCGCGGGCACTGGGTCATCAGGCATTGGATTGTCTGGCTCGACAGTGGGCATCGGGTCACCAGGTATGACAGCGGGCACTGGGTCACCAGGCATCAGGTCATTTGGCTCGCCAGCGGGCACCGCGTCATCTGGCAAGGCAGTGGGCACCGAGTCACCAGGCACGACAGTGGGCTCTGAGTCAATTGGCATGACAGCGGGCACCGGGTCATCAGGTACCGGATCGTCTGGCTCGACAGCAGGCACTGGGTCATCAGGTACCGGATCGTCTGGATCGACAGCGGGCACCGGGTCACCTGGCGCTGAATCGTCTGGCTTGACAGCGGGCATCGGGTCACCAGGCATAATAGCGGGCACCGGGTCATCAGGCATGATAGGATCATCAGGCTGGATCAGTTCATCAGGCTGGGTACAGACATCAGGCTGGGTAGAGACATCAGGTTGCAGTGCGGGTGCCGGGGTACCAGGCTGAACCACGGAAGGCAGGTTCTCAGACGGCAGGCTCACCGGTTTGGATACTGGCAGGATGGTACTGGTTGGAAAGAATTTTCGCTTTTTTCTGGTTTTAACTACTGGAGCACTGCAAGTAAACGCAGGTCTGCAAACGAATGGAGCAGCTGGAGACAGAGAAGAGCTGGAGGATGGAACAGGGGAGGGAACAGTTGCTACAGAGGGCTTTTTTACAGGGTTAAAGGCAGGATAGGTGCAGCGAGTGGGAACAGGGTACTGACAACCCACTGATACTGGGCTGTAACTGGAGGTGCTGTTGGGAATGCAGGAATAGAGCTTTGAGGAAATAGATTAGAAGCAGGACTGGGTTTTTGTAAGCTGACTGAGGCTGGGTGCAACAAATCTGACCATGTCTGCAGTATGGGTTGAACAAAGCTGAGCTTACACAAAGCCTGTCTGACCAAAGACTGCACTGCGTTTATACAATCCCTTAATACCTGTGGTGAACATGCAGCATAATGCTCCAAGAAGCAATCCACATCATCCTCTAATAACCATACCAGGGACTCTACCTGGTCTGCACTAAATGGTGGCAAAAAGTCATTCCTGCTTTCAGGGGTACCAGATGAAACCAACTCAGCACAAACCTGAATCAAAGGTTGCACTTCAGAGAACTCTGTGCCCTGATCTACTAGGACATGAGCGATCCGTATACATTCTAGCAGTTGATCCCGGGTATACTCCCTCAGAGTCTGATAAGCATATTCTCTGTCATCAAAAACCAGCAGCGACAAATACACAACCTCATCAAGATCCATCTTTCCTAGCAACAAGCCAAGATGGCTTCCCTGTGCAGCCACTTCTGGTCAGGATTGGCCTTGGTGTAATGTCAGGGCTCCCGGGTATGACCAGAGGTATGTGACTGACGCAGGGAAACGCAGGCTTCAGATAAGTTATAAACAATATAATTTATTAAAGACTAACAATACAAACATAAACGCAGTGCAATACTAACACAGTGCAAACGAACCAAACCACCCACAGATAACAATACATACAATGCAAGCGTCGTCAGGCAGGCCAGGTCAATAACAAATGGGCAGGTAGGAACAGGAGGAGCAGGCAGAGAGTAGTCAGGTCACGAGCCAGGTACAGCAACTAACAGGCAGGTAGGTACAGGGGGTCAGGCAGAGAATGGTCGGGGTCACAAGCCAGGGATCAGAACAGGAGAAGTCAGCAGAGGTCAGGATCAAGCAGGGTCGGCAACAAGACAGGAACAGGAATGCAGGAACAATATACAGGGCCCAGGAAAAACACACACACCAAGGCAAAGACTGCAGGTCTGGCCATCACTTAAATACACCTGCATAAGAAGTTTCAGGTGTTTGGCTGGCTGCAGGGTTGAGTCTCTGATTGCTGGGAGCACCCGCTGGCCAGCCCTGGTACTGCAGCCCACAAGGCAGGTGAGTCCCACCATTACTGGCAAGTCCATTCCTGACAAATAGGCTACACAATATTTTGAATCTGCCGGTACATTGTTTACACACTTAATGTGGTTCTAAAGGCAGAAGTTTTTTTTTATCTTAATGCATTCTATGCATTATGGTAAAAAAACCTTCTGGGTGCAGCTCCTCGCTCAGCCCCCCTTATATTTACCTGAGCTCCAATCTAGCAATGTGCCTGAGAGCTGCGGCTCTCCCTGGTCTCTCTCTCCTCATTGGTTCACACACTAGAAGGAACCATTGACTCCTGCTGCTGTCAATTACAGCCAATGAGGAGAGTGGGGGGAGGAGCCATGATTTACGGCAGGGGACCCATAAAGAAGAGGATTGGGAAACTCTGTGCAAAGCCATTGCACAGAGCAGGTAAGTTTTTTTTTTTTTTTTAAATACAATCTTTAGAATCACTTTAACCACTTCCCGTCCAGCCCATGTATATAAACGGCCGGATGGGAACAGTGCAGGGTTGGGCCTCCCCACTCCCTGCTTGTGCGCGTTCCCTGGGATCGCGCAGCACCATGACCTCTGGACACAGTGGAACACCGATCGTTGTACGGGACCTCTGTGTGAGGTCCAGATCATGTAATCACTGATTGGCCAATCAGTGATCACATGAAGAGTGGTAAGCAAGATGTCACTTCATGACATCATTGCTTACTACATGTGACAAGCTGTGACCAATCACAGCTCACAGTATTTCTCAATGGTTGAAAGAATGCAGCCAGAGATGAGAAATGATTGCTTTTACAGTCTTTATGGGTGTAAAAGCAATCAGTGTAAAAAAAAAAAAAAAATCTTCATCAGCCCCCACAAGTAGTACAGTGTCACTATGGTAACACTGCACTGCTAGGGTGTCAGTATGTAAAAAAACATAAATAATATTATAAAAAAAAAAAAAAAATGTAAAAAAACATTTAGAAACATTTTAGCTTTTGGTTATAAACTAATTTGGGTTTTTTGTTTTTACTAAAAAGATAACTGAATACATTTTGTCCAAGATTTATGAAGAAAGATTATTTATTTGCAAAATGTTATAAGAAAAACACTTTGTTTAAAATTTTTTGGACTTTTTCATTTATATAGCAAAAAAAATAAAAATCACAGTGGTGAGTAAATACCACCAAAATAAAGTTTTATCTGTCTCAAAACAATGCTAACAAATTCATATGGGTACAGTGTTGCATGACCGCGCAATTGTCATTCAAAGTGTGATAGCGCTGAAAGTTGAAAATTGGCCTGGACAGGAAGGGGGTAAATGTGTTCGGACTTGAAGTGGTTAAAGGGGACCTTTTGGTATTTTAAAGTGGTAGTAAAAAAAAAAAAAAAAAATAGTGCGTCCGGGCAGTTTGTCATAATGTGCTAGTATGCATCGCATAGCTCATCCAAGTCTTGCATCACCAAGTGCAATTCAAAGTATCAGATGCAGTGGTGTAACGCACGCTGCTACTGGACTCTAGAGCAGTGGAGACATGTTCTCTGGAGTAACGAATCATGCTTCCCTGCCTGACAATCTGATGAACGTGTCTAGGTTTGGCAGTTGCCAGGAAAACAGTACTTGCCTGACTGCATTGTGCCAAATGTAAAGTTTGGTGGAGGGGGGATTATGCTGTGGGGTTGTTATTCAAGGGTTGGGCTCGCCCCCTTAGTTCCCATGAAGGGAACTCTTAAGGCATCAACATACCAAGACATTTTGGACAATTTCATGCTCCCAACTTTGTGGGAACAATTTGGACATGGCCCCTTCATGTTCCAGCATGACTGCGTACCAGTGCACAAAGCAAGGTTCATAAAGACAGGGATGAGAGAGTTTGAGGTGGAGACACTTGACTTGACTGCAGAATCCTGATCTCAACCCCAAGGATTACCTTTGGGATGAATTACAGTGGAGACTGCATGCCAGGCCCTCTTATCGACCTCAGTGTCTTACCTCACAAATGGGCTTCTGGAAGAATGGTCAAACATTCCCATAGGCACACTCCTAAACCTTGTGGACAGCCTTCCCAGAAGAGTTGAAGCTGTTATAGCAGCAAAATGTGGGTCAACTCAATACTGAACCCTACGGACTAAGACTGGGATGCCATTAAAGTTCATGTGCATGTAAAGGTAGGCGTCCCAATACTTTTGGCAATATCGTGTACATCAACAATTTAAAAACTCATGTCAACAGGCATTATTATACAGTCATGGCCGAAATTGTTGGCACCCTTGATATTTCTCCAGGAAATCATGTATTTCTCACGAAACGTATTGCATTAACACATGTTTTGCTATACACATGTTTATTCCCTTTGTGTGTATTGGGACAAAACAAAAAAAGGGAGGAAAGAAAGCAAATTCGACATAATGTCACACAAACCTCCAAAAATGGGCTGGACAAAAGTATTGGCACCCTTTCACAACTGCGGATAAATAAGAATGTTACAAGCATGTGATGCTCCTGTAAACTCACCTGGGGCAAGTAACAGGTGTGGGCAATATAGAAATCACACCTGAAAGCAGATAAAAAGGAGAGACGTTCACTTAACCTTTGCATTGTGTGTCTGTCTGTGCCACACTAAGCATGGACAACAGAAAGAGGAGACGAGAACTGTCTGAGGACCTGAGAACCAAAATTGTGGCAAAATATCAACAATCTCAAGGTTACAAGTCCATCTCCAGAGAACTAGATTTGCCTTTGTCCACAGTGCGCAACATTATCAAGAAGTTTGCAACCCATGGCACTGTAGCTAATCTCCCTGGTCGTGGACGGATGAGGAAAATTGATGAAAGATTGCAACGCAGAATAGTCCGGATGGTGGATAAGCAGCCCCAAACATGTTCCAAAGACATTCAAGCTGTCCTGCAGGCTCAGGGAGCATCAGTGTCAGCGCGAACTATCCGTCGACATTTAAATGAAATGAAACGCTATGGCAGGAGACCCAGGAGGACCCCACTGCTGACACAGAGACATAAAAAAGCAAGACTACAGTTTGCCAAAATGTACTTGAGTAAGCCAAAAGCCTTCTGGGAAAACGTCTTGTGGACAGATGAGACCAAGATAGAGCTTTTCGGTAAAGCACATCATTCTACTGTTTACCGAAAACGGAATGAGGCCTACAAAGAACAAAACACAGTACCTACGGTAAAATATGGTGGAGGTTCAATGATGTTTTGGGGTTGTTTTGCTGCCTCTGGCACTGGGTGCCTTGACTGTGTGCAAGGCATCATGAAATCTGAGGATTACCAAAGGATTTTGGGTCGCACTGTAGGGCCCAGTGTCAGAAAGCTGGGTTTGCGTCCAAGATCCTGGGTCTTCCAGCAGGACAATGACCCCAAACATACGTCAAAAAGCACTCAGAAATGGATGGCAAAGAAGCGCTGGAGAGTTCTGAAGTGGCCAGCAATGAGCCCAGATCTAAATCCCATTGAACACCTGTGGAGAGATCTTAAAATTGCTGTTGGGAAAAGGTGTCCTTCCAATAAGAGAGACCTGGAGCTGTTTGCAAAGGAAGAGTGGTCCAAAATTCCGGGTGAGAGGTGTCAGAAGCTTATTGATGGTTATAGGAAGCGACTGATTTCAGTTATGTTTTCCAAAGGGTGTGCAACCAAATATTAAGTTAAGGGTGCCAATACTTTTGTCCAGCCCATTTTTGGGGTTTTGTGTGACATTATGTCATATTTGCTTTTCTGCCTCTGTTTTATATTTGTTCCAATACATACAAAGGGAATAAACATGTGTATAGCAAAACATGTGTTAATGCAATACCTTTTTTGTGTGAAATACTTGATTTTCAGGAAAAATATCAAGGGTGCCAACAATTTCGGCCATGACTGTATGTATACTTGATGAGCATTTGGATTGCATGCCAAAACTATGTTAGCAAAATCTAGTTGCATTTACCTGACCAGTAATAGTGGTTGCTTTTGACCTGCTTAGTGCTGTGCTATGTTTTTTGGACAGAGTCTGTCCTTTTAAGGTGCATTTAAACTACGGGAAAAGAAGACAAACAGCCCTTTCTTGTCAAATGCTGTGATTTTTTTTCATACAAATGCACCTGCAGTGCACAAATAAAAATGTAGAGTTTGACAAGAACATCCATCATAATGAACCCCAATGTTCAAGCTCAATGTTTAATCATTAACAAAAAAAAATAACTCTTGGTGACTTCACCTAGGCTGCAATGCAATGATGTTATCAATCTTATGCAGACAAAGGAAGCATTCTTATCTTATCAGTGAGTAGACTTCAAGAAGCTGAGAGGAAGCAGGCAAGAGTGGATAAAATGTGTCAGATATTTGTAAACACAGCAAAGTATTACACAGGCCCCGAGGTTTACATGATTTCTATCATATCTTACAAGTAACTACTTCCTATTTTATCTGGACTGAGATGCTGATTCATAGATGCCAGAATTATGCCTGAAGAAATATGGTACTGCCCTTCTGGAAAGAAAAGCAGGTAAAGTCATTGTCAGGAGTACTGTAGGTAATACATACTGTACACGAAAGTGCTATACATTACTGTATCCCTTTCACTGCCAAGTCTGTACCTTGTGCGGACCTGACAGCGGGAAGGGGGGGGGGGGGGGTGTTACACACGCTTCCAGTGGCAATAGCCAGGGGGATTGTGTGTACATCTAACAAACAGACTCTTGCATGTCAGATGGAACCATTTGGGCAGGTATGCTGCTGTCCAGTTGCTTCCACTCTCGCCAGTAATGGCGCCCCCCCCCCCCCCCCCCCCCCGCACACACGTTTCTGCTATACTGGGCTTCCCTTGCCCATTTGCAGTCTGCACTGCATTAGATTCAGTGGAGCAAAAAATTCAGTCACCAAAAAATCATCACGTGGGGGACTTTTTTGCTACAGGGCAGCACAGGTGTGCAAAATCACGTATATATACTTGATTTTGGAGTTCCCGGTAGGGGACATGCGCACGCTGTGTGCGCACCCTACATATGCACCCTACTCGCGCCGCCATTCACGGTCTCAGCTGTCAATCACTGGGTCCTGGCTGTTGATTCCCTGCTGGCATTGTAGATCTCCGAGTATTACCCATGGGGGAGATAAATGTGTATAAACAACACAGTTCTCTCTCCTGTCAGCATGCACTTAACCCATTAGTACAGTGTCAGTGCTTTTTTTTAGCACTGATCACTGTATTGGTGTCACTGGGGATGTCAGTGACACCAAGTCAGTTTCCCCCAGTGCCAGAATGCCCGCTGCAGTCCCTCTATAAGTTGCTGATCATCGCCATTACTAGTAAAAAAAAGAATTTAAAGTATATATACTGCCATTTGTAAATGTTATAGCTTTTATGTAAAACAATTAATTTACATACTGTATATTGCGATTTTTAGCAAAGACTTAGTTGAATACATTTTGGCCTAAAGTTATGATGAAATTAGATTTTTTTTATTTTTTTTACTGGACATGTTTAACCATTTCCCGTCCTGCCCATGTATATAAACGGCCGAACAGGAGCAGTGCAGGGGCAGGTGGCTGTTTATAAATGTTCTCCCCGCTTCCCTGCTTGTGCACGCAGAGCACCGATCGCTGTATGGGACCCCTGTGTGAGGTCCAGATCATGTGATCACTGATTGGCCAATCAGTGATCACATGAATAAAGTAAGCAAGATGTCACTTCTGACATCATTACTTACTACTAGTGACATCTGTAAGTGATCACAGAGGTCACATGGTACAAGGCTATTTACAACAGCCTTGTACCATGTGACAAGCTGTGACCAATCACAGCTTGCACAGTATTTCTCAATGGCTGAAAAAATGCAGCCAGAGAGAAGGAGAAATGATTGCTTTTACAGCCTTTATGGGTGAAAAAGCAATCAGTGTAAAAAAAAAAAAATCTTCATCACCCCCTACAAGCAGTACAGTGTTGAAAAATTATAATTTTTGGTTATAAACTAATTTGGGTTATTTTTTTGTACTAAAAAGATAACTGAATACATGTTGGCCAAGATTTATGAAGAAAGTTTATTTGCAAAATTTTATAAGAAAAACAAATTTTTTTAAAATTTTTGGACTTTTTCATTTATATTGCAAAAAAAAAATAAAAATCCCAGTGGTGAATAAATACCACAAAAATAAAGTTTTATCTGTCTCAAAAAAATGCTAAAAAAAATCATATGGGTACAGTGTTACATGACCACGCAATTGTCATTGAAAAGTGATAGCACTAAAAGCTGAAAATTGGCCTGGACAGGAAGGGGGTAAAAATGTCTGGACTTGGAGTGGTTAATAGCAAAAAGTCAAAAATATAGTTTTTTTTTTCAAAATTGTCAGTCTTTTTTTTATTATAGCGTAAAAAATTTAAAATGTACAGGCGATCAAATACCATCAAAAGAAAGCTCTATTTGTGGGGCAAAAAGGATGTAAATTTCATTTGGGTGAAGCGCAAGACCGCGCAATTGTCAGTTAAAGTAAAGCAACGCTGTATCACAAAAAATGGCCTGGCCAGGAAGGGGGGTAAAGCCTATGGACGGCAAGTGGTTAAGGTGTATTTTTTTACCGAAATATTGTGTCTTCTAGACATTTGTGGTACTACATAAAAATTGCAACTACCACTATTTTATTGTCTAGGGTGCCTGCTTTCAGAAAATATATTATGTTTTGGGGGTTTATGAAATCTTCAGGCCTAAAATGATTTTTTTAAACATGTTTGTAAAAATCGCAAAACCGGCGCAGGCAGCGAAAAGGTTAAAGTATGCCGTTAACATTTCAAAATAACTGATGCTAGGTCACCTTTTTGTTTGCAACAAATTTTAGTGAAAGACACTGTGAAAAATGCATCCAGACCAAATTTGTAAGAAATGTGCCTTAGCCAAGGTGTAGACTATAAACGCCTCAAAAACACCGTAGCATGTGACAAAGACCAGTAAACTTGCTATTTAAACTGTGCATTTAAATTGCCAGGCGCAAAGCTAAAAGTACACATAACCTCTTACTTGATTGTTGAATCTAAATCAGTCATCTGACCTCAAAATTCCCAAACTGCCTAACAAGAGGATTAACAAAAACATCAGCACACACCAAAACACCCACCGTATGGTGAGCTGATATATTGCATCTATTTAAATAGCTTTATTTTATTCTGTTATTACTTTATTTATTAACTATGACCTGTATTAAGGTAAAAATAAAAAATTACATTAGCATTCTCTTGAGAAAAATATAATCAAAACCTGTTTTAACCACTGACCGATGATTTTAGAGCTTTTACCAACAGATGTGTCCTTGTATTGCAGTATTTTCAGCGTGTGTATGAGAGATAGAAGCAGCTGCAGACATAATTGAAAACTGTGAGAACAAATAACACTGCTCTCTACATCAACTGGTGTCAGCTGAGCAACAAGTATTTTTAGCTTGCTGCTGCTACATAAAACAGAGTATCAGGTTCACGTGACTTGGGATGTCTGCTTTCGTCTATGCAGGTTTTTATTGGGTTCTTATCCTTGAAACTCCTCAAAACCCCAGCAAATCATTTTTAGCTATGTTGTAATACATACATTGTATTGCCACATCCCTATTTAAATATGTTGTAGTTCTACTTTTTTTTTTACATAGGGTCATTTTGGGTTAATTGCATTGTCTTAACACCATTGAGGTGTTAAGGTAGCAATGGTCTTTTTATAGACTGAAAACTGAAATGTTCTCCTTCCTTTCTAAATCTTGTTATTATGACTGATAAAATATTTGTAATAATAAATGGTATAATACATTTAACAGGAGTATTTCTTTTGTAGTTTTCTAAATATACTTAGTTTCTCCAAGGAAATAATTTTATGGCATTTGCATAACTATCTTGAACTGATGTAAAACCAGTTGTTACAAATGTTTCAAAATACTGACATATGTGATTTTGTTTTTATTTGTTTCAGTTTTGCAAAGATAGGTCCATTAACGAATAAAAATAATACTAAATAATACTAATTTGCAAAAGAATTTACTATGTGTACCCAAAAAATTCCCTATCTGTTCTGGAAAGGCAATGTTAGGATCCAGACAGGCTATAGGTAGGTTATTTTTCACAACCAGACCACACTATGGAAGACACGAATGTTTTGGTAAAGACTGCCACATAGCAGACTTACTGCTGCAGGGCGGTCCTCCTGTGCAAAATCACGTATATAAACGTATGTATAAAAATAAATACATGCAGCGCTAAAAACAATTCATTAACATATATATCCGTAATAATAATAAAAGTGCGTATTCATACGTAAAAAACAAAGTGTAAATGGCGTTCAATGACGCTGAGAACGATAATATATAGCAGTCTCATGTATATATCATTAAAGGTGCATATAGTGACATGGGTGACAAAGTCAATATATCCACTAGTAAAAATACATGGTGAAAAATCCGTGATTCCGGTGGCTGTGAGAATGGGTGTGGATTACACTAACCAGATAGCGCAATCTCTTGCGCATTGGAGTATTTAAGACCAACTCCTGGTCCTCTGGATCTGGAACGCTGCAACGGATGAAGTCATCAGGACAGCAACAACTAGGTATCGCACATCAGAGGAGGGTAACCAGTCTCCAGATATACAGGTATCAGCTACCAGGGGGATCATACACATTAGCATACGTCAGGTCAGCAGGAATCACCTTAAAAGAGCAGGGCTTGCAGAAAAAAACAAGCCCAAGAAGAAAGCCTCCAATGGTGTAGTAGTTTATTATCAAAAATAGAACATCAAAGACAGGTAAATAGACTTACATCTGTGAACCCAAGATGGCCGCTGGCCATCCATATGAGCCATGCGGAATGTAGTTATTGCTTAGGGGCACCTTTCTAACGCGTTTCGTGTAAACACACTTTATCAAAGGGAGTGTGCCTATTCACATATTGATGCATTTATAACGATCAGCGTGCATGCGCCACACATCGCGGACCGTTCACACATGCGCAGTGCATGCGGGCGGTGGCCATTTTACTGGAGATCGCCTAATAGCAAAAATTGACCGTTCGCACATGTGCGATACGTGCCGCCGGCGGCCATTTTGCTGAAGATCATTTTGCATTGGCAAGAATAGAGCACATCACAGAGGGAGGATCAAAAAATATCAAATCAAATGAGAAGAAATATTGATTACTGCAAATAAAAATGTGTGCATTACATACACAGTTTGGCAATACCAGGGTAGTATTATGCAAAACATGAATAATTAATAGTCATAAAGCCTTCATTAAGGCGTAATAGGAGTAATGTATATATAACGCCTCCACTGTTTAACTCATGGAACTACCAATAATAAGGAACCTAAATCTTAGATGGCTCTTTTTCGCTTTACAAGAAATACAATGTAATGAATATGATTAATTATAATTTCGAATACAGTAAAGCCTAATTATGCAAGACTGAAAATAAAATCAAATATGTGTTTATAAAAAACATACCATATATATAAAAGGGGGGTTCAAACTTGATGTAAGTATGTAAAGATAAAATCAAAAAATACACAGCATATATAAAATAACAAAAGTTTAAAAACCGACAATAATGACCATTGAGATAAGGCGAGGTGACATCATCTCAATATAAACGGAAATAGTATTGCAAAATTGTGGAGACCACAAATTATTGCAAATAAAATATAAAGGGCTCAAGAATATATGTAACAATTGTCTCTAAAATTATTCTAATCTTAAAGTGCCATCACCAGGTTATGATACCTCATAAAATTAACCAATAAACTTGGTCAGATAAAAATATGTAACGTGTGCAAATAAAAATGAGACATTGATAAAATATCTAAAAAATACCCTATCATGGTTATAATCAATAAAATATTTAAGATGCAATGTTAAAACAGAGAATAGAGGTAAAATGCTATTAGTGTCCTAAAAAATTAAATGAACTAACGTAATGAACCTAAAACAGCGTATGAGGGAGGGGGACTAGCTGGTATCTATGAAACTATTTATATCTAAATCGATGTTTAAGCCATGTGGGGTAAGTGTTTGTAATAAAAATATCCACTTAGTTTCCAACATGGACACTGCTCTCTGTTTGTAAGTTCCTCTCCAGTGTTTCTTTACTAAATCAATGCCCGTAAATTTTAGAGAATGTTGATTTCTGTTGTGTGATTGGCGGAAATGCATGGACAGTGAGTGCTCTCTGAAACCTTTTTTAACATTCAGTAGATATTCACACACCCTGTCTCTAAGTCTTCTGGTAGTTCTGCTAATGTACTGCTTGAAGATTTTTTTTTTTTTTTACACTGATTGCTTTTACACCCATAAAGGCTGTAAAAGCAATCACGTCTCCTTCTTTCTGGCTGCATTCTTGCAGCCATTGAGAAATACTGTGCGAACTGTAATTGGTCACAGCTTGTCACATGGTACAAGGCTGTTGTGAATAGCCGTGTACCATGTGACCTCTGTGATCATTCACAGATTTCACTAGTAGTAAGCAATGATGTCAGAAGTGACATCTTACTTACTACTATTCATGTGATCACTGATCACATGACCGGGACCTCACACAGAGGTCCTGTACAGCGATTGGAGTTCCGCTGTGCCAGCAGAAAAAACGTTTCAGTGTACATGCAGCCTTTTTTTTGGTCAGGTACATTTTCATTTTTATTATTTATTACATTTTGTTTGGGGGGGGTATTTGGAGAGACATCAGGGGTTTAAAAAAAACCTCTGTCTCTTTTTTTAAACAGAGAAAGAGACTGAAGACAGTCCCTTTTTCTGCAGCCTGAACTGCACTGAGCAGCACAGTGGCTAAATGGTGGCTTCTGCCTGGCAGTACTAGGCTCATCAGTTTGAATCCCAACCACAGCACCACCTACCTGGAGTTTGCATGTTCTCCCTGTGCCTACGTGTGTTTCCTCCAGGTACTCCGGTTTCCTCCCACATTCCAAAGACATGCTGGTAGGTTAATTGGATCCTGTCTAAATTGGTATATAGTATGTGTATGACTGTAAGTTAGGGACCTTAGATTGTACACCCTTGAATGTACAATATATATGTAAAGTGCTGAGTGAATTGATGGTGCAATATAAGTACCTGTAATAAATAATAAGATGAATGAGATAGGAGTGTGTATAGACTCCTAATTCATTCAGAAAATGAAATATAGTAAACAGCATTTACTATATTTCATTCACAAACTGATACATAGTCAGTATTCCTTCAGAGTAGGAAGGGGGCATGTTTGCCAGCTGCAGGGCAGCCACAGAGGGATCGGGGTTTGCGGAGGCGGGGGGCGGTGCTGGGGGGGATTAGAGTAGCAGGGCTAAAGCCCAGGGAAAGGCATAGTTAGAGGGGGGGGGTGGAGGGAAATTTAGAGGAAACCAAGGTGAGAGGTAGAGTGGTGGGAGACCCAGCACAGTGAAGGCAGCAATTGGGGGGGGGGGGGTCACATAGAGCTATCAGTGTGTTCATCGGTGTCTGCTAAACAATTCTGCTATAAGAGCTTATAGCAGAGGAGAAATTCAGGACCATATGGCGTACGGACCTGGCCAGCTAGCAGCCGTGCTGTAGGTCCATATGCTGTATGGACCTGGCAGTGAAAGGGTTAAAGTGGACCTGAACTCAAAATGTGACGATTTGCCATTTTTTAGTTAACATCAAGAAATGGTTATTGTGCCCAAGTAGTAACCCGAAAAAATTATCTTTTTTTGCAGAATTGTTGGAGAAATAGGGATGCACTTTAGGTGCCTAGACATTTGTATGCTTTGAGCCTCATTGCTGTATATTTGCAGTCTAAGATCATCTAAGGCACTGCTGCCTAGGACTGCTATTTTAATAAGGTCTGTAGTGAGATTTGATGATATCACTACTTTGCTGTTCACTGTTCTGCTTGCTGGAGAGAACAATGTATCTGAGGACCTGCAGTGTAGGGATCTAGCTGTTTCTGCATGCATTCTGTGTATCTGTACATTCTGAACCCCTCCTGCTGCTTGAATATGTCTTCGTCAATCATGTGATCATCAGTCATCAGGCAGACAGTTCTGATATGAGGAAGAAAAGCTTTTTCCTCTATCAACATGGCTACCTTCACAAAGAAACAGTGTGAAACAAGGCAGCGTAAGCCAGTAATGGGAAACAGATCAGCTGCAGGGAACATAGAAGCAATACTGGTGACTAATCATTTGCCCCCTAATTTGTCTCTTTGGGCACAGCTCCCACAGTTCAGCTCTATCTTACCCTGGTCCTATAATTCGGTTTATTTAGATACATTAATAAACAAAACAGTAGCGCAAACTCCATTACCTTCATTGTGTATTTGGGATCAGGTCTGCCAAATGTAATACAAGAATCTTCTTTGGACAAATTGAGGGAGCTTTAAAGCATCTACATTAGTACAAAACTGTATTGTTAAAAAAAACAATAAAAACTGTCATGCTATTTCTGTTCTTTAAATAGCTCTTTATGTTAGTTTATATTGTCAAGGACTTAAAAGGCAGGTAGGTGTTTGATTGGCAGATTTCAATTATAAAAAATACATTACACACCTGCTGATTAGGGTGTTATAAATTGGAGAAAATTAAAATGTCTTCTAAAACATTATTTTGCTCACAGCTAAAATTTATGTCTATGTCATTGGTCACCAACCAGTATATATTATAATATTATAAATATTGTAATTTCTTTGTTAGTACGTGCATTTTTATTTTACATTTATTTATGTTTAATTACTTGAATTTAATTATTGTAATTATTTATATCATATACTGGCCTTTAAAGAAGCCATTTGAGTGATTTTGGGCTATCTTCAAGGGAGACGTTGTTTTTTTAAAGCAAATATTAATTTGGTCAATTTTGTTTCACCTCAAATTGGGTTCTTTTGTCTTTTTTTACTGGTTATATTAATAAAACAGCAAAATCCAAGTGGGGAAAGTGGAAATTTGGTTAAGTCTAGTAAAGCATACACAATACCTATAGTTTTGAGAACATCACGTTATCAACATAGAAAAGGAGAAGGTAGTTGCTCAAGGTGTTCTAGGTCAAAACAAAAATCGTAAGCTTTAGCACTAGCAGTGGTTGTTGGGTGCCATAGAGAAGTCATGAGAAATAGGGTAATAGAGAGGCAGGGCTGTGTTCAACAAAATGGCATTCAAGGGCATGTACTTAGGACAGGAAGCTTACGGAGAGTACACATTATAAGAAAATCGGGCGAACGATCACCCAGTTTTCCTTGATGTTTTACAGCAAGTCGATCCAAGGATGGTACTATATGTACAAAAATCTTTGAATGACAAAGGCTTTTTTTTGTTTGACGTAGAAACATTGTAGCGTAGATTATTGTTGTTTATTGTTTCTGATCATGCGCAGTCTTTTGTTTCCAATTTTTCTCATACGAAAACGATACACATTAAACAAAAATCATTAGTTCTGTTCACGTACAAGAAAGTTTTTGGAGTTGGTCCCTTCAGAAATTCTTGTTTGGAAAGTCTGAATCAAATATTGAAAGTTGTGTGCACACTATACGAAAATCAAACAATCATTCCTTGTATGGAATTTTTCTTTGTCTTTGTCAGTAATGATACAAGGTAACTTTGTATATAATGCACATCATCCTTTTTCCATCAGTGTTTTTTTGCCAAAATAATCACTGGAGCTGGAGCTTGTACAAAAGGGTATCATTATCCATGAGGGCAGCGTCTAATCACAGCCCTAAAGAGAGGGAGAAGAACATGAGAGGGTATACTAGATCCCAATGTTCTCCACCAGAAAGGGAATGAGGATTCTTCTCTGTGAAAATAATTACATTGTGGAACTTGCTAAATTACAGGGAGGGTTTAGTAATATTATATTCTCTTATGAGAAATGTGTGGGCTTTCTGAACAAAGTATTAGCTATCTAGCCAGTTTTATATGAAAATCTAGAAAGCAATTCTAGTGTTACACAGAGAGGCTCCATCTGGTAGGGTATCCATGCTGCCATAAGTGTGATCCTTAATACTTGTCATTGCATTCCAGTAATTTATTTTTTCTTTCCCGTCACCTACTCCTCCCTACTGTTCACATGAAGGCTAGCCTACTGTTTTGTTATGTTTTCTCCACAGACAAATCTGGCATATATAAAACAAGACCACAATGCCAAATAAGGAAACATGAAAGCCATGGTTTAGCTTTTTTTTTATATTCATGATGTAAATGCTTAGTGATTAGCTGCAGAGTATCAGCAGTTGTTACACCTTTTAATGAAATCTTGGATGCTACAGCAGAAATTTGCATAAGGCCAGAGCTGTCAACACTGCCTAGCTACGCACATTATTATTCAACATCACCGCATCCACAGTGAATTATTGTATTATATTTTAATTTTAACTCTGACAGTTGAAAACATGTTACTATATATAATTTGTGAGCATCTGCATGCCCAAACAGAACATTCTTGATAGTAAGTTCTCCTTATTGTTTAGAACATACATTATTTTTAGCAATGGATGTTTATATGGCTTCAGAGGTTTTTTTTGTTTCTATATGCAAAAACAAATGTATTTTAAAATAAACCCTTTTTTTGCTTGCTATGTATTTTATAAATCAGACACCATTTTTGTAAATTTCTTTGACACTCATATTCAGATCATCTATTTTATAATTTTTTAAAACTTCATATATGTAATAATACATGTAAACAAGGTTAACAAAAACTGTGATATATTTGCTATTTGAATGTTTTTGACTGTGATTTTCAGGTAAGGAATAATCTTTCTTAAATCAACGCTATACATTTCCATGAACACCACATGAGGTCTAGAAAGAGGAAGGGCAGATAAAAAAAGGAAAACCTGATTTGTCTGAATTCCATAAATATATGATCTTGCTAAAAGGTTTATTGCAAAAAAAAAAGTTTCTTTTAAGTAAGAGGAAAGAATTCTTTAAGCTCTCAAAAAAGAAGAAACAGAAGAAGAAACAAAATGCAAATGTAAGAATACATAAAGGTGAAAAAAGAATCTAAGTTTTCAAAAGACATGCAGACACTCAGCTGTACACACACAACCTTTGCTCTATCTTTGTATCTACTGTCTTGTATATTCATCAGGTCTGCACTGTTAGTTAAAACTTTTCTCAGAGCTGTCAGGCTAAGGGTTTATTCAGATAACCGATATCAGCGATACGCAGCCAAGAATCAATGTATTTCTGCAGTGGGTAGCACAGATGTTTTCAGTCAGCCACTGGCAGTCTGACAGGCATGATGGCTGTTTACATGTAACCTCACATTAGGTGTCCATGGCTGCTCATCAGTTCCTAACCGCATGTAACCACCCGATGTGATGTTACATGGGAACAGCCACAGCACCTGTCAACCTGTCTTGATTTATATAGACTGCTGACCATGCCTTATCACAAACACCTGTATTACCATCCGCAAAAATACACTGATTCTTGGGCGTGTACAGCCCTTACTGGTCATCCAAATGAGTCCTAATATTGAAACTTCCTTACAGATGTGGAGAGCTAAAAGATATTGTCATCAGGTTGTTAATGCTTCTCTATTATTGGGAGAAATAGAGTTGACTAATAAAGCAGATCCCCTGCAGTCATTTTTGCTATAGACACCCAATGGACTGGATTTGTTTGGGGAGGGAAGCGGGTATAACGTAAACCCTGAACCCCGATGATGTCATATCTGATGAAACGTGTTGGGAGGAGCCAGGGTGTACGTCACCACGCATGCGTGCCGAGCGGCGACCATATTGGATCACCGCTCGGCATCATTAGATTGTGTATAACGCTGTTCTACCCTTTTTATATTAGGTAAGTGCAATTTTAATGAATAAACCATTTAATTGTGGATTTCACACTATGGAGAATGCGTTTATCTTTTACAGATTTCTCCTAGTTTAAAAATAAATGGAGCATGGATGGAGCCACAGTGTGGCTGTTTTCTCTGTTGGATGAAACAGGATTCATCTGGAATATTTGCATAAAGCTGTGTTTGACCACTCTGTAGCTTGAGGGTCAAACTTATCTAGTAAGTCTCCCTCTTGTTTGTCACACAAAGTGGTGTTCACATGTGGAGTTCAACGGGATGTTTCTCATAGATATCAGAAGAATATAATCATCACGTTTTGGAGTTAGGATTATATCTGTCTTTTCATTCACATGAACTAACTTTTCATTTATTATTATTATAGAGTATTTATATAGCGCCAAAGGGTTTGTTCAGCGCTGTACATTAGAATGGGGACAAGACATGAGACAATAGAGTAGCAAAACAATACACAATACACAAGGGTTAGATGATGTTATTATATAGATTGCAAATGTTGGCTGGATATTTGATTCTATAACTCACTATCAGGGGGTAATATCTGGTTTTGCAACTCGTTACATAGTTTGTTTTGTGTACAACACAGGGTTCACAGAGATATTACTTGGATTTGAGGGTAATATCTGGCTTTGCAATTAAATACACAATTGTTTTGGGCACAATACTCACTGTACAGGAATATCAAGTGATATAAATTGCAATCCACCTTGGAAGGGTATTATTTTGGTTACCTAGTTCTATAACAAAGGATAATCAATTTTGTACAATTTTTACTATTATTATTATTATTCAGGATTTATATAGCGCCAACAGTTTGCTCAGCGCTTTACAATATAACGGGAGACAATACAGCAACAATACAGTTCAATACAAGAGGGATAGGAGGGCCCTGCTCCTAGGAGCTTACAATCTAGGATTGATGGTTTTCTCACTGATAGGTATGCGCTGCACTTTTTGAGTAATAATAAAGTAAAAAGAGTTGATTTCTGGTGATGAAAGATGGTAAATTGTGAACTTGGATGCTTACAGCTCAAAGAGTGAAACTTATATTAAATTTAATTGAGATCTTTAGATTAATATGCTTGCCTCAATGTCACACAGGGCAAAATCACACTAAAATCATTTAAATTTCATATAAATTCACCACTCTAGTCGATCTGCATTGCTGGCTGCACTGGGGAGCAGTGTAATGCACAATTCAGCTAATTGCACGGCTCCTTTTTTTTTTGTTTTGTAGGCGCTTTATTTAATGTGTACACTTCATTCACTGCAATGTCAGAAAATGCGATGTATTCTGTTGCCCAACATTGCCTTGCGATTCAGCCCGCTGTACTGCAATAAAATGCAGCATGTCTAGGCTAGGCTGCATTGAAGCATGAATGGAACACATAGGAAACTATTGTTTCCTGTGTGTCCCTGTGGTGACAGATGTTTTACCATGGGGTAAAACATCTGTCACACATAATGTGAATTGGCCCTTAGAGAAGTTGTTCTTCCATAAATCCCCACTTAGGCTGCATTCAGCTTTTTGTAGCTTGAAGCTCCAAAAAACTCAAACTTAAAAAAATCTATTGTTTTCTATGGTGCCTGTTCACGCGATCAGTTGTGAACAGGCACTATAGAGAACAACTGATTTTTTTAAGTTTGAGCTTTTTTGGAGATTCAAGCTACAAAATACTCAAGTGCGAATGCAGTCCTAGTGCAACTCACTTGGGGTAATACTACTTATCTTTTTCCCTAATCCGGCATTATTTGGGTAATGCTATTTGGCTTAGGTAATGCTTTTATAGCAAAGTACTGGTAAACTGCTATGGCATAATGTGTACTACACACACTCATTACACTTTGCACACCCTTATCAAACAAGGGTTATATGAATTATAATTGTTTTTCATTACATGTGTAAGCGATCATGCAAATAATTCTATTGATGTGTGTGAATGTTTTGTGTATAGTTTGTAATTATACATGTATTGCTTTTTTTTTAAGATGCGCTACATAATGGTTGAAGAGAGGAAGGGATATAATGCACGAAGTGCCAACATCCCTAACGAATACAAGGGGGGGAAAAGTCCTCTTTTTTGGTGGGACTTTAACGGCGCAATTTACTTCTATGATAAATTTCAACAATTCAAAAGAGATTTTTTTTATAAAAACAGTATAAAATTTTATTTTTCCAATTTTCAAAAATAAATATAAAACTACAATACATATTGCGGCGGTGTCATCAGAGATGGTATTGCAAATCTAATCATGGATCATGCATTGTTCGCACTTGACGCGTTTCAAGGTCAACAAAAATCTCTTCTTCAGAAGTGCTCAGGAAGGCATGACATATGATTCCATGACGTATGATTCCATCAAGCATGCGTCTTTGGATATACCTGGTATATTGCCCCATATTGGGCTGTCTTTCACATCTCAATCCTGATTTTTATCAGGTCATCAACACTTTCTCACGCAAATTCCTTGTGGTCATCGCTTCACACTCATAGTAGCACTGCCCTATCAGTACCAACCAGCAGGTAATCTTGTTGACGGTGCATTTGGGCGGGGCCCCTTTTGGAAGCGTTTGGCTGGCATTTTTCATCCACTGGTCTCAGTTTTTTCTTTATTAATTTTTGTTTCGTCATTTTTGCCTGAGATATATGAGAAATCCGTGGCTGTGTTCACATAACAATTTGTTCTTATTATTTCCTGGCGGTTTTTATCTCACATGGAATCATACGTCATGCCTTCTTGAGCACTTCGGAAGAAGAGATTTTTGTTGATCTCGAAACACGTCAAGTGCGAACAATGCATGATCCATGATTAGATTTGCAATACCATCTCTGATGACAGCGCCGCAATATGTATTGTAGTTTTATATTTACTTTTGAAGATTGTAAAAATAAAATTTCATACTGTTTTTCTAAAAAATCTCTTTTGAATTGTTGAAATTTATCATACAAATAAATTGTGCCATTAAAGTCCCACCAAAAAAAAGGAATCCCCCCCCCCCTTGTACATAATGGTCGAGTTTACTGTTCCTCTCTTATAATACAAATGTACCAGTTTGTGGAATGTTTGAAACAATGCACTCTCTTTATCTCAGTGTCTGTGATTTTATCTTAGTAGTTGTTAATAAAGGATGCTACAAATTGGTATTGCTTTAAATGATTAGTTACGGTTTACATAAAGTTGCCTAAAATATCCCACCTTCCTTTGCCCCATGCATGCTTACTTTAATCCTTAAGCTACAACCTTCTTCATTGTTGATAGTCCAAGGTCCAGATATGCTTCCTGTCATCCATGTCTATGCAATAAATCCCCGTTGACTCCCTGAGTGTCCTTACTTTGGGAGACAGCCCCATAGAAGTCTTTGAGGATTTGTTGTACAAGTACAGGCATCAGCAAAGTTGTTAACATTGTGGCAATCTGACACGATAAGATAGGCATGCATTTTGCATCTGCAGTGGGGGAGGAGGGGATACGTTAGGCCAGGGGAGTTGCGTGGAAAAGATAAGGCATTAAGGCAAGCAATAGATAACAATAATACCTTAAAGAGATGTAGCTCGCTCCTATTTAGCTAGGAGTAGCCAGAATCCTGATTGTTAGAGAGGAGGGCTGAGTAGCAGCCTGGGTGTAATAGTCAGGAGATCAAATTGTGGTCAGAGCTGAGAGGCTCTGTAGGCCAGCCCCTTTGGAATTTCCCCCTGCTCTGGAGCTTTAGAGAAAGTTCTAGAGGCAATGGGTGGGGCTGAGGAGTGGTTGACCTTTACTTTTGAGGAATCCTGGCCAATCCCCAACAGGAGGTTTGGCAAGTGGCCAGGGCAACCCTTAAAAGTAAGAGCCTGTTCAGCAGCAGGAGAGTTGGAAGGGAGAGGTGGAACAGAGAGAAGAATGTGAGGCTGGAGGCAGGAGCCTGTGAGGGGACCCAAATAGAAGGGGGCTCACCTGCAGGCAGAGGACCTTGGAAGGTGGAACTCTTAGATTTCACCTGCCCCTTGAGAGAGGACCACCTGTGTGGCAGGGAAAGAGCACCCCAGCTAGAAGACCTGGTTGCAGCCAATGACCCACTGGCAGTTCAGGAGAAGCACCAACTGAGTAGACCTTCACCCCCAGAGCCAGTAAGGCGAACTCTAGTGGGGAACTGGATTTTCTATCTTAACTGGGACTGTTTCATACTACAGTGACAGGCACTGGATTCCTTGCCCAGGGATACACCCAGCACAGCTGGATGAGGAGAGGAGTCATCTGGGGTCTGGGGTGGTATTTCAGGTGATGCTGTAGAGACTTGTACATAGTTGCTAAGGAGTTTTTCTCAGTTTCCATTTCCCTTGGGCATCCCATACACCAGCAATGGGCAAACTACGGCCCGCGGGCCGCATACGGCCCGGCGGACCTTTTAATCCGGCCCGGCGGACCTTTTAATCCGGCCCGCGGAGCGTGGCAAACATTGGCTGTCAGAATGTGTGTAGGTGGGGCAGCGTGAGGAATGTGAGGGGAGCTAGGCTCCTCTCGCAGTCCGCCCTGAAGACCGGAACGGCGCGGGAACACGGCGAGAGGAACGCGCGGAGCAAAGGTAAGTGAATTGACACAGGTTGGACTTGGCTTACTACTTGGGGGGGAATAGTACTGTGGGGGATGAAATACTATATGAGGGATGAATTAATATGGGGGATGAATTAATATGGGGAATGAATTACTATAGGGGGGATGAATTACTATGGGGGATGAATTACTATATGGGGGATGAATTACTATGGGGGGTGAATTACTATATGGGGGATGAATTACTATGGGGGATGAATTACTATATGGGGGATGAATTACTATGGGGGATGAATTACTATATGGGGGATCAATTACTATATGGGGGATCAATTACTATGGGGGATGAATTACTATATGGGGGATGAATTACTATATGGGGGATGAATTACTATATGGGGGATTAATTATTATGCTTACTATGGGGGAATATTACTATACTTACTATGGATGACACATACACATCATTCATCTACTCTTGGTCCGGCCCCCGGGTCCAATATATGAACCCATTGCGGCCCTCAAGTCAAAAAGTTTGCCCACCCCTGCCATACACCCCTTACCCTGTCCAAGTTCCAAAACCCCTACATAAAATAACAAAAACAAAGCGCAAGTATTGGTTTCTGTATCCTAATGCAAGTTAGAATGAAGAAATGTATGATGCCTGGCTGTGCAGGACTATAGGGGGACCCAAATCTTCAGCAACTCTTAAGGGGGTTGTGCTACAGAGACACCACTAGTTTTCTGAATTAGGGTAGAGTGACATTGCCTGTTAATAATGCACCTACAAACAAGTTACACTCACCATGCCATGCTTAGTTAGCACTTCCCTGCTCTGGGGGACATCTTGCTCTGTTGCTCCAATTAAGTGGGACTTCTGGGTATGGAAGAGCATGTGACCTTCTCCACTTGACAGTGCTTAAACCTGAGTGTTTGATTGCTTGGTTCAAACACTGTCACATGGAGCGATGCAGTGATGTCACCAATCCAGGTAGGCTATACAACACCAAAACATATGCAGTATAGATTTCTGAAACAGGCGGTGAAGGAACATAAATGAGTGAGATTATCTTGCTAGGCGTTGGTGGGTTGGGAGCAGCAGACACTGTAATTTGGCCCTTTAAAATATAGGCTCATTTAAAATACAATTTTGTTTTCTTTTAAATAGATTTTTCTGTCCTCTCAGATTATACCACTATAGACTGCTTCACTGTCTGTCCAGAGTGTACAATAAATAGCAACCGTTAGACATTCTAATTATTTTACTTTATCTTTTATGAATAGCACAAAAAAGATGATTTTTTAAAATTCAGCTTATAAGCTTATATCATGATTTGATATATTATTTTTCATTATGTGTTTCCTGAAATAAGAGTATATCTACAATTTGGTTGATAGAGTAAAATTTATAACTATAAAAGCATTTCACCAATGGGCTTTTCTGTTATCTGGCTGTAAATCCTTTCTTTTTATTGGACCTTGAATATTATTATCAGTACTGCTTTCTTATGAAAAAAACAAGAAAAAAATGTTTCCTAGATTTTTTTTTCTGCCAGAGTGAAGAATAGTGTCTGACAATAAAGAGCAATTCAAAGTGTGTTATGAAAATGGAAATAATGCAAATTAGTCAGTAAAGACCTTTATAATGTTATTCTTCAGATTTGTACAATACGTGTTGCTGTTATGACTTCTTTATCTTAATTTTTGGACACTTCCTTTAGCAAAGTGTATAAATAATAACATTTCTCAAACTTCCACAACATATATTTTTTTAATTTTCTGTTAATTAGAAATTTTTCTTCTCTAAAAAAAAAAATATTCCCTACCTTAATTGAACTGCCTTGAGTTCTTATTTATGAAAATCTGGCAGCTGGCTTTTCATTACAGCCTAACAATTTTAGATGTTGGTTTATACATTTATTGAAGTTTAACTTCTATTTTTTCCTCCAGAAGGTGAGCTAGCAGAGAGGCCTTTTGGACTGATCACTATTTTCTAATGCAGCAATTTGTAGCATTATAGGCTGGAATTTAAAAGAAGCAGATGTGTGGTTAAAAAATTTTAACAAAATCTCCCTCAGTTTGGGTTCCAATAAACCTTTTTTTTTGCTTTGTCAATGTACTTTGAAATCTATCTTTGCCTTAACCCTTTCCCAACCATAGACTGTAGATTAACATGCTCATTTCCCCATGGTGGAAATCCACATGTACATTTATGTGCACTAACAACTGCCAGTCTCACTTTAACAATCAGTAATTATTAATTGTTTTGCCACTGATCAGTTTGAGGGCTTTATCTTGATTTTTTTTTCCTATAGCTTTTAGATCTGTTCTGGCTATTAATTCCACCTTTCAATTTGGGCCTATTAAGCCTTGTTTACACTTGCCTAAAATTTGGCATTGGACACACATTTTTTCCAAGCACACTGAATGCCAATCAAAGTGCCTCTCATTAAATAAAATGGTTATTTTACAGTACTGTTTACACAATGTGTTTGCTTTGCTTTAAAAATGATACCCCATGTTGCTTTCTTGGTGCTTCAAAGCATCTCCAAAGCCTCAATAGAAGTCTATGATAAAGCTCACAAACAGCACCTGCAGGTTTTGAGAGGCTTTGCTTTGTTTTGGAGGTATTGCAGGCATGAGATATCCCAGGATGCACTGGGAAACCAACAAGCAAACCAGAAAGATGTCATCAGTAGTTACTTCTGGTTCATGTGTATATATATTGTGGTTGTGTCCGGTGCAGACATCACATCTGGTGCAGTGTGAAGCAGCAGGAAGATGAGTAGAGTCTTGATTGGAGCATAGAAGCTAGCAGACGGCACACCCGGTGTGCAATATGGGAACACTATAACGGAAGGTGACTGTGGAGAGAACTGCAGAGGATCAGCAGAGCTGGTGGACTGAATCAGGAGAAACTAGCAGATGTCACATGTGGGGCGCAGCATGGGAACAATATCAGGATCAGCAAACGAGGGGATCAGTAAAGTGAGTCGGGCATCAGTTGACCTGGAGGTACTACTGAGCAGGGGATCTGCTGCACAAGGGTACTAGTAAGCTGGGGATCTGCTGTACTGGGGTACTAATGAGATGGCTAACTGCTGAACAAGGGTACTAATGGGCTTGGGATCTGCTGAGTGGGGTTTCTGCTGAGCTGGGATTCTACTGAGCCTCCTTAAAACAAATAGAAATTCAACACACATAGGGGCATTTTTCAAGCTTCATTAAAGCGGTTGTAAGGTCCAAGGTTTTTTACCTTCATGCATTCTATGTATGAAGGTAAAAAACCTTCTGTGTTCAGCAGTGCCACCAGCCCCCAGCCCCCTCAGTACTTACTTGAACCTCAATGAGATCCAGCGACGTGCACGACAGCCTCAGCTGTCCCAGGTTTCTGCCTCCTCATTGGCTGAGGCAGCAAACAGGAGCCATTGGCTCCCGCTGTTGTCAACCACAGCCAGTCAGCCAATGAGGAGAAAGGGGGCAGTGCCAAGTCATGGCTTTGTGTGTGAATGGAGACGCGAAGCAGCAGGTGCCCCCATAGCAAGCTGCTTGCTATGGGGGCACCTGACAGAAAGGAGGAGCCAGGAGAGCCTGCGGGGGACCCGACAAGAGGAGGATCTAGGCTGTACTGTTGAAACACAGAGCAGGTAAGTATAGACAAGTTTGTTATTTTACAAAAAAAAATTAACCTTTAGTATCACTTTACAACTTCATAAAAAGCATCATAGAAGTATCAAAAACACATCAAAAAAGCATGATGAAGCGGTAGGCTCTTTAAGGCTTGTTAAAGTTGAAGCAAGTGTAAACTAGCCCTTACTACTCAATAAAAGAATCAGGTGTCACAGCCATAACCAAAATCTAAAAAGCCTTTTTTAAGCCGCATGAATCAGATTGGGGTTTTGTTGCTGTATTTAGGCTAGGCTAAACGTAAAAAAAAAATAAAATCAATTGCACATTCAAAATTAAGTGAACAACATGTTAACATTGACTGTATTTGTGTTTTAAAAAGTGTTGCTTGCAGTTTTATAACCTGTTGAGCTGCAACATGCTAAATACATTAAAACATAAATACATTCATGAAATACTGTATTTATGACAGAAACACAACCTCTTGAGAAAAGGGATTATTTATGAACACCATCATTATGTGGCACTCTGCACTCTTTGTGTGGCAGTTGTACAACTATTTTGAGGTCAGGACATGCAAAGGTTGTACCCTAACTGTCATGAATCATGTTCTAGGTCATTCAGCCTGACTAACTAAATCTTATGTTCATACTCTGGCACATTGATTCCACACAGACAACCAAATTGTATCCTTATCATATATACTATGTAAACATAGTGCTTGTGAATATGTATGTGCAGGATACAGCATCTGTGGTACAGTAATACTTTCATCTGAACATGTGCAAGTGGTGGCATGCCTAAAAAAATTGAATGTGATTTTTTTTGTTTGCTTGAGTCTATTGTTAGTGATTCTACATGCTTACCTTATGTCAGAACAGTAATTTATGAAGTGCATACTAACAGAATATTTTAAAAAATGACTAAAAGTAAAACAGCCATAGCTCATGCTGCACTGGGGGTATTGCAGTGCACATGCGCTGATATGCCATCTGAGGCCATAGCAAGTATCTGTCTATGATTTCATATTCTATTGTCTCAGAACAAGTTTCCACTGATAAACACCTATGTGCTGCCTTTTTAGCTCTGACATCACAGCCAAGACCATGGATAAGGGGTACAACTAGTCTGCCTGTATGAGGCCCAGGCCAGCAGAGAGGCCCAGCTGAGTGAATCAGATGTGGGCAGGGAGGGTGATCTTCGGAACAGTAGGGGGGCAATTACTGAAACCAATCCCCTGTATGGCTCTCTCTGAAAACTAGCTTCTTCTCCTTTCCCTCCTGCTGACTTTCAGCTGCTGCAGAAAGCCATACAGTAAATTGGTTATAGTAATTGCCCCCCCCCCCACAGCCATCATTCTTCCTGTGCCCCATACATTCCCCCCTGCTGTCAAGCCCCCCTGTGTGCCCCCACCCTCACAGTGCTGATGGCTTCCCTTCTCTCCTTCCCACTGGCAGCTGCAAGCACACAATAGGATCCTTCAGGATAGAGTGGGGGAAGGGTCCAGTAAATATGACAGTCCCTTGCTTTCCTGAATGAATACAATGTGTGATTGGTACCGATCACTCGCTGTGTTCATTCATAACTGAAGCATAGTAGACTGTTTTTTTGGGGGGAGTGGGGCACTGTCAGGTTGGCTGTATAGGGCCCGTGGTTTCTAACAGCAGCCCTGATCACAGCATATGGGTATAGATAGTTTGATTGATTGGCACATGCACCTTTCATTTCTTAATGGACAGTCATAGTACATGAAGCATTAGCATTTATTGGCAAACTGTAAACAAAACAAATAAAATGGTGTTGCGCTAATATCAATAGTACTAAGGACACAATAATTCGAAGAGTGGGGAGACATAAAAAATAATCTCAATACAGAGGTGATAAGTATAAAGGCCTGAATCCAGACCTAATTAGGTGCAACATGAACTGTGACAAAGACAACGTGAGTAATAATCAGCAAGTGAACATAAATAATACAAAAAAATGTAAAGGCCTGAACCCAGACCAAGCTAAGTGCAATATAGATTGTGATGAAATACAACGTGAACAATAGTCAACAAGTGAATATAAATAATGTATTCAACATAATAGGACTATCACATCCTAAATAAAAGTGCACAAAAAACACCGTGCAAAGAAAACTGTGCCAAAATCAAATGGCAAAAAATATGTGCAAAACTAATACATACATCAGCATAACATTATGACCACCCCCTATAACATTGGATCATGCTTTGCTGTTTTGTTTGCCTTCCTCTGGATCAACTGTGGGTGTAGGATTATAACTTTTTTTTTTTATGGTTGAACTGGATGGACTTTTGTCTTTTTTCAGCCAAGCTAACTATGTAACTATATAACTCACAAGTTGATGCATGAATTCTCTTAGACTTCTGAAGGTATGTGTCAGAAAAGGCACATACATGTACGCAGGAGCACTACTCTAAGAAACTCTGTTCATGGCCAATGTGTATGAGCAGATGCAAGCTTGTGTGTGAGCGGGTACGCATGCACCCGTGTGAATAGGCGCCAGGTGGGCTATTTAAGCCACACAAGTTCAATGGGTCATTACTGCTTGGTCTACTACGTTTCCCATGACTCTGCTACCTGTTCCTGTAATGACCTTCTGCTGCCCGTCTAATTTGTTCCTGACTCTGCCTGAATGCCACCTGCCCTGACCCTTGGCTTGTTTTGGGATTACGCCTCTGCCTGCTCCTTCTGCTTATCTGCCTTTATATTACTGATGCTGGCCTGACTTCTGACTACTTTTTGTTTGCTGCTTATACCTGATCTGGCTGCTAGTTGCTGACCTAGACTGCCTGACCCTGCATACCTGCCTTACCTTCTTCCTGTACTTGAGCCTGCTAATCTGAGTCTGTCATCTGCTCCAGTCATCTGCCAGCAAGCATCCAGCCAGCCATCCCTACATACCCTGACACACTGTCTGCTCTACAGCCACTGCCAGCCAGCCTCAGGAGGCCCCTGAGAGAGAGAGAAAGAGAGAGTGAGCAAGCACATAGTTACAGAGTGAGGTTCATTTTCTGTATTTTCTGCAGTAACTGTGGACATGTCACTAAAAGTGAGGTGACAGGTAATGTTGGGTTGATGGATGCCATTGCAGGCTCTGAGGTACCGGTTCCTAAATGCTGCACACTTGGGAAATGGTATTCCCTGTCTGTGGTAGTGTCTGTAAGTGCTTAGTGTTAACAGTATAGTAAGTTAGCCATGGGTTGCTAGAGGGTTTACTGTGCTCATTGTGGTTCGCTGCTAAGTCTGGCGTTTTGCCTTAATGCTGATTTTTACATGACCGCAAACTCCTGTCTAGAACCTAGGCAATTATCAAGTGTAGTTCTAGTATCCACTACAAGGGCGTTTAAGCTGACCCACAAGCTTACTCGGAAAACCTCCTCTCATGTTGTGAGTGCTGCCTATCTGCTGGCCATTTCTTTCCACAACTTCCTTGATTCCTTACGTGTATTGCGGCTTCACCTCTGCTGTTCATTTTCAATTTTGAATGACTACATTTCCCATGGTACCTTGCTGACTGCAAGCTGTGATTCCTGTACTGACTTCGCCTCCTGAAACTTCTCCTCTCAGCACCTCTGTAGTTGAGAAGGTAGGCTCTGTGAAATGTGTAACACAGCATTAGCTACCCACATGGCTTAGTGAATATGTGTCACAGAAGAATGTAAATGTGCATGATTGTTCACAAACTCAATTTTCAAACTTCAAGATCATTCAGATTACCAAGAGCAGGAAACACAATGTGACCATGTCATGGTGTCAGAAGGATTAGATATCGTTCAAGGCTCAAGGCTTTATTTATGCAGGTTCAGGGGCTAGGGGATATCTGTTTTGAGTGAAGAAAACATGTTTTGAAGTTTTCTCCAGAATTACCAATTTGAGTCCACATTTTATGGGAAACCAGCATCCTGATTGTGCAGGTTTGCACAGCCCTTTTAGTCAAAGGAATTAGCTATGGTTCTGCACTTTTCTCCTTCCAGGAGCAGCATGCATTAAGAGACACTGGGGGAGTTTCAACCCTGGCCTCAAGGTGAACTGATCCAATCTGACCATGTCGTCATTTGAAAAGGTACTAAGAGACTATGTCTAATTGGGCAGGAGTCTGTGCAGCCCAATCTGGGCAATTTGTCTTCCCCAAACCTAAATATGATAATGTGGTGAGTCTGTCTGGGTCGGCAGGAGGTTGGAAAATGTCTGTTTTTCCATTATGATGCTAAACGCATCTGCAAGGGTAACCTTGTATGAGTTTTGGAAATTTACTTTTTAATAAAAGTGTGCAAAAACCCAACTTGGGGTTATTGTCTGGACTGAAGTTGATGAAAAGCACTACTTTTGAGGGAACCCCTAAAAAGCTTTAACATCAACCATTCATACCCCTAAGCATGCACATTTTCTGCTGCTCAATGTCCCATGCATGTACAGTAATAATCCTGGTGATATGCCTAAGATTACATTTAAGTCCCTGCTGTGCACATGCATTTCCCTGTGCATTGCCCATGCATGCACAGTAGTAATTCTAGTGAAGTGCATGTCAAAGTGTAAGCAAGTCTTGTGCATGTACAATGTTTCCACCAATATGGCAGCAGAAGACCTTGCACATGCATGAGGAAATCACCAGGATTAATTCTGTACATGCATCCCTGCCCACATCCTGCTCCCCCCTGCTGCTCCTCCCATCCATCAGCCATCCCACCAATCCCCTGACTATCTTCAGTCCAATGGGCAGAGTTCCACTACTCTCCCATGGCTCTTCTCCAATTAGAGCCACTGCCACAGCCAGAGCCACAAGGGCCTGTAGACCGTGTCAGGTGAGAACAGGGACCTGTGGCTTGCTGCCTGAAAGAGAGAAACTCCGACATAGCTAGCTAGAATTGGGGGGGGGGGGGGGGCGGATGATATGTAGGCTTATGAGGCTTATTTGCAGAGTTCCAAAGAGGTGTGTGGTCTGCAACCCTGGGTTTTGTATTTATAAACTATAAGACTAATTTGTATGTTAAGGTAAAGGAGTAAAATAATATATATGAGAATGTAGATCAAGAGGGCAAAAGCACTGAATTTTCCACCACTACACTAATGTGCATTTGTTGCCACTGGCTAAATTTATCCCATTCAAGGAATGAACACACTTTTGCTTACTGTAAATATTTAAATACCTTAATACACAACAATGCAATTACCTTATACTTGTCATGCTCACACATATGTAATCATTTTTGGAAGACTGCCAATTCCCATTGAGCTTCTTGTCTATCAAGCTTGAAGGTATTTTGTCAGTGCAAGTCAAATGTTGTTCCTTAATTTCATTTGAGTAAAAACAATAGCTAAAAAATTTGGCATTTCATTCTCATATTTTTTCTATCTTAAAATGCATACCATATTATAACAATATGAAATCTGCAGGTTTAGGTTTATTAAAAATCTTTCCACTGAAATAACAATTTTTTTTTCATTTGAGGAAGATTAGCTTGTTGCTATGGTTATAAAAATGGCAGAAAAGTTTCATGGTAGGCTAACAATTGAAACATCTTTTTCAGGCTCTGGCAAGATGAAAATGTAATCCTAAATCCATTTAGCTTGAAAAGCCCCTTAGGCTTGCTTAGAATTTAAATATCTATCAGAGATTAAATATATATATATATATATATATATACTGTATAGATATATATATAGTGTGTATATATATATTGTGGGAACATAGTAACAATCTAATAAAATATAGCTTTTAATAATGTATATTAGCATTTATCCAAATAGAGTACATGCATTTCAAATATTCTGGGGCCGCAGCAAAATATTTGACATTTTTTTAAATCAGTAATAACACTACAAGTTAAATCTTCTTTTTCACTATAATACTTTTGGCACTGAATTCGATCTGGGTCATATGAGACAAAGGGGTTGATTTACTATAGGCAAATAGGCTGTGCACTGTAACTCCAAGTGCAGTTGCTCTAGATCTGAGGGGAACATGCAAGGAAAAGAAATAAACAGCATTTTTGCTTGCACATGATTGCATGAAAGAAATCAGCAGAGCTTCGACTCATTTCAGAGCTTCCCCTTGGATATAAAGCAACTGCACTGGTGGTGCACTTGGAGCACACTTGTAATCCACAGTTCCTATTACCTATAGTTAATCAACCCAAAAGTCTGCCATTGTATAGACAATAAGGTCTTGTCATTTACAATATTTAATACCTTTTGCACAGATTTAGTACCTTTTAATCTGTGCAAAAATCATTAATTTTCATATATTTTGTATACTGGATAAGGATACTATTGATTTTCCTCTAGATGAATTATCTCTGTCTGAAGGAAATAAGACTGAAAGATAACCAAATGTTTTGTCAAGTTTGACCCATTTTTATATTCTATACTATCTTTGTTTACACACTAGCATTCTGGAAAAGCTGTTACAGCAATTAATTTCACTTTCCCTAAATAAATATTTTCTAAGGCCAGTTTCAACTTTCTTTCTGCTAGTTTGAGGGCATATCCATGTGTTCTTAATCTGAAATTCATTTTGAAAAAACTGCCCTTAGCCTTATTTACACCATTATTGTATTTGAAGATTTCTATCATGTCTCCCTGTTACCTTTACTCCACAAGCCTGTATTTATAAAGTTCCTGAAGTTTCTCCTAATATGTTTTATCCCTCAGACCTTTCAGCAATTTTGTTGCCAGTCTCTTGCCTCTTAATAGTATCTTTTTGTAAGTGAGGTCTCCAGAACTGGACACAGTATTCTAAATGTGGTCTAAAAAAAGATCTACATAAGGGTCTCAGGACCTTCTTCCTCCTGCTGGCAATGCCTCTATTAACCATTAGCCGCCCGGCCAATGGCCGTTTGGCGGCTTGAAAAGCGCTGCAGCTTTCCGGGTGCACGCCATTTGGCGTGCTCCCGCACATGCGCGGTTTGCGCGGTTGCAGAGCGACGCAGCAGTGCGATCTGTCACCGCCCGTGCACCTCGGACATGGCCGATGACAGATCCGAGTACCGGCTCCCGTTGCCGGTACCATGTGACCTGCTGTGACCAATCACAGCAGGTCACATGACAGTTGTATACAATGGATGGCTTCATTCATGATGCCATCCATTGTATACTAGTGCCTAGCTGTGAATGGTCACAGCTAATCACATGCACATGTCGTGATTAGCTGTGACCAAATCACAGCTAAGCACAAAAAAAAAAAAAAAGAAAAGCTGAATGAATCGATTTCATTCAGGTAAATGCTTGCTTATAGCAAAGTAATTCTTTGCTATAAGCAAATTGTGTAAAAAAAAAAAAAAAAAAAAAAAATATTGATCACTTCCCCAAAGTAGTACAGTGTTACTATGGTAACATTGTACTATTTTGGTCATAGTAAAATATGAAAAAAAATCTTAAAAAAAATAAAAAAAAATGTAATAAAAAATTAAATATAATTAAAAAAAAAAAATATATATATATTTTTTTTTTTTTCATACTGTCACCAGTCAGTGTCGCTGTTCACCGCCATGCCAGTTATATGATGACACTGTACTGCACTGGTGACAGTATGTAAAAAAAATAAATAGTGAAAATAATTTTTTTAATTTTTTCATTTTCCGAAAAATTATGACAAAAAAATACAACTTCAAAAAACTCGCCATGCCTCTTATGAAGTACGTCGGACTGTCTACTCTGCAAAAAGGGGTCATTTGGGGATATCTGTACTATTCTGACATTCTTGGACCTCAAGAAATTAGATTGGCTGTCAGTACTTCAGGATTGATCAATATTCAGATCTATACCATAGTTTGTGAACTCTATAACTTTCCTACAAACTAAAAAATACATCCTAATTTGGGTTATTTTCACCAAAGACATGTAGCAGAATACATCTCGGCCTAAATTTATGAAGAACAATTATTTATTTGTAAACTTTTATAACAGAAACAAAGAAAAATGTGTGTTTTTTTCAAAATTTTTGGTCTTTTTTTGTTAATTTAGCAAAAAATAAAAACCCCAGCGGTGATTAAATACCACCAAAAGAAAGCTCTAGTTGTGTGAAGAAAATGATCAAATTTTAGTTTGGGTACAATGTTGTATGACCGCGCAATTGTCATTCAAAGTGTGAGAGCGCTGAAACCTGAAAACTGGCCTGGGCAGGAAGGTGTAAAATTGCACGGTATTGAAACGGTTAATACATCCTAGAATTCTATTTGCTTTTCCCACTACCTGGCCACTGTTTGCTCATTTTGTAATCATCTTAAATAAGTACCTCCAAATCTTTTCCCTCTTTGGCCAACATTGTACACCATTATTGTATTCTAACCACAGTTTCTTGTTTACATTATTTTTAAATTTTTTTATATTTATAAACTGCAGTTTCCACTGCTTTGACCAATCTTTCAGCAATGACAAATCATCAAATTCCTACAGATACCTCCAGGAATATAAACCATATCGGCAAAAAGACTTACCTAACCCACTATATCTTTAGTTATTTTAGTAACAAACAGAATTAATAGAACAGGACCTGGTATAAAGAATGTGGTAAACCACTAGTCTCTGTTCTGAATGAACTCCATTTACCAACACACTCTAATATCTGTCCTTTATCCATTTGCATTGGTGCTGAATAACCCTTAAGTTAAACCTTACTTGTACAATTTCTTTATAAGATGGTTATGTTGTACTCAGGGGTGGACTGACAACTCATGGGCCCCCTGGGCAATAGGGGATCATGGGGCCCCTGTGTCCTTGCTCAAACTCAAAAAAGCCTATGAAAAAGGTACCGGGCATCTCATGGGGCCTTCTACTGACCCCCGGCCGCCCCTGGTTGTACTGTATCAGATTCTTTGGAGAAATCAAAATAGGCTAGATCAACAGCATCACCCTGGTATAAACATTTCTGTTATTGTAAACAAACAAATTCAATCCAAATAGCTTGATACAATCCACCCTCAGTAAAACCATGATGTTTTGTGTCCAATGAGTTGTGTGTGTTTAAATGATCATTGATCCTTCCTTTTAGGAGTGATTCCATTAGTTTAATTAAAACAGTTTTTAAACTCACTGCCCTTTAATTGCCAGCGTCTTCCTTACTTCTCTTCTTGTGGATAAGTACAATATTTGTTGTTCACCAGTCATGAGGAACTTCTTCTGTTAGAAGAGATTGAATAAAAAGATCAGTTAAGGGTCCAACAACTATACCGCAAACATCTATTAGAAGGATTAACACCATCAGGACCCATTGCTTTATTAAACTTTAACCAAGGCAGTTCCTCTGCTACCTCTGTCTCCAGAAGTTCTGAAAATTAATCTTCATCACCAAAAACCAATATTAATCTCCAACTTGTTTTTATTGTCATTTATTTCTGAGAAGACAGAAGTAATTATTTAAATGGTTTGCTACATGCAAGTCTACCTCAACATAACTGTTATACCCAGTGTTCATTTGGTGATTTCATATTTTTCTTCCAATAACTAATGTACATAAAAAAGGTTTGTCTCCTTTTTAATAGATTTAGGAGTTTCCTCATCTTCCTGTTCTTTGGCAGCACTGATAATGTGTTTGGTCTTATTTTCACTATTTTAACATACTTTTCTATCATCTACACTTTCTGTTTCCTTGTATCTCCTATACACTGACTTTTTACCTCCTTCACTATCCTACATACCTTTATGAGATAAAAGAAACCCACACGATTAATAGTGCACAAAGAAAAACTATTTCTCAGAGCAGCTACCACAAAAAGTGTAATCACCACACTAATAAAATATTTAAAAAAATAAAATAAATTTAAAAAAATTAAATCCGCTCTCTAAATTATACAGTCTAAACAAATTGATATGTATCTTAGAAATTCAATCTGTGGAAAAAATGTGCATTATGACAAAACAATCAGAAGGCAAATAAACAATGTGAATCAGTATAATATATCAGATATATTCCTTCAAATTTATATCCCCACAAAAAACATGCAATTTGTTCAAAGCAATAAAATTAGAATTTGATTTAAATTGTTTCAATAATAACTCTTGATCCCCATCTATATCTATTCTGTTTTATTTTGTTTAATCCTTTTGTGCGTAACCTTCTTTCCTGCATATATATATATATATATATAAATATTTTTTATCTTCCTCCTTTTAAATATATGTTTTAATTATTTCATATTTACATTTTTTTTATCAACTCTGTACTTTATATAAAGGTTTCTTGATTTTAGGCTGTATTTTTAAATTTCAATAGTGAATTGTCTGATATATATATGTGTGTGTATGTATATATAATTTATTTACTGTATATTTATTTATTTATTTTTTCAGAATTTTTTTATTTTGTATTTTTCATTTGTTTCAATATGATGGCTTTTTATGTGCTGTTTGCATATGCTCACCTGTTCACATTATGTGTATGGCCACTGTTGTGGATATGTTGCTATGGCTGTTTTGTGTGCAGTATAAGTAGAGTTACATTAATAGGGCAACTGTATCTGTGTACTGCAGAGTTTTGTACCTTGGTCTTCAGTAATTTGTCCTATTTTGTTGTTTGGCTGCTATGGTTGCTGGGATGCAGTGTATATAGAGCATGAATTTGATAATAAAAGATAAAAACAACCACAGGAACCACTGGTAGTACAATAGAAAATCTGTCCGACTCACCCATGTGTCGGGTGGTGTCCTCAGAGCCTGACCACTGAATAATACAAAGAATGTGCAGAAAAGAAACTGCACTAAAATGACATCCTGCCTCAGCCTTTGAGAAAGCCGATTGGGCGATATGCGTCAGGTGGGTGGTGATGTCATTACAGTGGGTGGAACTAGGATGCCATCTTGCTGAGGTCTTTTTGTATAATAAAAAAAAATGCTTTTAGCCTTTCTGCCATGTGAGAGTATTTTTATAAGTTTTTTTTTAAAATAAAATAGTGCTTTGCAGTCTGCCTTCTCATTTCTATGACATCTATATTGCAGAGACAGATGACCAGCATGAAGAGTGGCCCTGGATGCAAGCTGTGATACATCTTTATAGGGAGTCTGACCTCCTGTTAGTGGGGTCACTCAAACCTGGTGAGAGGACAACCAGAGAGCAGCACTGGTGGTGGGCACATCAGTGCTGATTTCATTTGGGGGATAAAGTGTGAAATCCTTCTGCTTATGAAGAAATTTGTTGTCACATGAAGATTGGATGGTGTATGGGACTGCGATTATCGTTTTAGACAATTTGCACATTTTTTTTTGCTTTCTGATGTTTTTATCATATTGCACATTTTTTGCACAGATTGAATTTTTAAGATGCATATAATTTTATTTAGCTTGTATAATTCAGGGAGAGGATTTAATTACAGAGCACTTCACTTATCATTCTAGGTAAATACATACCTTTGCAGTAAATCATATTGCTTTTCTACCTCTGTTTACTCTTACGAATGTGCCTGGCATATAATTTAGTCACCTCCAGGATGGTAGACTTCAATATTGACCATTGATTACTGACTTCCGCTGTTTTACTCCTACCTTTTAATTCATTTTTTAAAGAAAAATCACCAATTTCAGCAAAAATTGTCCTGTTGAAATCCAAAACTTTTGTTTTTGTACATGACTTTTCTGTTCTTGTTTTAATACCAACCAAAAGATTGGTACCGGTAGAATCCAAATTGTATTTACATTTCAAAATCAGACAATCAATCCCCATGTCAGTTACAGGTCTAACATTTGATCGACTTGGGTCTCCCCCCCCCAATTCAATGTTTACCTAATATATCTACTTATATATCTACTTCTGCTTGTAAGTGCAGTTTGAAAATTAAAGTTAATGTCCAACGTGTTGAAGTCACTCTTAACTAAAACCTTTCCCCTCATTGTAGTTTGGGATATCTTATCAATCAACAGGTTATCATTGTTCTCAGACTGTCCTGGGGACCTGTACACTATACCAACTTTAAGGCTTCAAGGCAGCCAGAGGATTTCAAGTACTTACTTTGCTGGAGGTGATTGCAACCGTATTAGTGCACTTGCGACAGAAACAATTGAGTACTGACTTGATTTTTTTTTATTTGCACTAATATACAATTTTCAGGACAAGCTTTTGGGGTATGTCCCCTTCTTCAAGGTACTGCTTGGACCATGAAGAAGGGGACATACCCAGAAAGCTTGTCCTGAAAATTGTATGTTAGTGCAAATAAAAAAAGTATCATGGACAGTACTCAATAGGTACCTAATTTGTTTTTTGAAGTAACGTTATGCTATGCCTTGTGTTGTTTTTGACATAAATGGCAACTCCACTTCCCCTTTTTCTTGCTGTGACTTTTTGCGTAATATGTACCCCAGTATAATTATTTTCCAGTCATTTTTATCCCCAAAACAATGTCTTGGTAGTCATAAAAAAAGCTCCTTATCCCTAGACATAGTAAGAGATGTCAGCCCAATAAGAATAAACTATGAGCATTAACACACATGACATGACTAACACTGCTATCTTTTTAAACACGAATACTGTAAAAGAATATTGTTATGACAGCTGATTATAGTGCTATCAGGATTATTAAGTAATATACTAAAGTGCAGGCATCATTATGCTATGTAAAGCTATAATAACTGAAAATGTGTTTTGATGTTTGTTTGTGTTTTTTTATGTTTTAGTTAATAAACTGTTTTCTTACCAACTCAACCTTTAGCTTCTATTTATCACTTTTGCCGTTGCTAAGAAAAATTATTTATCACCTTATTTTACTGAAATGAAACCAGTAAATGTAGAAGATAAACACTAAAAATGATACAACACACATAATAAAAAACTATGTAGATCGCATGGATTGAATGGATTTCTGGCTCCATAAAACTTAATAAATTTTTATTGTTTTTCGATTATATGCATTTTTGGTAATATTACTATAGCTTCAGACTAGACTGTTTATTTTATTTAAATTTGTTGCAGTTGTACTTGGAAAAAAAATGCTGAACAGTGCTGAGTTCCTGGGTTCTATATCCACTAGAGACACTGCCTGGAGTCTGTATGTCCTCCCTGTATTTGTGTGAAGTGTCCTCCACAAGATGCAATTTCGTATGATGATCCAAAGACTTGCTGGTAAGGCTCCACTACTTCCATTGATGATCTGCCCTGTAGCCAGTGATTAGAGTGACGGGCGTTCTTCTATAGCTAAAACTGGACATTTAAACAAAATGTAAATATTTATGTTCTTTGAAAGTAGTATGCAATTATTCTGGAAAAAGGATAAGTGGATGCATTTAGTGCATGAATCACACAAGCAGTGCTCAGAGATTGTGTGATCTAGTGGACTGGTTGGGTTGAATTGAGGCAGGCAGAAGTCAATTGACTGTGTTTAGGGTCGGGCAGAAGTCAGGGCAGATAGCAAAAAAAACCTATGGACAGTCAGCGATCAGAGCATCTAGCAGTCAGGACTCATAATACAGGGACTGGCAGATGTCCGAGCTGGCTTCACACAATAATGTAATCCAGGGACAGGTTGGCATTGATTTGCTAAAACCGGTGCACAATCTAGTCCAGCTCTGCATAGAAACTAATCAGCTTCCAGGTTTTTTTGTTAAAGCTTAATTGAACAAGCTGAAGTTAGAAGCTGATTGGCTACCATATACAGCTCATGAATATATGCTCATGAGAATATGAGACTCTTTCAACACTACTATTCTTATTAAATACAGTTGGTGAGCTTAAGTAAAGTCACTTTCATTATAAACTGTTGTCATGTGTCGCTTTGCTGTAGTTACTGATCTGAAGAATCTAAGTCAAGGGGTGAAAGCTAAGGAATTTGAAGACTCCTCTTTCTGTAAAAAACTGACAGCTCAATATTACAGTCTCTATACAGCCACCATTCAGCAAGTTTTAAAACCAGAATTTCAATAACAAGTATCTTGGTTGCTATGGAAATTGCTTGGTGTTCAGCAGTTTGCATTTCTAAAGTGATGTAATTTGCAGGGCTCAATTATAGGCACTTTATTCCCCCAACGATGGAGATTTACTAATTTATCTTGTTGTGCTAATGTTTTGGAAAAGTAAATTACCATGCTTTAATTTCCTTCTATTTCCATTTTGCTAAAAATCAGCAGTTGCTATAAATCTATAATGACAAGCAAATCTGTAAGTAATTTATAGTAAATGTGCGATCATTCATGGCTACAATAAAATGTAGAGGAACTCCCTGCTTAATCAAGATTACAAGGATTGTGAATCTGATATACAGTATGTGGATTTAAAGGTTTTATTCCATGATGGATACACATATTTATGTGTTACACTAGTCACTGTGTATTGGTAAATTAGTAAAGTAGAAAATGGGTGCTTTTTGGAAACAAATAACAATTTTTTTAACAAATGGATTACATTTTGTAAAGGGTGGATTGTTGTTCAACATTTTTTTGTTATTTGCCAAAGTTCCACTTTAACTCCATTCACTATCAATTACTCAAACCTTACCACCCAAACCCAACTTTACAACTTGTTAGTAAAACATATCATTGCAACTACTTAGTGTATCCAGGTGGATTATTCTAGTTTTTTCACCAGGACAGATTGGGTTTTCATTTGGTGGTGTTGGTGGTAAATGTTAATGGACACCTTCTGATTTTATTTAGGGAAAACTGGCCCAAAATAGTAAAAAAAATCCCAATTTTTTTAACTTTAGTTGCATGTTTTATGTCATTACCATAATTCTCCACCAAAAAAACCCCAACAAAATACTTGTATTTCCGATGATTGTGGTGATATCACATACAGTATGTGTGTATTACTTGGTTGAACTCATAGTAGGGACAAGAAACAACAGTGCACATTTTGCCTTGATCTAGGTAATCTTTATTTATTTATTTTCAATCGACCTTTTCTTTTTGTACAGACATCTCCTCTTGCAAAGAGGAAAAGATACAATGTAGAGAAACAACACAAGGACAGGCTAAAGAGTGAATGATCGCTGTGATATCCAGTCACAGGTTATCACAGCGATCATGCGACTGAGAGCTGTTTCTCCCCCTCTTAGTTCTTGATCATTAGTATGAGACCTGGAGCTGTCAATGATAGCTCATTCTCTGCTGGGAGCCTGCTTCTAGCACAAAAAAAGGAATACAAATATGCGGCACCCAGGAATAAAGCCCACTTCCTGGATGCAACATAAATGTGTTGCTTAGTTGTGAAGGGGATAAACAAACCTATAATGGGAGAAATATGGGGGCTTCCTTTGGTGACCTTTTTCTAAAAAATGCTATTTGACTGTCACATGTGAAAAAGCACTGAAGCAATTGAAACATGACAGCCAAGCAACTAAAAAAATGTTAAAGTGGTTGTAAAGGCTGAAGATTTTTTACCTTAATGCATTCTCTGTATAAAAACAAAGGCAAAAACCTTCTAAGATAAGCTCAGCCCAGCTCCCCTAAATACTTACCTGAGTCCAATCTTGATCTGTACCTTATGTACATTGATGTTCTGTCTCTCTCCTCACTGGACATGAAGGCAGCAGTGTGAGCCATTGGCTCCTGCTGTTGTCAATCAATTCCAGTGAGGAGGGAATGGGGAGGGGGCACAAGGTCGAGCCACAGAATGTGTGTTTATGGACAAACACAGCCTGGCTCATGAGTGAACCCACATGTCTGCCCTCAAAGCAAGTGCCTGCTGTGGGATGATGAAGAGGAGGAGTGGACAGTGATGGGGGGGCCTAAGAAGACAAGGTTCAGGATTGCCCTGTACAATACCATTGCACAGATCAGGCAAGTATACCATTTTTGTCATTCTAATAAAAACAAATAGCTATTAGTAACCCTTTAATGGCACTTACCCCCAATAGAGTTATTTTTCTCATCTCTCTGGCTTTCCATGTCTCCTACCTTTCCTCTATTTTAGCAATAGAACTTTTGCAGGTGGGGGACACAGATACTGTCACTCTATATTTTCTTTGTAACCATAAATCATTGCATATTTTCCATCAATTTCAATAATTTCCAGCTTTACTTGTCATGCTATTAGAATTTTTTTAACCTGACATGGTCACTTTAAGTTAATTATGTAAACTAATGTTTGGCCTAAAGAGAAACTTTACCCCCATGTTCTTTTTTTAATCTCCTCTTACCTTTTGAGCTGGGTTATCGTCAAAAAGTATACTCACACTCCAGGTGAATCCAGTGTTGGTCTGCTGGGATCCACCATTTCATGCTGCAAGCAGGGTCCCATGCCACCAGTCAGATGTCATCAGGACATCCTTTCTTGGTTCAGACAGCAGGCTTCATCACGATGTACCACAAGGTTTGCCCCCCCCCCCACCCAGATGCTGTATTGAAGGTGATGCCTCCTGGGATATAGGACATGCATATCCCAGGAGACGTTAAGTGGAATCCTAAAAGGGAAGTTTCGCTTTATGTCCCCTTCCACTACATTTGGGACATTAAAATTATTTTTGGGGAGCAGGTACCTAGTTTTGATAGGCACCCTCTCCCACTTTGCTTAGGCGATCCAAGCAGAATTTGCCCCCCCCACTCTGCCCACAGCCTTCTGAGACACAACACAGTTTGCAGAAGGCTGAGCGACCATTCACAATGCAAAGCTTGGCTTGCTCATGTACAGTGGGAAGCCGGCTGTGAAACCAAAAAAAGTCACAGGGTGAGGATATTGATGGATTCCTGGATAGGTAAGTATCCTTTTGTTAAAATTCAGCAGATACAGTAATTGTAACTGCTGATTTTAAATTTTTTTTCTCTCTAGGGTGAAGATCCTCTAAGGAGTGGAGGAGACATCATTCTCATCTGGGCAGTGTTCCCCCTCTCTGCAGCATTGCCCCCATAGTCTTTTACTCATCTGTCCATACTGGATACCATGCAGATCTGCAGAGCCGACACTGCAAACTCTCCTGGTCAGACTTACTTCTGTGCATACACATTTAAAATTGCTTTCATTCTCATGCAAAGTCTATCACTAAGACTCTGGTGATGGTCTCTATAGAAATGAATGGGATGTTCTGTGAATGCACAGAAGACATATAGGAGTGGCTGGAAGAGTGAGCTGCACAGCACTGACCTTTTTGGAACATTGACAGGTGAGTATGAGATTTTGATTGGTTGCTGATGATAGGAAGCCCCCCGTACATTAAAGCATAGCTGTACTAAAATACAGCTATTTTTTTTAATATGCAGGACCTGATGACATACAGGCTGAAGCAGCTGCATGAATACACAACATATACATACACAACCTTGGCCAAACCCTGAATGGGCATGGATTTAAGCCTCTGCATTGAATTATACAGTATATGTACATTCAGTGTCTGATCAGCAGGCTTGGGGCAAGCCCTTGAAAAAGCTTTCACTGGTTGACTAATAAGCAACAGTTTAAAAAAAAAATACTTTACTGTAAAAATACTTTACTGTAAGTTATCCCTACATGTACATCCCCTCCCTGTCTGTCAATGGGACAAATGATGGTCTCTCCATGGAAATGAATGGCGTTTTCAGTGCATGCACAGAAGAAGTATGGGGCTGGCTGCACAACACTGATCTTACATGAGCATTGAAAGGTTAGCATGAGACTTAGTTGTTAGCACTTGTACAGCAATACAGTTATCTTTTCAGAATAGGAAAAGAAAAGGGGATTTAATAGGGCCCCCCTTTTCTTATGGGACAGTGGCAGGGGAAATAAAGTTTCAAGTCCCCCCACTGTATTTATACAGTGGGGGAACATTCTAGAAGGTCAGCAGGGTTTTTAGTTCTCCCATTGGTGTGAGGAGGAGGAAAAAACGTTAAAGTTTCAAGCCGCTCCATGATATACTAAAATAATGGGGAAGATTCTATAAAATAGGAGTTTTTAGTCCCCCACTACACCTGGACATTCCTGGAATAAAAAGTGACCATCGGGAGAAGAATTGTAGAGGAGAGGGCTATATAAAGGGGGTCCGTTAATGGAAAAAACAGAAACCTGGAAGACATCTCCATGGTGCTCTCCTCCCACCCGCCCCTTTTTGTCACGACCAATTATTATAGGTAAGTCTCATCTTCAATGATGGCAGATTAATTAAGTATGTTAATGTGAAAAGGCTGGATGGTTAATTAAGTATGGTGGATAAGCGTTGTGTTAATAGGTACATCTTGAGTTGTCGTGACTAAGCTGGTGTTGAGTAATATTAATTTAAAATAATATGTTTTAAAATTATTAGTAAGCTAATATGTCAAAATAAAGAGTTATTATAAAAATTTATAGTTACATTTACCAATGATAAAACGGCCGTGGCCAAGTTAGTACCAAAGAATATGAGTTGTGGTCTTTTATTGTTATAGAATAAATAATACTGCCTACAGCCCCATACAAGCCCTGATCACATTCTGATAGGCTGTTGAGTGTTGAAACAACTACATGAATATTGACATGCAGAACCTTGGCCAAAGCTTGGATAGACTCTGATTTCATAATCTGCATGGAATTATACATAATACGTACATTCAGGGTCTGATTTGAAGTGGGCCCTTGGAAAAGCTTTATTGCTTGATACATTGTAAGTAAGGGACCTGGCTATGCCTAAATTTTCAGGACAAGTTAAACAGATTAAAAAACATTTTGTACACTGTATTTAAATTAGGGTTTTGGCTTGCATTTATCATAATTAAGTATCTATAATATGGACTTTTTCAGGCTTTACATTATGATGCAGTTTGTACACATATATATTTTTTTAACATTGCAACAAATTCCAGCATTTAACAGTTGACAATTTTGAGTCAATATTGGCCATTACTATGGCTGATGACAAAATAGTATGCAGTTTGTAGTTTCAGATATGTAGCAATCAATAATAACGGTTTACTTAAAAAAAAATAGACTGTGGCACATGTTGAAAAATGTTATAAACAAATGACCATTCCAGTGCCAGCTTATCATTACTCTGGCTCCAAATGTAAAGTAATATTTATGGATTTATTTTTAGGTTGCATGTCTGCACTCACACCTAGCAACCTGTAAACAGATGTACTTTCCTATAGGCTAAATCATAAAGTATGCATTAAACGTCTTGTGATTGTTGACTAGTATCACATTCTGTGAAATGCACTTGTTTGAGTTGCTTGGTAGATAAGAAAGTAAAGCTTTGAAATTGAGCTTAGCTTTGCATGAATTGTTATCTGAAGCCAGCTGTCTTCTTTCTCTGGAGACTGTGTACTATTTGTGTGCTTCATGGACCTATAATTGGAAAGTAGTGTTAACAAGAAGTTATCCACAGGACAGGCTGGGAGAGCTGGAGTCTGAAAGGCACTGTGATAACCAAGAAGCAAGAAGATGGTTTTATTTCACTAAGTAACTATCTATGGAGCATGGATTTAGGAAGATCTAAAAGTCAAACCGTATCAAACAAGGACGTAAAAGAGCCGGTTATGGTAAGACTGACCACATTTCGTCTAGAGCTATAAAGATTTTGCCATGCTTTGTTAAGGCAAGCAGCTGCAGCTTACTGCTAGTGTTGTATTACTGACTTGCTGTTTAGTGATTGCAGCTGTACACACCTGCTTGTATACGGTGTATGAAAAAATAAGGATTATACTATATATAAATCTGGAAGCTAACAGCATAGTCAACCACACTTTTATTAGCAAATGATGTTAAAGTGAAGTGTGGTAAATTATATTAAGATAGTGAACTGTCTTTCATTTTTTTTTATGTGGTGAAACATCTTAAAACACTGTGAAAAGCAAAAAGCAAAGACATTTTTTATCTAATGTATTTTGCACTTTTGTAATTTTGAATTAAAACATAGCACTTGATATGCTGATTATATGATGGAATATTGCATTTAATGCACAAAAAAGGGTCTAAAATAGTGTTTCTAAACCTTTTTCCAGTCAAGTCACCCTTAAAAATTATGGACAGTGCCATGGCACCCTTTTAAAATTATGGACAATCTTGAGACACCCCATTCTAAAATGGGGTGCCTCAAGACTGTCCATAATTTTAAAAAGGCACCCCATTCTAAAATGTGAAAAACTATTCTAGTAGTTTTACTTAATGCAGCAACATCCACACATATAGGACACCCATTAGAGGTGATTTATTCTTCCAAAGCAAATACACTTTTGCACACTGGTACTGAGTAGTATTTCAGTATTTCTCTTTTCCCTCAGTTTTTCTCCATCACTGACCCCAGCACTGATGAAGATGGGTAGGAAAGGGTCAAACTAGGATGTTGTGCAGGCAGCTGACATTCTCCTTAGCAACTGATGATGTCATTGGTTGTCAGGACGCCGGCGGCTAATGTAACGATGCACATTGAAAGCCTGTAGCTTTGTGTAACTAAAAGGCAGGCTTCTTCCACCCAGTGGCTTGTAAACTAGTTTTGGGAAATTTTTATACATTTTCCCATGGCACCCCTGAAGAAACCTCAAGGCACACCAGGGTGCCTGGGCACCCTGATTGAGAAAGGATGGTCTAAAATATGGCTAATGGAACTTTTCAAAAATTTGAAATTTTCATGGAGGGTGGATTTCCACCATAATGCTGTGCACAACACGTACACACTGGTGTGCAGTTCAATGCAGGCTGTGCAGCAATGCATTGTTAGCATACATTGCCATTAAATTTTTTTGTTTCATGTTTTTTTTTCACCAAACTTTAATAGTGTTGTCAAAACATGCATTACAATACATGCAACATATGCCCTGCTTTTCCACAGTGCATACTGCCAAATGCAAGAACAAGGTAATTTGCAATGCTGCTTGAATGAATGAGCCCTAATTTATTTTTCAGAACACCAGCTAAACTTTCCGCTAGATCTGTTAGATATTTATCAAGTTTGTGTTCCCCAAAGGGGAAGCCGTCCTTGTTTGTTCTGGTGAGAGGGTATACAAACTGTTATCACAAGAACAAGAATGGGGGGGTATATTTCAGGTCATTCCAGATCTGTCCTCTGATCCCCTGCTGCGTTGAGCCAAGCTGGTGGATGATAGGCCTGTGTCCACTCCATTTATGCAGAGCAGACACAGCCTGCTCTGCTCTATGGGCAGTCGGATGTAAATGGACCGGTTGTCTGTTTATACATAAATTGTCCTCAGATCCAGCCAGAGACAGAGGAATTGATCCCTTTCCATTTGTTTTCAGTGGGTTGGATTGTAGGTAGGTGGGTGTAAACAGACACAAGGCCGTTTATATCCACCACTTCATAGAGGAGAATGGAGGGTCCAATGGGGTCCGCCTGAAAAATGGACAGGCAGATCCGTTCGGACCAGTCGTGTGAAAGAGACCTTATGGTAACAACTGTCAAAGATGCCTTTCCCCTTTACTTTTGGGTGCTTTCTGATTACTTCCTGTATTGTTCCTGAGAATAAAAAGTGCAGGAAACTAACCAATGAGGATAGAAAAGCAATGACAAGCTAGCAGTTTGTAACCTTTCCCCCATCTACTAAATTTGGAAAAAAAATTTGAATATACTTTAAGGACATATTCATAGCAATAACAAAATCTAGTTATTTACCAGTGCTTCACAAAACAACTGTAGGTACGAATGCTTGATGACCATATCTAGGGGTGTGAAATTTTGACAATTAAATAGTAATTGTAATGCTAGAAAAATGAATATGCTATAAAGTTGCAGAGTAGGAAAGGTAGACAGTATCCTTATTTTTTTTTTTAGTTGTGGTTTTAGTAGAATGTTCTTGGATGTTGAATGGCTAGTGACCATGTCTTCAAACTTCACCAGTTCCTTTTTTGGCTATGTTGGTATAGTAGCAGGCATGTCCTGTGGCTTGCAGCCTTTAAACAACTGGGTTACATGCTGTGTATTAGCATTTCCTTGCCAACACAGGGGTTACAGTTGAGAAACATAATACAGAATTACCCAGCCACGTTCTCCCATATTCATTGTGGCAGGATGGGGGATTTGTCATGGCACACCCCTACATAATAGTATTTGGACCCAGTGATTGGCCACTCGAGGCCCTGGAACTGTCAAGTGCTGCTCCATTGTGCTCTCTCCATCACTCTGCTAGCAGTAGATTAGAGGAGAAACTAGGCTTGATAAAGTTTGCCATACACTGTTAGCTTCCTCCAGCCGAACAAATGAGGTGGATGGAGAAATTCCCAGCTGGTGGAATGTTATATTCTGACAGAGGCAGCCAATTGGCTATCCAATAACTGTACTGTCTGTGGACAGCTGTCAATTTTGTTTTTACATTTAGTCTGGTTTAAAATGCCATTATTTATGTGAATATTTCTTGTTCCCCACATGTTTTCTTTGCTGTTTTCATCAGTGTCATAAAACTGAGAAGTTGTGAAAGCATTGCAGTGACAGGAAGCACTTGCCATCAAGTAGAAGCCTAGGCTGTTTACTTTCATTACACAGTATGAGACATACGGCTTGAGTAAATCCTCTCATGTTCCATAGCTTAAGAATTGCCTAATGACATTTAGTAGCACTTACCTCATGTTGTTATGATGTGTACATTTCACAACTGCAAATTGTTTTGTTGTTAATCACAAAGAAACTACTTGTGTTCTATTCCTATGTAAATTCATCTTGCAAAGGTTTCTTTTATTGCATGCGAGAAATGAAGTATCTAGAGGTTACCAGTAAAGTGTCAGTTAATATACTCTTGTAGTTGATGTACAGTCAAATGTCTACAGTATGTGTCCAATAGAAGATGACCACATGGTAATAGGGAGTAGCTAGAAGTATGAACGGACTGACATTTTATAGATGAATATCTGTGGAGAGGAGAATGTATGTTCGTGTAAGCAGCAGCATTTACCTCCACCTCATCAACAGAAACCTAATATTTCCCTTAGCTTAGTGAATGAGGTGAAGCTCTGCTGGCTTCCATCTTTAAATAATATGCAAGCAAAATATTGTTTTATTGTACTTTTTTTTTAAATTTTCCTTGCACATAATTGGGTATTTGTTGCAAAATTAATTTTCACTGCATTTGTTAAGCTAACTGAAAATTCCCTTGCAAAGAGTCTTTTTGCAATTAGCATACCAACCAAATAATATTCATTTAAATAATAAAAGCTAGAATGAACTAGAAGAAAAAAAAACAGATGGAATTAATTGTATATATCATTTATATTATATTTATTTATATTACATTTATTTATTTATTTCAGGTACTTATATAGTGCCGTCAATTTACTCAGCGCTTTACACACACACACACACACATATACTGTATAGTACATTCACATCAGTCCATAACTCTCAAGGGGTGTACAATCTAAGGTCCCTAACTCACATTTATACATACAAATACTAGGGCCAATTTAGACAGGAACCAATTAACCTACCAGCATGTCTTTGGAGTGTGGGAGGAAACCCATGCAGGCACAGGGAGAACATGCAAACTCCAGGCAGGTGGTGCCATGGTTGGGATTTGAACCAGCAACCCTAGTACTGCCAGGCAGAAGTGCGAACCATTTAGCCACTGTGCTGCCCTAACATACTATTATGACTCATTCTAACATAACTATAAGGGCTATAGGGTTAACCCTGGCTTAACCAAAATGAGTATATAAATTATACACGGTAGGTGCCTTATAATATCACAATTTAAAGAGATACATTTATATAGTGCCTTGGGTTCCAAAATAGATTATATTTTCCAAAGTCTAATATATGAATACTTTACTGTCATGCAAAAAGTAATTTTCATGTTGCTGTCTCATGAGTGTCAAAATCTGTGTACCTAAAGTATTTTACCCCCCTGCTATTTGATGTAACAGCGCTAGCAACAATGCAGGTCTGGATGGGGGAATATCTTGCAATAAAACTTTGCTGCATTGTGATATCTATCTCTTTCCACAAACAGCTAGTAGAAAAGATCAGTAAAGGGTTTGGTGACCACACGTATTGTGGCAGTTTCTGCTAAACATAGCTGTAGAACAGCCTCTGCATAGGTCTATGGTTCTGTCAATAAATAGAGTTACGCCATTAATTTTCTAGGCTTTAGATGCTAAGAAATACCAGTCTATTGTAGAGTATTTTTGGGTTATCAAAGCTGGTCATAATTTGATTGTAGAAGCTAAATGCCTGCTTTGATCACTGCTTATTTGTCAAGTTTTAGGCATGTAAACAATGCTGCAATGCTGGGAACAATAAACTTTAAAGTTTTAACATATTAGTGTATAATTTATTAAAGGTCATAACAAAATAATGTTGTAACCCACTGATGACTAAACCTTTGATTGATTTGTGTAGAATTGTAAGATACCTTCATATGCACTGTCTAAAGCACCCGGTTTAAAATTTCTCTTGCAGCATAGTTGAAATGTCCTGGAACATTTCTGAAAGTTTGTCAACAAGTTTAATGCCATGAAGCATGACCTGAGTTTGAGATCAAAACACATGCTATAATAAGCAGAAAGGATGCAACGTGATTTATTTTACTTCAATTTTGTTATTGGAACATTATTACTACAACATTACCATTCTACTATCAGGACAAGAGATGTAACAATGTTTAGTGCCAAAATAAAGTTTATCTTCTTGCCGTCCACATTGCATATATGCAGGGCAAGAAAAGTGGACTTTAGCTTCTCCATTCTACTGTCTCCATGCATATTGGTCTGAGCTGGCCTGAGGTTGTGTGTTGAGAGCATGTTCACTGCATGCTCCCAGCACACTGACCAAGCTGTCACTAAGAGATTCTGGTCATGGATTCTGGACAGGAGCCCATGGGATGGACACCTAATCATGGGACTGCTGTGAGCGCCAATTGCAACAATCACATGATAGAGAAGCCAATCAATCTCCCAGGCATTAAAGCCCAGTTAATGGGCTGCCAGGAGGCAGTGTGAAGGGGTTAATATTGTGAAATATTATTTTTCAATATTTCAAGTGTAAATATTAATTTTTTCAGATTAGCAGTAATTACAATATGCATTTAACCTTCAACATTTTCAAATAGCATTTATAAGTTTTTTTTAAGCATACATTTTTTACTGGGCTATCAAAATAGAGTACAAATAAAGAGATGTACCATAAATGAAAAAATTCCATTGACCATATCTAAATTACAAAACCAGAATTCAGATATGTATAGTATTGTTTAGGAGTATTGGCCAGGTTTCTAGTTGCTATAGAAACTTATCTTTGATATAGTAGAAATGGATTCAGGTTTTTGTGTCCCCGAGTAGTTTTTTGGGTAGGTGTGCAGGTTTGTGCTGTCGTTGGATGCAATCAATGATCGGCTCTAAAGGAGGTACATCAGGCAAGAAATATGAAAATATTTTAGTGAATTATTCTCTCAGGTTTGCAGGCTTTACGTTCTGTGGAATACTGCCTACCTTCACGCTGTTACTGTATGTCTGGAATGATCATCCAGGTCTTCCAATTTAGCCTTTATCTATTCCACATCATCCTCCTTATCATTGTGAGCATCTATCAATTCATTAAATACAGTGGCAAATTCACCCATATTAGATTCTAATTGATTAACTCTTTTGTCCACCTCATAGATTTCCACTCATACAGCATCAATAATGTCAGGACATTGCAAAGAATAGGGAAAGCTGCCATACCCCACCCTCACCTAACTGCCATTCTCCTTCACTCCATCCCCCACAGCAACTTCCTCCTGTACCACTACCCCCTCCCTCCTAGATTGTAAGCTCGAAAGAGTAGGGCCCTCTAACCCCTCGTGTGCTGTTTGTAATTGCTGTACTGTTTCATGTATTACCCCCCCTCTATTGTACAGCGCTGAGCAAACCCTTTGGCGCTATATAAACTCAATGTAATGTAATATGTTTTAGGGTTAGTTACATACATTTCATTATTGTATTTTGTGGTTGATTTGAAGTCACTGGTTTCTTTTACCTGCTGTCCCATTCATAGCTTCCATTTTTCTTTTACTGCAAATGAGCTTTTGTTTCAGGGATTTGGGATTTTTTTATTTATTGTGGGGGGGGGGTATAATTTGTATTTTATGTTGATAGAGCCTTTATTTCAGGTTAGAATATTTTGATGTAAAGATTCCCTTTAAAAAGAAAAAAGTGAACTGTTTTCAGGGGTGGTATTTTGGGGTATCCTTTTTTGGTAGGTTTTTATTTTTATTCAATGTTGATAAGGCCTTTTTTTAAGTTTAGGGTGCTTGAAGCAGTGCATCCATTTGTCACTTCACCATAAGTTGTAGCTGTCTTTGCTTCCCAGCATGCCGTAGAATCCTTTGCAAAAAGAACAGAAATGTGCAAGACAATGTTCATCTAAACCTTCACAATAACTGACCCCCATGGTAGCCATCAGAAATGTTGGGGCTACTTACATAGCTTTAGGCCTGGGCCCCCCTAGGCATGACCATCAATATTCCCCAGGGCCCACCCACTGGCAGTCCCACCAAATCCCCCCATTGGCCTTCCCACCTGGTCCCATCCCATGTCCTTCTCTTCTTCCTCCTCCAGTCCCATCTTCCCCATTCCATGTCCTCCTCTTCCAGTCCCATCTCCCCCATCGCATATGCTCCTCCAGTCTCATCTCCCCACTATTTTAGTCCACTCTCACAGTGTCCTCCCTCTGTAGTCCTTTCTGTGCCCTCAGTACAGCCCTGATTCAGGTGATATACCTCAGTATACGGTCCCTCCTTGGTCCTGGGGCTCACTTTGCTCTCTCCAGACACACAGCTCTGATCGATCACACTTCCATGTTCAAACTTCCCGCTGCAAATCTCTCACCCCGCTGGAGCATATTGGGGGGGGCAGGTCCAGATAGCACACTAGATGAGCCCACAATTTGACAGACTGCTGCTGGTTGCTATGGAGTCTAGGTGATTGCTCTGAGCAGACAGATGTTTTATATTCAACATCTTCTAAACACACCATCCTCACACTGCAGTGTCAAAAAATGCAGTGTAGCTGGTTGCTATGGACAACCTGGAGCCCACTTGTCCATTAAGTTGCTATGAACAACCAGTCAGCTCTTTCCCCCACATCCCAGGCAACCTTACTGGATTCCATCCAGAACTCTTAGAAACTTCTGCCCTGGCCTGATAGCGAACAGATGCAACTCTCTCCCAGCCTCCCCATTGACTGGCCATCCTTGTTGATCTTCCCCTACCCAGCCTGCCCACCGAGCCAACCCAGAGCTGCAAAATGGCTGAGGAGGTGGGTGCACTCTCCGGTCACACTCCCATGTATGTCACCTGTGCTGGTCAATCGCCATCACGCATGGGTTCTGAGCATCTCAGGGAAACCGACAGGGGAACTTGGGTTGAGGGGGGGAAGGGGTTGAGACTGTAGGAGGCCATGCAAGTCCTGCTGGTAGTTCCAAGCTAAGTCAGTAGGCCGAGCACCACTATATTTTAAGGGCATGCTTCTCCTGTCACATACATTTATGGACAGGAGAAACGTGACATTTTGCAAAAAACACTACAACACTGCTTAGGATGCCCGGGCCCCTGGGCATGCCCAGACCCCGCACATATGTATGGGCTGTCCTCTCCTTGATGTCAGCCCTGCTGTCCCCAGCCCATCCCCTATCCAAAAAAGTGAAATAAAAGTTAGGCATGCACCAGTTAGGCTTACTCTACCCTATTAAAACTGTCCTGGTGCAGTTTACACTACTGTATTATCTATAGTTACTTAATTCTTGTTGTAAAATACCTTCCTGTACTATTTTTCTCTATTATATCATGGCCATATTATTTATGAATAAACCGTCCGTCTACTGGCCAGTTTACACTGCTGCATCTTCTGTAGTGCCTTTAGACAGTAGGAGGAGTTTTCTTTTGGCTATAGAAATATGCAGAACCCCTAACCTCTGTCTGGACAGTGCTGATTGATCCTGTGCTGATCACATATACTCTCCAAAGAAAAAAAAACCTCTCTAGCAATGCACTCCAAACTGAGCATGTGCAGAGTGCCTCTATACCATATGTCTTATCAGGGGATAAGAGGGGGCACTGGAAGGAGAGGATCAGAGAAGTCAGGATCAGACAGCATTTTTACACATTGCAGAGGATTAACCCCTTAGCTTCCACAATAAGTATATCAAACATGCTTTACTGTAACACTTTAAATAGTATGTCAGTGGTTTGAAGCATTAGATAGAGTTCCAAAAGCACAAATACCTTTCTTTATGTGGTCATTTTTTAAATTAATTTCAACAATAACCGCTGCCTAAATTTCAAACAGACCCATTGGTATGTTTTGTCTTGTTCTTGCACACTGCATGATGTCTGTTCTTTAATTCTTGTGACTTCACTGCAAAGTCTTCCTCTCTTGTTTTATACTTTAGTGCATGGAAACTGCATCCTAGACGTATTGAGGATGGTTACTATCATAGTGTACACCGAGTAGTTAATGTAACAAAGGGTACCCATAATTCCAATAACTTTGATTTTTAAAAATCACATTTTAACTCATTAAAACAAATTCTATATAGGAATTGTAGCTTCATACCTTCAAAATGTGCTGCTAATTCTATTTTTACATCTTCAATGGTCATAAAGTCATAGATAAAAAATTCCCACTCGGTTCCTCACCAAACAACAAATCAGACTAACATTTTTGTATTTTTAGATGTATGTTATTGCCTGCATATTTTTATGATTCTCACTTGGAGAGGGACAACTTAGTCTATGTAGAGTCATAGCAGCCTCCAATTATTTCTTTGAAATAGCTTGGAACTACCTCTGGAGCTGAAATGGTTGGCAATCATGTCACCATTGTCACAGTGGTCGCATGACCAGAAGCTGTTCATGTTAGCTACTGATCTTTACCCTGGACCAAGAGCTGTCCAAATGTGCTGGGTGGTCACAAAAGGGTTAAACAAGGTACCTTTTAATAATAAAGTATAATACATAAATAAAAAGGCATTCACAAAAAGTCTAGGTGTAGGGGGGAGACTTTGACATGAGAGATATAAATATTGTAAACATTTATCAGTGTATCTTTCAATAAGAAAGTGTCTAGTTGCAATTTTGAGTAAGCATCTATACCAGTGTTTCTCAACCTTTTTTTCAGTCAAGGCACCACTTTAAAATTATGGATAATCTGAAGACACTCTTTAAAATTCTGCACAATCTCAAGGCCATTCTAAAATGCAAACAATTATTCTACATGCATTTCTTACACCCAATGTTAGAGGTGATTTATTCTTCCAAAGCAAATACATCTTTGCACACTGGTATCGACTAGTATTCCAGTGTGTCTCTCTGTTTCTCTCCCTCACTCTACTAATGTGACTCCAGTGCTGGTGGAGAGAGGCAAACAAGGACGATGTGCATGCACCCCACATCCTCCTTATCAACTGATGATGTCATTGGTTGTTAGGATGCAGGCGGCTATAAGGTCATAGAAGTGCACAATGAAAACCTGTTGCTTTGCGTACTAAAAGGCAGGATTGATCCACCTGCTGGCTTGTATACAAGTTTTGGGCATTTTGCCAAGGCACCCCTGAAGAAGCCTGAAGGTACCCTGGTTGAGAAAGGCTGATCTATACCGTACACCACCATCTATAGTGGGTTAAAGTCCTCCCGAAGGAAAGCCATTTCTGAAAGACATGGATGCTGCCATTGCCAAAATGCAAGTTCCCTGACTGTCTCTCTGGCACATTAACTTCAAAACTTTGAGAGAAAAATTTGGAACAAGGTTACAGATAAGGATTTGTCTAGGGATGAGGTTTAGGTTAACTACTAGTGTTCATGACACTTCAAGATTCATAGACCTGATGAACTAGTGTCAGAATTTGTATGACTCGGTGCTGCTCTCAAACCACTTAGTGAGTTCTCAATTCAGTGCATAAAAACACCAGAAAATGAAACTAAAATGTAAATGTTGCAAGCACAATGCATATAGTACTAAAACAAAAACAGAAATATATTTCCAAACTCCATGAATCAAAAGGTGCAATAAAGAGTGCACTATGACATTTAAATGTTGCAAAATCAAAAGCTTGTGCAATATGTGAAAAGTCCTAAATATCCCAAACACTGTGTAATGGTGCACTCTGGGTGAACAGGTGCCACCATCCCCCTGAGAGTAAATATTCACCTTAAGATCTGACCTTCATTACAAAAGTCAAAATGCACATATTTATAATACCAGGATCCAGCAAGGTGTTGGCCTCATTACCAATACTAGGCTCACAAGGAGAAGCTTCAGTATTAATTCAGCTGGGTAAACCACCCAGAGAGAGATTTTCCATCATACTGCTCAAAGAAGCAGAAAAGACACAATAATGTTCATTGCTTAGTTACTATTTTATTAAAGATGTCTAAAAGTGCACTCACATTTAGAACAAGGAGACACCACTTTCATGAAATGCTGACATAAGGCAGAGGAGCAGCTCTATCTGGGACACTTTTTCATCTTAGTGTAGCGCCTTAATTGAGCTAAACTCCTGGGATATTGATCTGATCAATTAAGTAGCAGAGGGGGTTGTTAATCAGTTTCAGCTGCTTTGGTGTTAATTAAATTAACAACAGGTGCACTAGATGGGCAACAATGAGATGACCCCCAAAACATGAATGGTTTTACAGGTGGAGGCCACTGACATTTTTTTTTTATACTCATATTTTTTGACTGTTTTTTGCTAGTTTTGCATTTTGCTAGGGTCAGTATCATTACTGGTAGCATGAGGCGATACCTGGACCCTACAGAGGTTGCACAGGCAGTCCAACTCCTCCAGGATGGCACATCAATACATGCCATTGCCAGAAGGTTTGCTGTATCTCCCAGCACAGTCACAAGAGCATAGAGCAGATTCCAGGAGACAGGCAGTTACTCTAGGAGAGCTGGATAGGGCCATAAAAAGACCTTCAGCAGGATTGGTATCTGCTCCTTTGTGCAAGAAGGTACAGGAGGAACACTGCCAGAGCCATACAAAATGACCTCCAGTAGGCCATTGGTGAGAATGCCTCTGACCAAACAATCAGAAACAGACTTTGTAAGGGTGGCCTGAGGGCCGATGTCCTCTAGTGGGCCCTGTGCTCACTGCCCGGCATCATAGACCTTGATTGGCATTTGCCATTGAACACCAGAATTGGCAGGTCCTTCACTGGTGCCCTGTGCTTTTCACAGATGAAAGCAGGTTTATCCTGTGCACATGTGAAAGACATGAAAGGGTCTGGATAAGCCGTGGAGAACTTTATACTGCTTGTAACATCATTGACCGTTTTGGTGGTGGGTCAGTGATGGTCTGGGGAGGCATATCCATAGAGGGATGCACAGACCTCTACAGGCTAGACAATGGAACCCTGACTGCCATTAGGTATCGGGACGAAATCCTTGAACCCATTGTCAGACCCAATGCTGGTGCAGTGGGTCCTAGGTTCCTCCTGATGCACGATAATGCCTGGCCTCAAGTGGTGAGAATATGCAGGAAATTCCTGGAGGATGAAGGAATTGATACCATTGAATGCTCCCCACACTCACCTGACCTAAATCCAATAGAACACCTCTGGGAAGTCATGTTTCTGTCCATCCGATGCCACCAGGTTGTAACTCAGACTGTCCAAAAGCTCAGTGATGCCCTGGTCCAGATCTTGGAGGAAATACCCCAGGACACCATCCATCGTCTCATTAGAAGAATGCCCCACATTGTCAGGCATGCATACAGGCACGTAGGGGCCATACAAACTACTGAGTGTCATTTTGAGTTGCTGCAATGAAATTTCAGCAAAATTGACTAGCCTGCTGCATAATTTTCACTTTGATTTTCAGGGTGTCTTTGAAGTCAGTCCTCTGTAGGTTGAAAATTTTCATTTACATCAAACGATGGAACATCCTTACATTCCTAACACATTACCCAGCCCATATCAGTATAGATATCCATCATGATATTTTTCCCCATTGAGATCTGATGTGTTTTCAAAGTATTCCTTACATTTTTATGAGCAAAGTGTATGTATATATATATATATATATATATATATATATAATTTATTACATGTACTTATATAGCACAGTCAGTTTACGCAACAGTTTACAATTAATTAAAAAATATGCAATTTTAGCCTTACAAGTCAATGATAAACCAATTTAAATCTATATTCTCATTCAAACCATTTGGAACCAATGTATTGGTCTTGTATATCCACAAAATGTGATAATACAAATAAAACTATAAACATATCATACCTTTTTAACTTTAGTGAGAAACTTGGAATTCACTTTAATTCACAGTGCAGAGGTCAGGCATAAAAAATGTGGAGTTCAGAAGTCAGCAGTATGTAATGCAAATTGCAAGGGTTAGAAGTAAGTTGTGTGAAGCCAGAAGTATAAACACCACATAACAAATACTGAGTATATAGGCCAGTATATGTAACCAGTAGAGGGCAGTAGTATGCAGGGCACAGTCATTGGTTGTTGTGGCACAACCATTGATGCTCTGCAAAAAAAGGTACTATGTGCCTCTTACTTATTCACATATGGGGGCTGGATATCGGAGCCCCTTTATTTTAAAGAGAGCTTCTAGCTTTTTTGTACTCCCCCCTACAGACCTCCATATCCACCCAGCCAAGGATTTGAAAAAGAGGCTCTATCAACATGGGGAGAAGGTGACTGGCCATTGGGGGTTCTCCTAGGAAGGTACCCTCCACTTGTTGATGCCATGTAGCCTGGTATGGTTCAGGAGGTGAGGTGCATGTTTACCTCCCCCTCTTTTTCTGTCCAAGACTGCATGTTCAGATCTGATATGAATTTTTGGGAAAGACCCCATTCTTATTTGTTTTTGTGTGGGGTACCTCTTTAAAATCCAAAGCAGTCCTTCATGCCTTTGAAACCCCATGCCATTTCTTTCTTTTTGCTATGTTAGCCTTGTATATGGTGTGGTTTACAAATAGGATGAAACGGGCCAGGAATTGTCATGATATTTTTTTTCTAAATATCATGTTTGATTTAGTATATCCTATAGGTGCACCAACTCACAGGCAGGTTTTAGGCATTCCCCAAACATGTGTAGCACTACCCTCTTGAGGGTCAATGGATTTGTTTTTGGTCCCCCTAAGTTCTGCACAGCCAGGCAACATGCATTTCCCACATTTGCACATCCAGAATCAGTAATACAGTACTTGAGCTGGTTTTAGTTATTTATATTAAGGGGTTAACAATATGGAGGGGTATATGGGATGCTCAAGGAACTGAAACCTTGAGGATGAACTTCTTAGCAACAGAAACTGTACAAAAATGGGGATCAGAAAAATAGTCTCTTTAAGGAGCACTGAAGTCTCCTTGATGTATATCCTCATACCTCAGATGAATTTGCTTCTTCACCCAGCTGCACTGAGGGTATCCCTGGTCAAGGGGTCCCAGGAGCTAACCATGAAGTAGTCTTAGATGAGAACTAGTTGGGTCTTGCACCTGACCGCCCTCTCCCCTTATCAGGCCCAGGAGGTGTAGGAGTACTCACACTGTCCTGTCCTGTTAAAGTGGTGGGTTGGTGGCTGCCTTCAGGCCTTACGCTGGGCTGGATCCTTCCCTACTGCACAGGTTGTCCTCCCCAGGAGATGGTGGGACAGTGGAGATCCTCCAGTCCAGAACCCTACCTGTAGGTAGGCTCCCCTCCCTGGGGCCCCCTCCCAGGCTCCACACTCCAGTCTCCATCTCAATCCATCTGCCACCTGATACTGCACACTGCTTTCCAGGCTCTGTGATATTTAACGGTTGTCCTTGGTCACCATGCTCAGTCTCCTGCCAGAATAGCCCAGCCTTTCTGTTCCAGAAAGTTCTATTAGTTTCTGGAAAGGTGGGAGGGCTCCAGAATCCCTGACCTGTAGAACCTTCCAGCCTGTGCTGAGGTGAACTCCTGCCACACTACCAGGCTGACTCATTTCAGGCTGCTACCAGCCTCTAACTAACAAAAAAAACACAGAAAACCCATCTAGTTAAACCTAGAGGGTGTCACACATGTTAAGTGAACTGTGCATTTTTAATGTTTTAGTTTAAGCAATCCCTTTGCAATCCCTTGCCTATTATGAATGTCCTCATATTTTAAATGCAAGCAGATTTGCCTTTCACTAGTGCAGTGGTCAGTAATATGTAAAGCAGAGTGTAGAGTCAGTTGTGTGTACCACAGAGCATCAGGGTTAGTAGTATGTAATGCAGTGTGCACAAATCAGTACTAACTAACTTACAGTATAGAGATCAGTAGTAAGTAATGCAGAATTCAGAGGTCAGTAGTATGTAATGTAGAGTGTAGGGGGACCAGGAGTAAGTATTGTAGAGTCCAGAGGTCAGTAGTGTGTACCACAGAGTGCAGGGGTCAATTGTATGTAGAGCAGAGCTCAAAGATCAAGAGCATGTAGCATGAGTTCAGATGTGAGTCAGGGAGTAAGCAATGCAGAGTTTAGAGGTCAGTAATATAAAATACAGAGTGCAGGTGTCAGCAATAATGTGGAGTTCAATCAATGCCATGTAGAGCAGAGTGCAGGGGTCAGTAGTAAGTAGATCAGAGTTCAGAGGTCAGTAGTAAGTAATGTAATGCAGAGTTCAGAAGGGAGTAGTAAGTAACAAAAAGTGTTCACTTGTGCAGTGAACCAAATTCCTGAGAGGTATAGCCCATGTCAACACAGGTCCAAACTTTGGCAGACATGAAATTCATACAATTCAATCTTGTGTTCACTGAAAAAGTTCTTCTGACATCTAACAATGATGGATGATTCACGTCATACCTGTGCAAAGACAGCTTAAGAACTATATAAAAATATTACTTCTGTCTCTTTCCAGCGTTGTGGTTGTATCTTAGGCCAAATCTTCTGTGCAAGTAATTTTGCTTGTTACCTGTAGCAATAGTATACCAGCATCTTTATGTTTTGATTGACGGAGCCTGCTGCTAGTTCACTAGTTGGCATTTCATGAGCTGGTATCATCACAACTTTTCTATTCAGCTCCAAAAAACATTATTGCCACTTCTACATCTGTTCAAGTGGTAAAAACGATTTTGGGAGATTCTTTACCTGCTGGCCTTATAAATTGTCACAATATTTATATACATTTTATTAAATAATATTTTTGCAAAAAAAACATTTTTTGAAGCCTAAGTAAAAAAAAAACATTGCTGAAGTGTGTCTCTCTCTTTGATGTATTGCTCTACATTCACCTTTTCTTGCTGATATGAGTTCTGAGCAGTGGCAAGGCAGGGTCCATCATGATCTACCTGTTACCTGCCAGGGATTGACTGGTAGATTATGATCAATGGGTTGCTGACCAAAGCTTTAATTTCTGTTTCAAGCTAAAGCCTTTCCCATCCCTTTCTCTTATACTGAGGCCTAATTAAGCTGCTTATACACAATCCAACCATTATGCTTGCATACTGTCCGGACACTGGGCAATTTCTACTAAACACATGCTTGGAGTCTATAGTTTGGGATTACAGGATCATGATGGGTGATGATTCAGGGAATGTGAGGCTGTGGTTTTGAAATGTTTTGTGCACTTTGATTTCACATTTTAGTCATCACAACATGAAATTGTGAAAAAAGAAGCTCACAATTGATTTTAATAAACTGTTTTACCACTAGCCTATTTGTTGAGGGTTTTCACTTCTTTTTTCTAAGAGTAAACCTCCCTTTTAACTTTTAAACCTGTTGTAGCTACTACCTCCCCCATTCAATTCAGATCTACTACATCTGGATAGAAAAACAGGTGTAGCAGCCAAAGCTACCTAAAAAAAACTTTTTTTTTTTTACTCAACTTGACAGTATATCAACAGTTTGGATGTCCACGGCTTAAAAGGAGTAAGATGGTATTTTGCAGACTGGTGTGAGATTAGATGAGAGTAGATTGCCGAGATAGAATAGTTATCCCGACACAGTAGAATTTCTATAAAGGAGCGATGGAAAGGATGTTGTTTTGGAGAACAGCATGTCTGAAGGAAGGTTACCAGCTGAGGGTAGTAAAAGATATGAGATCCTGGTAGGGAATATTTGGTCGCTAGTACTGAAAAAAGCTAGAAGGTGCATTTGGTATCATCAAAGATAGATATGACTTTAGTGAATCCGCTATGAGACCAGTGGGTAAATGCTGCATGCTCACTCACTGAAGGGAACATAGGATTTCCAAGAACAGGCAGGTGGGAGGATATCCTTAGCGCTAGGCCAAATAGTTTCTGCATTTCCCTCCAGGCCAATACTGTGTCTCTAATCAGGAGATTCATCAACTTGAAATTAATCAAATTAGTGTACTGCTGCTGTATTTAAGCCAAGCTAAATGTAAAAGTTAAACAATCAATTACACATTCAAAACATGTTTTGCCAGAATGAGGTATCATGGACATTGTTGTACTGTTCTGCAACACCACATATAACTTGTCATCCTTACAGTCACATTAAAGGTACTCCCTCCTCACTGCACTTTATTTTTTAAAACTTTTTTTCTCCCTGTGCCATTCTTTTGACAATAGCTTGCCTATTAGCGTTGTAAATGGCTAGACTTTAGTTCAGGTCTTTACAGTTTTCAAACAGCATTTTATGGACCCTCTGCAAAATGAACCTTGACAGATTTGCTTGTTACTAGTTGTGACTATACTCTAAGTTTCCTGATCTGTATCCACTTAAGCTCTGGAAGATTTTACCCCATTCATGACCAGGCCATTTTTGGTATTTAGCACTGCACTACTATAACTGGTAATTGCACGGTGATACAATGTTGTACCCAAACGAAATTTAAATAATTTTGTTCACACAAATAGAGATTTATTTTCCTGGTATTTGATCACCACTGCGTTTTTTATTTTTTGCGACATAAATGAAAAAATACCCCAAATTTTGGAAAAAAAAACTCCGTTGTCTACTTTCTGCTTCTGTCCAATAAAAAAACAAAAAAACCCCAAATGTATTCATAAATTTTGGCCAAAATGTATTCTGCTACATGTCTTTAGTACAAAAAAAAAATCCTAGTAAGTGTATACTGAATGGTTTGTGTGAAAGTTATAGCGCCTACAAAGTATGCTATAGATACTGGATTTTTTTTTTTGATACTATTAATGGCGGCGATCAGCGACTGCAAAAGTGCAGCAATCTGACACTAACTGATGCTGATGGGAACTGACTAACTGCACCACTGACATCCCCAGTGACACTAATACAGTGATCAGTGCTAAAAATATGCACTGTCACTGTACTAATGACACTGGCCTGGAAGAGGTTAACATCTATGGCAATCAAGGGGTTAAATGCATGCCTAACAATGTTTAGTGTGTGTACTGTGTACTGTATTACTAAGCAATTTGCTGTTTGTTACTCCCTGATTTACAGGGAGAAAAAAAACTGGCACATTGCTGCTGTCTGTTTACCAACACAGGGCTCTCTTCTGTCATTCAGCCAGTCCTGATCATAAATATTTGGCAATGACCCTCTGATTGGCTTCTGCAGCAGCAAATGACAGCACAGTCTTCAGAGTCCATTCGTGCATGCGGACGCGGAAGAAAACCACAACATAAAGGTACGTTATGATGCCTGTACAAGCTGACCAGTTGCAGTAAATGTACTGCGGCAGGTTGGCAAGCGGCTATACTTTTTCCAGGTCAGAAGGTGTTAAAGCCAGAGCGCCCTGCGCGCTCCCAGCACACGTGTCCTGTACCACAGAAAGGTCCTGATCTCCTCTTTTGATCGGGACCTTTCCCGATTATGTGACCGCCATGATGGCGTATCACGGCGGTCACATGACCCTAAACCCCGCCCCGCCTCCCAGCTTCTGAAACCCTTAAAGGGCCGGGAGGCGCCGGCGTGAAGGGGTTAACATACACACCCGCAGTGCTTTACATGAACAGGGTGCAATTGTGATGCGATGCGGAGTTTGCACAGAACACTCCACACCAATTACACGTAATATTTATCCATGAATACCGTATGTCTTCAATTACATGCACAAAGAATCCCTCCCCCATTCCTATGGGCTAATTCCTGCAACATCTCATTTTACCACCATAAAATACTACATGTTTCCATGAATGGGCTTGTAAATAAGGCACAATGTTTTGGAAGCATTAACACAATTAAGTTATTTTAGCTGATGTCATTTGATCTGTACACCTCTAACATTTAAAACTTTTGTTCCTCTTTAACTAAGTAAGTAAAGAAAACACTGTCAAAGATGGCAAATGTGAAAAATGTGCTTGGGCTGTAAAGGATGAGACACATTATAATACATTGTGCTGCATGATACTGGAAAAAGCAAAGAAAATTTGGCATGTCCACAGTATCTTAAATCTCCAGATGATAAATGACGATCTGGGGATTTCAAATGTTTGCTGTAAGGAAAGCTATGGCAGTGTTTCCATTTATCATAGTAATACAAATGCAGTACAATACAGAGCCTTAACCAACTATGTCAGCAAGCCAAATAAAAGATAACTAATGACTGCTGGGAGTCAAAAATTGTTCAGTGTTGAGAATTAGATAAGGGATATTTGGGGCAGTCTATTCAATTTCTGTTACTGATTGCTTCTGGATGACGTTGTCCACACCATTTAGTTTTGCTAGATAAATGTTAACTTATTGTGCATTATTAAACTGAAAACATTTTCTTCCTAGCTTTCCTATCAGTTCTCATCTTCAATAATAATGATTTATATTGACAAACAATTACAGTCAGTTTCATTAGTGAGTGGAAACCCAGCCAAAATATGTTGGGGAGGCAGTGTGGGGACGCACAGGTATACCAAAACATATACAGTGGTAAACTTAATAGATTGAAAGGGACCACACTTAAATTCATTGTTAGGTCAGTGTTTGGTCTGACACAAGTTTGGCCTGAACTTTGGCTGTACATTAGACTTTTAGCCTTTTTGGTGGAGGTTTAACACCATACAGTATTGTATATAGCAGTGGTATTACTATCGCTGCTATACTGTATATGACAGCTTCCTATCTGTCAATGGTTGCTAAGAAAGTGGCGGGTGCCAGAACACACCACATTCTTAGCAACCAGTGATGTCACGTGGCCCCATTCATTTAATTTAATCTCAAGCCATGTAAAGGGGACAGGGTTAGCGTGAAATAAATGACAAATAAACTATATTTGATCAATGATGTCGCCTGGGAGTCCAAACTCCTGTATTTACTTTGATATGGGACTTTATTCATTTATTTATTTTAAATAAAGGACTCATGAAAAACTGTGTGTCTTATTTACTATTTACTTTTTGTGTGAATAAGAATGGGTAATTTATTCCCCTTACTAATTCACATAGGGGAGGGGTCATTAACTGGGGACCCTGTTATTGTTAAAGGGGGTTTCCAGATTCCAATAGGCCTCTTGTCCACAGACCCCCACCATCACCAGGCCAGGCATGTGGGGAACAACATGGGGACAAAATACTTTGCCAGGGGGCACCCTCTGGCAAGGTCTGCCCTCATGTTCAAAGCATGTGGCCTGGTATTATTCAGGAGCGATTGCTTACACTCATTGCCCCCCTGTTCCTGGTCAGCCAGGCTTTTTGGGGGGGTTCCCCTCAAAATTCATACCAGAACACACTTATTTTTGTATGGTGTCTCCTTGAAATTCATACCAGACCTTCACCAACATATTTTTTAGAGGTAACCCCACATATCTAGAATAAGGAACTAAAGGGAACCCCGGCTGTTTGTTTACAAACAGAATTAAAGCATTTGTAAAGGTTCACCTCTTTTTAAAATAACAAACATATCATACCTGCACTGTGTAACGGTTTTGCACAAAAGATCCCCAGTCCTCCCATTCTAGGGTCCCCTGCCGGCACTCCTGGCCCCTCCCCCCTGCTGAATGCCCCCTTAGCAAGCTGCTTGGTATGGAGGTACTCTTGCATGCTCACTCATCAATCTATGAGACACACAGAGCACAGCTTGGCCCCACCCCCACCCCTTCTCACTGGCTTTGATTGACAGCAGCGGGAACCAATGTCTACCGCTGCTGTGTCTTAGCCACTGTAGAGACAGAGACCCTAGAGAGCTTCTGCTCTCGTGCACTTCGCTGGATTGAGATCCGTCTCATGTGACTGAAAGTAGGAGAGGCTGAGGAGAAGTTGCGCACTGAAGGTTCTTTGCCTTCGTGAATAGAGTGCATGAAGGTACAAAACCTTTAGGCTTCAGAACCACTGAAGTTTTCATTTGTCAATTTTAACAGGATTCTTTTTAATGTATGTGTCAGTTTTGCTGTAGTAGGTTGAACACAGGTTGAATACATCGTTCAAATGTGTCACTTTACTGGCAAGTTAGGGCATGTTATTTAAAGGAATTTTGCATTTTTTAATGTTCCCTTTAAGCATTAGTAAAATCAATGCTTCCCGCCTAGCATAATCTTAAAAGAGAATGTTTAGCATTGATACCTGATCCCCAGGGTAGTCCCCCATGCTTTACATATGCATTACAAAAGTTATACCTGAGGGCAATAAATTATTTTACGAAGTATCCAACTGCAAAATTACATAGGGAAGTGTAACCTTATCAGTGGTATCCAATCTGGGGCTTCGTTTAGTTTTAAATCTTAAACAATTTGTAAACTCAATCAATATAAATAAATATAAACTTTAATGTGGTTTCATAAGCCCTTATCAATATTGTTATATTTTCTGCTCTCCTTAAGGTGATACCTTGTAATTCTGCCAAGTGTTGAAGCACTTTCTGTTATATGATGACAATAATTTGTCTCTCTATACTGCGTGTGCTCCTGCATTGTCACTTTGTTACACAGAGCTCTGGTGGATGTAAGGTTCTTTGGGGGGGGGGGGGTAGTTTGTTGACAATCAAAAACTGGCTGGCAAGCTGTCATTTGTGATGGGAATAGCAGCAGGAGAAGATTATCATGATGCAGGTGGTTGGGGCATTTTTCATTATGTTTGACATTGGATCCACATTACTGGATGATGGATTACATCAATGGGCATGGTGATTTTATGTTTTAATAAAGGAATTTTTCACAATGTGGGCATTTGTATGTACTCAATTTACCTTTTTTGTAACTGAGTAATAGATATTCAGCATTTCCCCCACTCCCCCTGAACACCCTGACATTCATCAGGCCAGGGATGTGGGTATGAGGGCCTTGCCGCATTACCATTATTTGGACTTTGATTGTACTGCATCTATTGTGAATGCCTATACATGGTTAGAATGACTTCCCCAAACATAAGTCCTGTATTGTTTTGTTAAAACAGAAGGGATTTACAGGTCATGACTTTCACCACAAATCTAAATAAAGAAATGTTTTCATAATTGTATTGTAATCTACACAAACCATTGCTTTATGTTGCACTACCTCCAAAACCACTGATCAGTAGGACATGTTTACATTTCTCAGGGGAAAATATAGGGATTATTCACACCATAGTGCACACATAATGAAAATGTTTTTTTAATGCATTTACCTGTGATGTCTTGCTCCATGCTGCAATGTATTTTCAACACGCATTGCAGTACTTTTTTTTTGCATTCGCAGTGTGCTGCAGCATTTCACAAAAAAGCTACTATTTTTTTTTTCATGCGCACACCAATGCAGTGCATTGATTTAAACTGCATAAGGCCTGCCTTGTCCTTATGTTGTTCAATGTTAATGGTGTGAATGAGCCCTTAAAATGACTTCTCAGCTATATGGCAGGCACTTTTTAGCACCTCTGTCATACAATATACTAGTAGAATTTGAGCACAAACCCTCTTTTCTAAACCTTGCAGTTGTACATTAAAATATTTAGAATTTGGTTTTTAGTGAAGAAAACATCAGATAGGGGGATTTGTGATACAAAAAAACACATATATACGTAGTATACAGCCAGGTCCATAAATATTGGGACATTGACACAATTCTAACATTTTTGGCTCTATACACCACCACAATGGATTTGAAATGAAACAAACAAGATGTGCTTTAACTGCAGACTGTCAGCTTTAATTTGAGGGTATTTACATCCAAATCAGGTGAATGGTGTAGGAATTACAACAGTTTGCATATGTGCCTCCCACTTGTTAAGGGACCAAAAGTAGTGGGACAGAATAATAGTCATAAATCAAACTTTCACTTTTTAATACTTGGTTGCAAATCCTTTGCAGTCAATTACAGCCTGAAGTCTGGAACGCATAGACATCACCAGATGCTGGGTTTCATCCCTGGTGATGCTCTGCCAGGCCTCTACTGCAACTGTCTTCAGTTCCTGCTTGTTCTTGGGGCATTTCCCTTCAGGTTTGTCTTCAGCAAGTGAAATGCATGCTCAATCGGATTCAGGTCAGGTGATTGACTTGGCCATTGCATAACATTCCACTTCTTTCCCTTAAAAAACTCTTTGGTTGCTTTTGCAGTATGCTTTGGGTCATTGTCCATCTGCACTGTGAAGCGGCGTCCAATGAGTTGTGAAGCATTTGGCTGAATATGAGCAGATAATATTGCCCGAAACACTTCATAATTCATCCTGCTGCTTTTGTCAGCAGTCACATCATCAATAAATACAAGAGAACCAGTTCCATTGGCAGCCATACATGCCCACGCCATGACACTACCACCACCATGCTTCACTGATGAGGTGGTGTGCTTAGGATTATGAGCAGTTCCTTTCCTTCTCCATACTCTTCTCTTCCCATCACTCTGGTACAAGTTGATCTTGGTCTCATCTGTCCATAGGATGTTGTTCCAGAACTGTGAAGGCTTTTTTAGATGTCGTTTGGCAAACTCTAATCTGGCTTTCCTGTTTTTGAGGCTCAACAATGGTTTATATCTTGTGGTGAATCCTCTGTATTCACTCTGGTGAAGTCTTCTCTTGATTGTTGACTTTGCACACATACACCTACCTCCTGGAGAGTGTTCTTGATCTGGCCAACTGTTGTGAAGGGTGTTTTCTTCACCAGGGAAAGAATTCTTCGGTCATCCACCACAGTTGTTTTCCGTGGTCTTCCGGGTCTTTTGGTGTTGCTGAGCTCACCGGTGCGTTCCTTCTTTTTAAGAATGTTCCAAACAGTTGTTTTGGCGAATCCAATTGTCCCATTACTTTTGGTCCCTTAACAAGTGGGAGGCACATATGCAAACTGTTGTAATTCCTACACCGTTCACCTGATTTGGATGTAAACACCCTCAAATTAAAGCTGACAGTCTGCAGTTAAAGCACATCTTGTTTGTTTCATTTCAAATCCATTGTGGTGGTGTATAGAGCCAAAAATGTTAGAATTGTGTTGATGTCCCAATATTTATGGACCTGACTGTATATTGACTAGGCAGACCCCTTTGAGAGCATGCCTGTGCACAAAACGTGTCAGGGAGGAGCCTACGTGCTGACGTCACGTCGTCGCGTCTACGTGATGGTCCTGGCGTCCATCTTTGTAAGTGCTTTTACATTTGTCTGTTTGTGAGCTCCACGTGGATGCTATATTTTGAATAACGTCTCCAGGCTCGGTTTATGAGCTTACACTCTAGGAGGATTCCCATTTCTGGAATACTGGGTTGGAGATGATTTTGGAGCTATTGTGTGGTCCAATGTCTATTGGTTCCTTCTGATATACTACTGGCTGTGACGGTGCGCGGCATCAGACCCCAGCCCTTTTCACCAACTTGTGACCGCAGGACCAGCCGATCTAAGACCGCGCTGTCACTTGCGTAACAATGCAACTCTCAGCTGCGCCCTGCACAAAGATTTTCCAGCTCGCTAGACCACAATCTATGTGTCAGCAGCCTGAGAGAGATTGTTACTGGGTCAGGTTAATTACGCAATTAACCCTTCACACTGCCACCACCACCTTTTTACAGAGAAGGAGGAAACTCACAAATCTAAGCAGTACCACTATGATATTTGAATAAGCGTCTGTATACACACTGCCACAGCAGACAGATGTATGCAGAGGGCTAATACATACAGTAGCACTCTCCAGAGACAAGGATCGTTTAGTTTGCATTAAAAGCTTTAGAGACAGTTTCAACACTTTTCAGAAAATAGGATTTATTACTAAAAAGGTCAAAAATGGTGCAATTAAAATATTTACAGAAAAAGATGTAACAAATATATATATATATGTACAGCAATAAAACAACAGAGAAATAAAAGAAAGACGTTTCAGAAGGTAGGATACTTGTCCAAACACCGAAAAAAAGGCTGCCAAAGATGGCTCCATGTGTTAAAAGGGAGAATTTCTTCTTTTTCTCTGCAGGCATGTCAGCCTTTTTCTGGCATTCCCCAGGGGTGTCTCCTAAAAGTGAACAGCCAATCGCCTAATTTCGGGATGGGTGCCAGGCGGGGACCCAGGCTATGACCAAATCCCTTACAAGTTTATACCATGGTCAATAACCTTCAATAGGTACATGTAGCATTCTAGCCCCTGGTAGATTAATATGCAGAATCATATTCCGAACGTCCAGACATCAAATATGGCATTTCCTGCCACTTCGGATAAAAATATATTGCTTTCGATCCTCTTGTAGACGCTACCTAGGGATGTAAGGTGACTGGTATTAAAATGACCTATCTGAATATATGCTTTATAGCAATGTGCTCAGTTCCTGTTGAAGTTTATGAATTTGTCTGAAAAGTGAGTTATAGTTTTATGACGGGCTAAGGAAAGTGTTTGTCAGACACTTCTGGCACCAGGCTTAATTAGGAACTACAACCATGAAGTTTATTCAGCTGTCCCTTATGCACTTGTGACCCCAGTGCACACACACAGACCACATTCCATTCAAAGGGGAGGGGGGGAACTGGACGGAGTGGGAATGATATTTGCAGATTAGGATACAAGATGGGAGACCTTAACAAAATGGCTGTCAGGTTCATGTCTAAGCTCACAATTGCCACACTGGCCTCTGGAGAGATCTTACCTGGATGGATCTGCTGACTGGGGAATTTTCAGAGTCTGCCTTAAAGGTGTATCCATTCTATGCTGATTTACCACTTGCTTCTGGTGTGTGCCTTAAGGTGGAGGATTACATGGCAGTCACAGAAGTCACATATATTTATGATGATCACGTTACTCGTTTTGGGACTATCAATATATTTCCCTGTCTAAAGGACTTTTTAATATTGTGCATTATTTGTATATTTATGGTTCATCATGTTGATTTAAGATTGAGGCTATGTAGCGACACAAGTTCACAGATTTTTTAGCGCTGCACTTTTGTATCAATATTATTGTTCATTAGGTGGTCACAGAGGGTCTACCAGGCAGAGTCAGTTGCCTCTGACATTTGTCCCTCGTGCTCACTGTTTTTTATGTCATTCAGAGCTGCATACTTGTATGTTCATCCTTCATATGTTTATTTTAACATGCAAGTCACAGTAGTTATTGACATATATTGTTTGGTTGATCATATTACATATTTGGGTTATCATTACCTTTCCTGTGACTGTGAACCTTTTATAATTGCACATCGTCTGTATGTGTATTATTCATGTCTTTTTACATTCACTATTATTCTCTTTAGCGCTGCACTTTATATTATTATTGTTTGTTTGGTGGAGACGGAGGATTTGTCACATTGTGTCAGCTGCTTTCTATATTTATTCCTTGCGCTCACTATTTATTTTATCACCATATATATGTAGAATTTCATATTAAATTTATCTTTTAATTATTCTAGTTAGCCTAACCCCTTCCTCCCCTCCATCTGTGCCCAATGCTGAGAAAATGTTTATAAATTATAAGTGTTTGCATCTGAAGCACCCTCCTGCAGGGAGAAGCAGAATGCTGCTGTGGGGAGGCTGTAGGATTTTTATCTGTAACCATACTGATCAAATCCTGGTTGTAGCATTTTATCTGTATCCATACTGATCAAACCCTTCACTACCATTGTCCCATTGTCATTATGATGGAGCAGTTATGGAATGAAAATAAATCTGCAGCCATTTGTTTGTTTTCTTTTGGACTGCAGCCTTTGGTGCACTGTAGAAGTCAACTCTGACTTGTGTTTAGGCTGATATGAAAGCGATAAGCATTTCATATCTATTTCAAATTATATAATGAAAATGGATAATTTTTTACTAAACAGATTTTGGTACTCACTATAAAGCCTTTTCTTCAAATTCTTCAAACACCAGGTAGCAGTTTTGCAAATCTGGGAAACAGTTGCCTGATGCTGAAAAGCCTAAAAAGCACTCAAAGATCATACAGAGTTCAACTTAACAAGAAAGGGTGCAAGCTGTCCTAAAGACCATAAGCATTGCATGATGATTTGTTTAAGCTCCTCAGAAATGGTGGAAAAAAAGTTGGTTATCCTTCAAGGGAACCATCAGAAATAAAAAGTATATCTATCTAAAGGAGGCAGTGCCTGTGAGGTATTTACACACTGCTCAAACTAAACCTACACAAAGAAGGGAAATCTTCCACTTATGCACTGAGGCTGGACAGAGGGAAGGGAGCAGAATGACACCACCTTTTCATTGGGTAACACCAGAAAAAGTTCTTTACAGGACAATGTGGCCTGGTTTCAGTTTGACGCAGGTTAGGCAAACATTACTGAAGTTCAGGTGATGAATCCAAACCTTAGTGAGGTCAATGGGAACCCTGGCAAAGCACTTATCCACATGTTGATGAGGACAAGGGCCTATTCTCCACGACTGTGGTCTGGTGCTTGCTGGGGTTTGTGGATGAGAGAGGCTAATCAGAATCTGGAAGCCCCCTTTAGCAAAAAAGAGGTCTCCCAGATACCATACCACATGTGAATGAGTAAGGAGTAAAAAGTACCTCTACTTAGTCACAAAAAAGTGTAAATAAAGGCAAACACTTTTCAGCAGGTTCCTCATTTTTAAAAAATGTCCCATGATGTAAATTCATCTTCAATCACATCATCCAGCAATGTGGATATATCTCAATCAAGATGAACGATTTTCACCAATTTTTCAAAGGAAAAACTTGCTGACTGACGAACATGCCAACACCGCTATATGTAAACAAGGGAGAGATAAATATAGCCATGACTATATTTGGTTACTGCCATTGCTCAAATATGGCCACATGGCCATATTTGATCAGTTATGTCAGCTATCCCTGCCACTTTGTTTACATCGCCAGGGATTCCTGGCCCGCAAAAGAATAGGGCAGGGTAATGTCACTGGTTGCTAAGGACACAGGTGTAGGAAAACCCACTTGTTCCCTAACAATGATCATCCAAAAAGCTGTCATATATAGAAGTGGTAGAAAAACTGCTGTTATATATGATGTTCAGCTCCCACCGAACAAGGTAAAATTGCATTTGGATGAACATCCCAAAAGGCAAAGTTTGGTCAGTGTTTGAATCAAAGCAAGAGTTCATCCCTAGTAATGTTAACAAGGATTGAAAATATGTGAATGAGTGTTGAAAGCATAATATCCTGTGCAAGTTCAAACAACTTTTTGTATGTGCAAAGAGAACCAAATTAAAATCCAAGAGCGACACAGGTGTGTGCACAAAGGGAGGCACTGTAGAATGGTCGAAATAAAATGGAATGAATTGTTGATTCAGGAAGTCATGTAAAAATTCAGGATTTGTTACTGAGAGTATTTTCTAAAATTTGAGTTCTTTCCTCTCACCAAGCAAAATATGCCTTCTGCGTGTGATAGTATTTCTTGGCATTTAACATTGTGGGGATTTATGAAACAAAAAAACATTGTGGGGATCACAGAGATGGACAGACTCCTATCTCTCAAGACATGTGCATCAATAGTTATTCATTTAAAACCAGCAGAATAGTAAACTGGTCTTTGGACAGAAGATCCAGTTTATCTTGAAGAGCCAATGGAGCATCTTCCAGGGGTCTGATCAGGTCAGGATACCATATCCACTTGTGCCAGTCCAGAACTATGAGGATCACCAAATGTTTTCACTCTCGACCCTATGTAGCAGATGAAGAAGTTGTTTCTGGGGAGGAAATGAGTAGATCAGGTTGTACTGACCCCACAAAGCCACCAGGGCACCCAGTGCATTTGGAGATAAACAAGTTTAATTTATGTTTGATGCTGAAAGCAGATCCATGTTCATCATCCTCCACCTTTGAAAAAGGTTCTGGAACACTTTGGGGTGTGTGGACTATTCTCTATTGTCCAGGTACTGCTGGGGGTCAATATTTCGTCTGTATTCAAATCCCCTGCAACATCAATGTGTCTAGGGCTTCTATCTAGTCTGCTAAACTGGAGTTCATTGTAATAATTAGAGATGAACCGAACATGCATGGGGTCAGTTTGAGGTAGGTTTGGAAAACACTACTGAAATTCGGGTGCAGAATCCAAACCCAAATGAAGTTTGAAACAGAACATCTATACTGGAGTAAATCGCTGCTTCATCCCAATATTATTAAATCTATTCCAAATGATCCTACCCTTAGGACATTAAGGCAGCACAAATTAAAGTGTGTAACTATTTTTGTAAAAAAAGGCATTTTTGCAAAGCTTTATTGATACAAAATTGATTAAAACACCACACACCTTAAAACAACATACAGTACATAATTGCTCTAGTACACAAATTCTTAATTTAGTACAGTCTGATACCCTTAAACCTCAGGCAAAAATTAGATGCTCAATGCTGTCAGAGGAAACCCTGAAGCCTTTTCGATTATTAGAGTAGACATTTTCCTCAGGGGGCATTACAGGTGGTATCTATGTAATAAAAGGAATATATAAGATCCATTGGTAATGGTCAAATATATCACACATCCATCCCTGACAGGAGTCATTGATATTCACTTACAACAGGAGTATCACCAAAAGTTGTCATTAGTTGTTGTCAACCAAAAGAGTTTATTAAAAACCAGGTGCTGTTACCACGGATTTAGGGGCACCGATTGGATCAAAAGATCAAGCAGGAACTGAAGACAGTTGCAGTAGAGGCCTGGCAGAGCATCACCAGGGATGAAACCCAGCATCTAGTGATGTCTATGCGTTCCAGACTTCAGGCTGTAATTGACTGCAAAGGATTTGCAACCAAGTACTAAAAAGGGACTTTTGGTCCCTTAACAAGTGGGAGGCACATATGCAAACTGTTGTAATTCCTACACCGTTCACCTGATTTGGATGTAAATACCCTCAAATTAAAGCTGACAGTCTGCAGTTAAAGCACATCTTGTTCGTTTCATTTCAAATCCATTGTGGTGGTGTATAGAGCCAAAAATGTTAGAATTGTGTCGATGTCCCAATATTTATGGACCTGACTGTATATCCACAATACTCACCTGATCCTTAATTGATTAATGAGCTGGTTCCCAGGTCGCCAGCCCTGATCCATAACAAGATCGGCCACATGCCTCAAAAAATGGGGCCTATCATGTGATCCCCTTGGTGTTCTAGGATGAAGCATGGGAGCTGAGCTCATTGGGTTCCCATTGCCATCTCCGCTAAAGTCACGTGCATGTGGAGGCTTGCCTTTCCCATAGTCACTGCAATCGTTGCTCGTCCTAAGAGAGGAGAGGACACTAGGACAACAGTGAGTATATAATGTATATGTATAGTACATGAGCCAGCATATACAGTGTATTTAAAAGTACAGAGGATACAGTATATATATATATATATATATATATATATCATATATACTGTATAAATTGCAGCATATAGTAAACAGAATATATTGTCACTGTGTGCCCCCCACAAAATGTGCCTACTGTGTGCCCCACATAATGAACATAATATGCCCGGCTGTCCCTGCACCATAATGTGCCCTGCTGTGCTCTATTTTAGGAGTTCTCTGAGATCTCAACATTTTTGACAAGATTTTCTCCATGGTAAAATGGTTGAGAAACCCTGCACTGTATTGCAGATTATGGACTCCTGCACTATATACACTACAAAACAACCTAAGCATATTTTATGTACAATAAGGCTTCTGTGTTATTTAACCATGCTCCTTTAAGCCCCTCCCACTGTTAACACAACTTGGTTACACCCACTGTTTACCACAACGCACACGGTGCACCTCAATGCTACTCCCCATGAAGGAGTCAAAGATACCCCAGGTCTTTTAGCAATCCTAGCAATGCCCCTGGCACAATGACAACCATGTCCGCTTTTTGCCACAGTGCACTAGCCATACCGCATTTTGTTCTATTATTTATCAAGTAAAGGGGCCCAACTTGTAGTCTTGCACACAGGCCCACTGAATTCATAAAATGCCCGTGGGTGACACCATCAAGTAGCACTGTGGCAGGCTAGGGGGGAGAGTTGCACTAATGTGCTAGCCTGCACAGTGCCCTACTGCCTGTCCTGCTGTCACTCTGTAGTGGCAGGACAAAGCACTATGGCAGGCTAGTGGGAGGTAGGTGACACCAACCCAAGTGACGCCACTGCAGGGGGGCTGCCAGAGAGCACGGCTACATGCCTTCCTACTGGGAAATAACAATTTGCCACCTGCACATTATGGACATGTTTATAAAATTTTCCATCAGAATTCATGTTTAGTTTTCCCAAAGTAAAATGCACCACAATCACATGATTAAAAGATAAACAACCCTGCTGGTTTGACAATATGTGAAATGCTGTAACTCATATCTCTCACCATTGTTATTATTATTATACAGTATTTATAAAGCGCCAATATTTCGCTCAGCGCTGTACATTACAAAGGGGGACAGAACATGTGACAGAACAATACCAATACAATGCAAAACATGAGGGGATTGAGGGCTCTGCTCTTTGGAGCTTACAATCTAGGAGAATTAGACAGCATGACAATCCTCTTCTTTCTACAAAGGGGCAATGGGAGAAAATGCCACAAGGGAATGTACCCAGATCTCTAAAGGGATCACCTCTTAGTTCTCCTCTAAATTCACGATTGACCAATTTGTCTTTCAAAGAGCTTACTTGTCTAAAAGAAATAGAGGGAGTTGGAAACTGTTTAACAATGAGATCACCAAGCAGGATTGGCCAGTGTCTCTGAAGGATTTGTTTGATTTCAGTATGTTAATTAGAGTAACATAAAATGACACAAGTTTGATCCTCTATTTTTGATTCATCTAAGTCAGTGGTTCTCAACCTTTCTAATGCCGCGACCCCTTAATACAGTTCCTCATGTTGTGGTGACCCCCAACCATAAAATTATTTTCGTTGCTACTTCATAACTGTAATTTTGCAGTGGAAGGACTAGCGCCCCATCACTGATGTCAGTGGGATGAATAGTGTCCCATCGTTGGTATCAGTGGGAGGAATAGTGCCCCATCATTGGTGTCAGTGGGAGGAATAGTGCCCCATCATTGGTGTCAGTGGGAGGAATAGTGCCCCATCATTGGTGTCAGTGGGAGGAATAGTGCCCCATCATTGGTGTCAGTGGGAGGAATAGTGCCCAATCATTGGCGTCAGTGGGAGGAATAGTGCCTCATCATTGGCGTCAGTGGGAGGAATAGTGCCCCATCATTGGCGTCAGTGGGAGGAATAGTGTCCCATCATTGGTGTCAGTGGGAGGAATAGTGTCCCATCATTGGTGTCAGTGGGAGGAATAGTGTCCCATCATTGGTGTCAGTGGGAGGAATAGTGTCCCATCATTGGTGTCAGTGGGGGGAATAGTGCCCCATCATTGGTATCAGTGGGGGGAATAGTGCCCCATCATTGGTATCAGTGGGAGGAATAGTGCCCCATCATTGGTATGAGTGGGAGGAATAGTACCCCATCATTGGTATCAGTGGGAGGAATAGTGCCCCATCATTGGTGTCAGTGGGAGGAATAGTGCCCCATCATTAGTATCAGTGGGAGGAATAGTGCCCCATCATTGGTGTCAGTGGGAGGAATAGTGTCCCATCATTGGTATGAGTGGGAGGAATAGTGCCCCATCATTGGTATCAGTGGGAGGAATAGTGCCCCATCATTGGTATGAGTGGGAGGAATAGTGCCCCATCATTGGTGTCAGTGGGAGGAATAGTGCCCCATCATTGGTGTCAGTGGGAGGAATAGTGTCCCATCATTGGTATGAGTGGGAGGAATAGTGCCCCATCATTGGTATCAGTGGGAGGAATAGTGCCCCATCATTGGTATGAGTGGGAGGAATAGTGCCCCATCATTGGTATCAGTGGGAGGAATAGTGCCCCATCATTGGTGTCAGTGGGAGGAATAGTGCCCCATCATTGGTGACAGTGGGAGGAATAGTGCCCCATCATTGGTGACAGTGGGAGGAATAGTGCCCCATCATTAGTATCAGTGGGAGGAATAGTGCCCCATCATTGGTGTCAGTGGAAGGAATAGTGCCCCATCATTGGTATGAGTGGGAGGAATAGTGCCCCATCATTGGTGTCAGTGGAAGGAATAGTGCCCCATCATTGGTATGAGTGGGAGGAATAGTGCCCCATCATTGGTATGAGTGGGAGGAATAGTGCCCCATCATTGGTATGAGTGGGAGGAATAGTGCCCCATCATTGGTATGAGTGGGAGGAATAGTGCCCCATCATTGGTATGAGTGGGAGGAATAGTGCCCCATCATTGGTATGAGTGGGAGGAATAGTGCCCCATCATTGGTGTCAGTGGGAGGAATAGTGCCCCATCATTGGTATCAGTGGGAGGAATAGTGCCCCATCATTGGTATCAGTGGGAGGAATAGTGCCCCATCGTTGGCGTTAGTGGGAGGAATAGTGCCCCATCGTTGGTGTCAGTGGGGGGAGGAATAGTGCCCCATCGTTGGTGTCAGTGGGGGGAGGAATAGTGCCCCATCGTTGGTGTCAGTGGGGGGAGGAATAGTGCCCCATCGTTGGTGTCAGTGGGGGGAGGAATAGTGCCCCATCATTGGTGTCAGTGGGGGGAGGAATAGTGCCCCATCGTTGGTGTCAGTGGGGGGAGGAATAGTGCCCCATCGTTGGTGTCAGTGAGGGGAGGAATAGTGCCCCATCGTTGGTGTCAGTGAGGGGAGGAATACTGTCTCATCGTTGGTGTCAGTGAGGGGAGGAATAGTGCCCCATCGTTGGTGTCAGTGAGGGGAGGAATAGTGCCCCATCGTTGGTGTCAGTGGGGGGAGGAATAGTGCCCCATCGTTGGTGTCAGTGGGGGGAGGAATAGTGCCCCATCGTTGGTGTCAGTGGGGGGAGGAATAGTGCCCCATCGTTGGTATTAGTGACACAAATGATGGGGCACTATCCCTTCCACTGACACCAATGATACTTACCTTGCTGACTCCTGCTCCAGCCTGGGCTCGCTCTCTCCCTCTCCCATCTACAGCCTGCATACCTGGCTGCAGCAGCAAAATTTGCACTTACCTGTCAGCTGTCTTCCTTCTCTGGCCTCTCTCTTCACTCGTTCCTGCAGCTCCCTCGATCTTCTTCGATCTCCACGCGCTGCCGCTCGGCTCCTCCTCTCCAAGCTCCACTTTCTCGCCGGTGATTGGCCGCCTGTGTGCCTCTCCTGAGCTACAGTTCCGGTGGCCAATCAGCGGCGAGGAGGCGGTGACAGGGGCAGCATATCATCCCGCCCACACATCGCCGCAGACAGCAGCGGTGTCTCGGTTCCTAAGACCATCGGAAATATGTGTTTTCCGATGGTCTTAGGCGACCCCTGGGAAATGGTCGTTCGACCCCCAAAGGGGTCGCGACCCCCAGGTTGAGAACCGCTGATCTAAGTGTTTGTTTTTAAATAAAAGCTTCCGTCATGATTGTTTTTGAGCTTGATTAAAGACCTTTCTTAGGAATGTTTTGCTATAGCCTCCATCCAATGATCTCAGCCTTAGATCTTTGGCGTCTTCTTTTAATGCCAACTCATTGGTGTAATTTCTCTGTAGGCGGAGAAATTTACAATTTAAAGGCTGGGGATGGAAACTGGATGTGTGCAGTATAGTATTTTCAGCTGTATCCTCGCAGAACAACCTACTGGACAGCCATCCACCCAGTTACTGTTTAATTTGCACAATCGTGATCATAAGACATTTTAAATTTTGGGTTGTAATCATTATCGTTCATTGCAGCATGGCATTTGTGCCCTCATGTTGATTAAGATAAGGGCTTCTTCCCCACAACCCTGGCCCAGGCAGAAACTGGAAGCCCCCGTTTACAATAAGGGGCCCTCAATTACTGCTGTCCTATGTGAATGAGTACCTCCACTCAAGTTTAGTGAACAGAAAGTAAACACACTGACAAGTCCTTTATTTAAAAAAAAACAACCTGCTGACTGCCTATATGATCTATTTCCATCACTCACTCACCCTGAATGACATCTCCTGTCCACCTCTGCTAAAAGTGAACAATGGAATAGGTTCTCCCGGGTGACCTCATTGACCAAATATGCACATGACCCATGAATCCCCATGATGTCACTAACCCACTATGGTCATGTACACACTGTATTTGGTCAATGACATATATATCTATAGGATCCTTAATACTGCCATATCCTCTACAGGTATCATCAGAGCCTGTTAAGAGCTTCCTCAAATGTGTACAGGACCACAACATTTTAATGGGGTGTAAACAGTTTATCTAAAGTTTTCCTGTCAGTGTACAGAACTTCTGGAAATAATGTGTACATTGAAAATTGTAGTTGTCCTAGGCCCTTTTCAGGGAATCCGGACTGACAGCAACACTAGTAGAGGCTACAGACTGCACTGCCATTTTTAAGCTACCATGAATCATTTCAATAAGAGACAAAATGGTATTTTTAAGCCTGGGAGTTATAGTGGCTACCTGCGACTCCTCAAGGACAACCTTCTCCTGCAATGAATTTTAAGACTGTTCATCAGAAACAGCATTCATAAACCAAAGGCTCAGAGGTCATTAAGAAAGGGACTGTTCCTCTGATGTTTTTGATATGACTTGTTGCAGCATAAGGGAAACACATTATCTGACTATACCAGATAAAGTCCTTGAGAATTCATAAACTGACTTCTGAAAGCAGGAAAGAATCAAATAGGTGAAGGTTACCAGGTCACTGTAGATGGCAGCATGGACAAAGAGGTAGAACTGTATCTTGCAAATATGAACAATAATGGGAAAATGCTACCTGACACTGGAGGCAAAAACAGAACACAAAGCCACTTCTCCTAGTGATGCTTCAGCCTATTTGTCTGCGATTTAACCCTTTCCATGGAGACCAAGGCTAAAAAGGGAATAATGAAGCCCAAGGTTTCTAATAAATATAGAAGCTCACGATGCGTACCCCCACATGAGCCTTTTGACACTGGGTCATACCAACTGCTGTGCCAGCAGCTGGTGTATAAATGTTTCTAAAACCTGTGTCACTATGTGAATAAAATAATAAATTTAAGATTAAATCACTGTATATACTGTATTTCTTTAAATACTGCATAGCTGTTACTTCATTTGCACATATGAAATAGGACATGTATTTTAAATAGCAAATATTCTAGAAAGATGTCCTTTCCAAATATAGGGTACTGGGTATATATACGTTCAAAAACATGATTGCATAGTATCTATGTACTGTACCCTATAGCTTTATTTAATAAGATTAGAGAAGCAATATTCTGGTTCACTAAAGCATTTCAGAGCAGTACTTCATCATTATTGCTTTTGTTAATATTCATTGCCTAAGGAGAAAAAATAAGCAATATGTCTGAATAAAAATAAATTATTTCTAATTGAAATAGAACAAGGATACAGAAGAAACAAGGTCATAATTTGAACATGGAATGCATTTAAGTAACTAAATTAAAATGAATTTGTTACAGAGTTTAATTGATAAGCACGAATGATATACTGAACAGCTGTCTGTTGAAGTAACCAAATTCGTACTAATGTGATCATTTCTGGCAATGGTAATTTGCATGTAAAAACTGGAATTACCTGGAAGCCTTAAAAGTAGTTGCATTACTAGAGTAACTATGCTACAAATTAAATTTTTTTTTAAATCAGATGTTCATAAATATAATATATATAACAATCTATGATGTTGGTAAATGGTATGCTGCCTCACTTTTTTTTAGTTAAAATTATTTTATCCCTATGGCTTTATGGACTTATGTTACCAGTAATGAAGTGAAGGTAGGTGGATCCTGTAGAAATGCTTCTGTAGGGATGTCCCAACCTCTTCCTGTCTCTGAACTTCCAGTGTGCAGGGGGTTAATAGCTTTGGTTCTCCTGGACTGAGTTCAATAAAAAAGTTCCCTATGGGAACCAGTCCCTACTGCTCACTCATCCATTGCAAAAAGCTCTTTCATTTCTTTCACTGTGTGTAACAGAACCTCTGGAGGGGGAGAGTCTGACAAGTCTCCGCCCTTGCAGAGAGAACAGAGGATGAGACAACTGGAGGATGCACTAAAGAGGAACCTGTATCACCCACATGCAGAAGCTAGCACAATAACTTCTCATGGACAAAGTGCTTCTGAGCCTCCTGTAAGTGAAAAGTGGAGTAGTGAGTCTGTCTGAGTGCCTTTAAAAAAATGTTATCCCTCAGTGCCTCGGCAGCAGCTACATCACATGGTGGTCAATTATGTGGGGGTAAGAGCAGATGTAGAGACCCTCTGAATGAATGACCCCCTTAACTACTGGGTCACGAGGAAAGACCACTGGCCAGAGCTTGCACAATATGCAGTTGAGCTGCTAGGCTTCCCTGAAGCCAGCATGCTCTCTGAACATGCATTCAGTGCTGAAAGGGGCTTTGTGACAGTCATAAGAGTACATCTGTCAATGGACACTGTTGATGGGAAGACATTTGTGAAAATTAACCAGTCTTTGATTAGCAACAGCTACAAAGTCCTTGATGCAGATTCTGCAGATTAAATATTGGGGGATCCTGTCTGTAAGTTTTTTGCTGCATTGCAATCTTCACCACTACAGACCACAAAACAAATATTACATGCTGTCATCATTGCCAGCCAAACCCAGTCTCCATGAGCACACCCAGACACTGTTAGCTCATCTCTCTACCTGCCACTGTTGTAGGCCTGCTATCATTACCGTGTATAAATTGAGCCATAGCTGCTTTTTTGTGCAAAAGCAATTATAATGTGGTACCCCAAATCTTCTATTAAAAGGGTTCATTCTGTGTTCTGAAGGATATGTGGGGTTAAGATGTCTGGGCACCACCACCCAAAACCCATTTTTTCACAGCTATGTAACAATTGCAGATATAGTGAATGTTTGTTAAAGTAGTGTCCATTCTGTGCTCTGTAGCAATTTTTCTGTAGGGTTATGGTGTTTAAGTACCAGCAGCACCCAAAACCCAATTTCGTGTGGCTTTTGTGTAGCACATCTTTTACAATTTATGGACAAGGTCAGTCCTCTCTTCTGCAAGAATATTTGTGTTGGGTTAGGGCTATTGCCTCTGTTAATATTGGAAACCCACGTTTACATTTTCTTAACGAATGTAGAAATTGTTCTATTTTTGGGTAAATATTGCTTTGGCAATACCTTTTTGGTTGAATTTCAGTGAAGCTGCATTAAATATGGACAGCATAATAATGTTTCCTCATGCTGCTCCTCAGTTGTGAAATTTAGAATACATACAGTTTAAAGTAGTTTGGCCTAACAGTGATTCCTGTTGCCCACTCTTTGAAATATGTGCAAATAATTCCTCAAAACATTTTTATTCTTTGTCCCAGGGAGAATAAAATGTAATTTTTTGGATCTACAGATGGAGCCTGTCTGCCCTCTTCTTCTCAAATTGCCTCTGCTGAGCACCATTTATTTTTTATGTATAAAAGCAAGATGATTTACAAATTATGTGTCATAAAAATAACAGTATGATTGATTATAACTGGCTGAAATATAACCTCTTCCTGCAACCTAAATTGCCTTTTTTTTTAAAAGAAGCATTAATGTGCATAAAATCTGTGAAATAGTGCGTCCTAAAAAATGCAGGTTTACTGGAAGAAATACTGCAAGTTGAGGCATCAACTTTTTGTATCATGATTTGTACACTGTGGATTTTTCAATAAATGAAGATTTTTTTTTGGGAGCAGCAATGGTGGTGCGGACCAAGTACATGGACTATTGTTTGTTTGTCCCAGATTAGGTCTGCCAGATTTCCCTCTGCCATAGAATCTTAGCAAATAAATAGTACATACTGCCCAGCTAATCAGTTCAGTTTTTCTGACTTGTGGTTCTGAAAAAGCATACTCTAATTTATATTCTAAGAGGATTTAATATGCTTAGTTCCTTTGTCTTGCATTGCAGCCTAGAAAAAATAGTGACTGATCAGCTGACACATAGCGGGGACTGGCATGGGCACAGGAACGGGGGAAACTGGCTCGGACACAGGCAAGACTAGTTTGTGCATGGTTATAGCTGAGACTGGCTCGAGCACAGACACAGCTGAGACTGTCTTGAGTAAAGTAACAGTTAAAACTAGCAGAGGCATGGGGATCACAGACAAAGGAAGGTTGGCATTCAACCAACAAGAAACAAACCTAGAATCAGAGGGGCTTGTCTTAAGCACAGAGGAAGCTAGCTCAGGGTACTGGGGCAAAGGAAAAAAACAGAACCTCAGAGGCATACTTGAGCTTTGAGACATCAAAAGCATACCACTCTTGTTGCAAGTCCTCAGGGGCACACCATTTGGGCTGCAGGACCTCTGAGGCACACTTGGGCTGCAGGACCTCAGAGGCTAACCTGGGGTACAGGGCTCCAGAGGCTAAATCAATATGTGAAATAGTCTGCTACAGGACTTAAATAGTGGCATGGATCTCTAAAAGGAGGAATAGAGCAATCTGCAAGTGGTCTTTTGCACTGACCATGAATTCAATAAACATTTTGAGATCTTCATGCGGATTGGAGTTGCAATCAGGGGCGGACTGACAACTCATGGGGCCCCCTGGCAATAGGGGATCATGGGGCCCCTTTGTCCTTGCCAAAACTCAAAAAAGCCTATGAAAAAGGTACCAGGGGCATCTCATGGGGCCCCCTACTGACCCCGGGCCCTCGGGCAGTCCCCGAGTTTCCAAATGGTCAGTCCGCCCCTGGTTGCAATCAAACATTTATTCCACCCAGGCACTTCAAAAATAAAAAAAATGCAATTTGATGTGACTTACAGTAGTTGCCCGGGGTGACCACAGGAGAAAAGGTTAATATAACAACTTGTCCCTGGTAATGTTCTCAGGATTTAACTCTACAAACCTGGGCAGAGGAACACAAATACATCTTTTATTTACAGAGTGTCTTAAACTGGGGAGAGGAATACTACTCCTAGCAGACAGGATTCTACTGGTGCAACTTGAGTGAGACATGGTGTATGCTATGTTTACAAAGCAAGATTTCCTGTAAGGGTCTGGTCTCTGGCTAGTGATCAGTGGAGTCCATGGCCCGAGTAAACTGTCATGAATAGGGCTATCATATATAGTATGGATAGTGAACCCTTTGTGCAGCCTTTATGCTGGATGGCCATGTGCTCAGACAAAGCACCCATGCAGACTACACCTGACCTGGTACAGAGAGGCACAAGGACAAGGATTTTAGAAAGTACAGAATGCAGGACTTAAAGGAATGGCAGGCGTATAATGCAACACTGACGTACTGGCAAGACAAGGAATACTAATATTAAACACTTACTGCACTGAACTGCAGAGCTCACAGAAAGACAGGAGTATCTTAGCAGCAGTGGTATGCTAAGCTTACAGGAACAAAACTAACAATATAAGGAACATTGAGGTACACAGGATACAGATGAGGTACACAAGGAGTTAAGACAAGAAGGACACCTACTGGTATTGTCTGGGGAGAACACAGCATACTTGCACATATAGCAAAGGTGAGGGCCCTTGGAAGAGTTTATGGAACCACCTGGTCTTCTCCAGAGATTTGTGAAGGTGGTGCACTGCAGACAATCCGTAGACAATCCCTAGGTTGCGTTTCTTGGGCTCACATAAGCAGGCAACTACTGGGACCTAAGGACTGAAAAACAGATAAGAATCCTTTGTAGCTCTGAGTCCCAGGGATCACATGATAGTAGGAAGTACAGGCAAAAAGAAACATACAGACAATAGGAAAAGGTGTGCAGGTACACAGGACAAATAGGGTTGAGCAGGGGCGGACTGACAACTCATGGGCCCCCCGGGCAATAGGGGATCATGGGGCCCCTGTGTCCTTGCCCAAACTCAAAAAAGCCTATGAAAAAGGTACCAGGGGCATCTCGTGGGGCCCCCTACTGACCCCGGGCCCTTGGGCAGTGCCCGAGTTTCCAAATGGTCAGTCCGTCCCTGGGGTTGAGTAGCAATGCAAAAAGAATGCAATGCAAAAAGGAATCTCTAGAAGCAGATAGACATGCACTGATTCACAGACTTCTGTGAACTACTCAATGAACTACCAGGGCTCTGTTGAGCACTGTGGTAGTTCATTGAGGCTTCCTGTCCATGTAAAACTATCTGCGGATCGGTGGTGAAATGCTTTACAGTCTCAAAAAAAGAAAAAGAAAAAAGTAAATGCACATTTTTTTAACCTGCAAAAAAATGGGCATTTATTATTTTTATTTTAAAAAAGTGAACTTATCGTTTAAGTGAGCATTGACCCATAATGGATAAAATTTAAACTAGGCAAAAGGTTTCTTAGGAAATTGGAATTCTGACTGGTTATTCAGGTCTCTATTCTACTAACAAAACATAACCAGGTGTTAAATGAGTGCACTAGCATTACAAAAATCATACATACATATTTAAATGAATACCTTTTACAAATATATAAACATCTAAAAAATATGCAGCACACACCAAACAGAAGCAGGTGGACCCCCTTATATATTTCTATTTCTTTATGCATGATCTGCAGGGCTCTAGTAACGTATCATTCTAAGAAGGCTTTGGAAAGACACTGACTACATCACCAGTGCCTGAGCTGAAGGCCTGGTTAGTGGGAAACTGATCAAAGGTAGTCTTTTTTTTAATAAATACTGTAATTTTCATTGCTATTACAAAGCTTTTAGGATGACAGATAAAGAAAATTAGTCATATTTTGGGTGAAAGGTTTGCTTTTAAGTAGGTCAAAATGAAAAGAAAAAAGTTAAAGTTCCAATATACTGTTGAATTCTAAAATCAGCAGGAAAAAAGCTAATAGATATAATCATCTAGATGTGACATGAATTTGTCAGATACATGGTTAGTGCAGGCTGTTGCTCATAAGTCCTGCTTTTTAAGCCATTTCATTTTGTTGTTGTCTAAGGAAGCCATTTTTTTGCAATTAGTAATGCCAACACCAGTAAGGACATTAGTACGAGGGGAGGTAGAAACAATATTTTAAGCTTGGTTTTATTATGCACATAATAGAATCATTCTGAAATGTAAAATACATGCAAGTAAACACAACATTTTCTATTCCACATATAGTAGAGTTGTTAGGGTTCCATCAAAGCCAAAAACTATCTCAACTTTAAACTGATTAAGATCTGCCAATTTACTGGTGCCCAGTATAGTGTTGGATACAGTAGGAAAGGTTTAGAATCTCCTGATCTCCAGCTTTTAGTGAAGTTTAACCAAGTTGGATCAGGCTGATCTAAATAAACTATTATCATCACTACTAGATGTGTCCACTGTGTGCACGGTATAATCTGTATGTAGCCTCAGCTACGTACAGTATACAATGTTGTATGCTGGCAGTGGGACAGACACTTCCCGCCCTGCTCCTGAAACAATAGCACTGCTCAGCCATTCACAGGGAGCTTTGTGTTCTTTGAATGAATACAAAGCTTCCTTTGATTGGTTGAGACAGAGATCATGATATCATAGAATACAAAGCTCCTTTTGAATGGCTGAGCAGCGCTCAGCCTGACTTAATTCAGCAGGAACCGGCCAAGATTTGAACCATGTATAGGCAGGCTGAATGTACCCAAGTTAATTGATCGATCAGCCTGGGTACAACCAGCCTGCCAGATTTTACATGCATTTATCACTAGAGGCTATTATAACTTCTATTATACAATATAAATTGTTGTATCTGAGGCCATGTACAGTATACAGTACGAGCAGTGGGTACATCTAGTAGTAAATGTATTTGTTAAGGTACAAAGGAATTAATTATTTTCCCTAAAAGCTGGACATCAGCTTTGAGTTTTTCTTGTCCCCCTCCTTAGAAATTGCCCACATTGGTCCTGGTGAACATTGTTACTGAAACTGAAAGTGAGAGAAAATAGTGCACTTTGAGTTGTCATTGGGATAGAAAAAAAAGGGGAATTCTTCTAATGTGGATACCAGTTCCAGGGACAACTGTCTAAGAAGGGAATAAACTGCTTAGTAGAAATGTCCTCTCACTTACTGTTTTTGGGGCACGAAGTTAAGCTAAAGCTCTCCAATTCACACACACACACACACACACACACACTAAATTGACTGGGGTTTTTGTCTTTCACTGCTCTATCCAAAATTTTAAACAAGGTTAGTCTATATGTACACTTTAATATTTAGTTTCTCAGTTTACTCCATTTTTAGGGCTCATGTACATGGTACGTTTGGAAAACTCTTCTGAATGATGGAAACTGACTGCTGGAAAACGTAGGTTAAAAAACATTTATTTAGCCATGTTTGCATACCACGTTTATGCGCGTTTATGCGCATTTGCGATTAGAAGCTTTTTTTAAGATAACCTCAGGAGACCTTCCAAAATGCCCAGAATGCACGGAAAAACGGTTAAAAATTAATTATTTCAGACATTTTGAGAGAAATAGAGAGAGCAGAAGCAGAGAGAGAAGTATGTGTCGAGATGACCTGTCTTTTCTGGTTGTATTCACTAGGGGGAGTACAACTGGGGGAATCAATGGTGGAGAAGGATCTGGGAGTTCTGGTAGATCACAAGCTTAATAATGTAATAATGGCATGCCATGCCAAACTGCAGTTTCTAAAGCGAGCAAAATCCTCTCTTGTATTAAAAGAGGTATAGACTCCAGAGAGAGTGATATCATATTACCCCGGTACAAATCATTAGTAACACCTCATCTGGAATATGCAGTTCAGTTTTGGGCACCAATTCACAAAACGAACATTGAGGAACTGGAGAGAGTGCAGAGAAGGGCAACCAAACTGATAAGAGGTATGGAGGAGATCAGCTATGAGGAAAGATTAGAGGAACTGCATTCTCTCTTGAGAAGAGGAGATTAAGGGGGGATATGATCAACATGTATAAATACATCAGTGGTTCATATAGTGAACTAGGTGTATAGTTATTCACCCTGAGGTTATCACCGAGCACAAGGGGGCACTCTTTACGTCTGCAGGAAAAGAAAATTAATCTCCAAACACGGAAAGGTTTCTTCACAGTGAGAGCTGTGAAAATATGGAATAGACTCCCTTAAGAGTTCTGGCCAGCTCAGTGGATTGCTTCAAAAAAGACCTGGATTGTTTCTTCGATACACAGAATATAACTGGATACTAATATTTATTGATGAATTTGATCCAGGGAATATCCGATTCCCTCTTGGGGAATTAGGAAGGAATTTTTTTCCCAGCAGGAGCAAATTGGATCGTGCTTTGCTGGGTTTTTTTTTTTACTTCCTCTGGATCAACTGTGGGTATAGGATAACTTTTTTTTTCTCTATGGTTGAACTGGATGGACTTTTGTCTTTATTCAGCCAGACTAACTATGTATCTATGGATCCCATCATGAGCATAATGCGGCATGTTCTACCATTTTTTCCTTCACGCAAAACCTGGAACTGACTGCGCTGGTGTAGCATTTGGCGTTTGCAACACTGATAAAATCTACTCCTGACCGCAAGTTTGGTGCATTCAAAAAAATGACTGTAAACTCAACTGCCTGTAAACGACTGTAAACGAATATGTGTACATGGACACATAGGAAAACAGGGAGAGTTCAGGGGCTGCTAAAAAAAAAATGCAGAAAAGCTCCTGTTTAGCAGCTTCAGTGTACATGAGCCCTGATATTTCTCTGTTTGGTTTGTTATTTTGGTGTCTACCTGGTAATGCTCCACAAATACTTTCAATAAACCCTCACTGTTTCTCTGTTTTGTATTCTGGCTTGTTCTTTTTGTGCTTACCATAATAATAGGATGCAAAGATATCTCCACCCTATAGAAAAAAATATATGCGTGTACCTGTATCCTACTAGTGTATGTCTTGTGCACTGAAGGAATCTAAACTAGCCCTCGCTGGTAACATCCAATTCTTTGGTAACAGGGCAGCTCTCTCTTGCAATGTGGATACTCTCTCTGGGGAAAAAAAAAAGTTGGGTTAACGTGAAGATTTCTATGATAACATAGTAGTCTTTCTTGTAAAATGACAGCACTCTTTTGAAACAAGACAACATAACCTCTGGTAGTTTAGTGCACTAAGGCAAAACTAATTAACTTGTAATCTTCTTACACATTTAGGTCAGCCATAGACGGTTCAAATCCAAGCCGTTTCAGCAGGAACCGGCCGAGATTCAAACCATGTATGGGCAGGCTGAATGTACCCAAGTTGACTGATTAATCAACTTGGGTACAACCAGAATGTCAGATTTTATATGTGATTATTTCTAGTGGCTATTATTGATGACTCCCCCTGCCCACCTGCCAGGAGAACACAATGGCTCCATGGGAGGGATTCCCCCATCAACTCTGACTGGGTTGATGGGGAAATCAAACAACTTTCTTTCCTGCAACGCGTGGTTTCAGGAAAGAAAATTGCTAAATTTATGGCCAGTTTTAAGCAATGACCAACCTGCTATCCCACCTGGACAAAGCTATGTTAACAAGCTATGCCTCCTATTGTTTTCATTTTTGCTAGTAACTTTTTTGTCTTTTACGAAGTTCCAAATTTTATTCATTATAGACAGTTTTGAGCACATGTACTAACACAATCAGCAGAGAGAGAGAGAGCACAAACCACACTAGTGAAATTAATCATGTTAATAAAAGGATTTAGAGCATCCAGTTGCCAGGACTGGCAACCAGACGCCTCCCATCTCCTCCGCATCATTGCCTGTTCCTTCCGGCATCCCCAGTGGGTGGCATGGGCTTGTGTTGAAGCTGTGAACGCCTACATGTGTGATACAGAAGCAACTGCTGCTTTCCCTGTCAGGCTTGCTTCACCAGTCCAGCACTGTTCAGATGGATCATCAAATCCAAAGTGGGATCTCCACCCAGGTGAACATTAAAGACTGAGATGTGGTTTTGATGAGCCTTTAAGCATCTGATTTTGTGAGTGCATAACATGATTTTAACTTACTTATTAAAAGGATTTATGCACTAGGGTGGTTAGGACTCTCTCTCTGAGGATTGTGTTTTTGCAGTGACTGATGTGTCCCATTGATATTTAAAGAGCTGCATCATGTCCAAAGTGAACTTTTAACCCCTGTACCCACACTGTGCGTACCCCTATTAGATTCAATGGACTGAGTTAACAGCAGTTTTTTTAAAATCTTGCTAGCATAGTCACTTTTTGATATATGGGCAGCACAGTGGCTAAATGGTTAGCACTTCTGCCTGGCAGTACTAGGGTTGTTGCTTCAAATCCAAACCATGGCACCACCTGTCTGGAGTTTGCACGTTCTCCCTGTGCCTGCGTGGGTTTCCTCAAGGTACTCTGGTTACCTCCCACACTCCAAAGACATGCTGGCAGGTTCATTGGTTCCTGTCAAAATTGTCCCTAGTATGTGTATGTATGACTGATGTGAATGTACAATATATACGTATGTAAAGTGCTGTGTAACTTAGCAGCGCTATATAGGTACCTGTAATAAATATGATGATTTGAAATTGACTACATGTACAGTATATCTACCAGCCACCAAGAGGCCGCATATTTGCGCACACTCGGCGTGAAGGGGTTAAAGTAAGTTATACATTTCTGGAAAAAGACTTCTTTACTTATTGTAAAACTGCATTCTGTTTACATTTTTAAAAATTTATTTTTATGTAAATAATTTGGAAAGGAAAATAAGGCTAAAAATAATAAATATAAGAATATTTTAATATATTGCTTTTGTTGTGAGAAGTCTTACTGAGCAATAGACAAAAGAAAAGCATATAAGCTTGTCATTGAAATGTGCTCCTGTACACAATAAATAATGTTCACATTACCATATAACCTATAGAACAACTAATCATGGGGATCTCTTCATATGGCTGTAACTAGTGTATGCCAGGAAATAGATTTTCATGGTTATGACAAGTATGAAAAATAATTATGTTTTACTATCTGCTATGTCAGTAGGAAAATTGGATAAGGTGTCAGATCATTTTTAATGTGACCATGACTATATTATGTAGTTAGAGATAAAGCACTTGTATTGATTGCCATGCGGAGCATAGTTCAACTAACCTGGTGACACATTCATATATTATGTGCTGTGGAATTTTCTTTCTGGAAATACCTTTTTTGGAATGTGTATTTCTGTAGAATTTACACCTGTCACATCATGGAAAATATATTTTGCCTGACAAAGGCTTTAAATACTCAATTCACCTTTCCCATCATGTTCATTTTGCAAAATGTGTCAATGGCTACTTTTAACATATTTAACATATTAACAAGATAAAATTAAGATTGTGTAAATGTTCATTTCTAATATGCCCTCATTAAAACACTAAAGACTGGTTCTGGCAGATATACTGTACATGTAGTCAATTTCAAATCATCATAATTATTACAGGTACCTATATAGCACTGCCAAGTTCCGCAGCACTTTACATATACAGTTGTGTTCAAAATAATAGCAGTGTGTTGAAAAAAGTGAATAAAGCTCAAAATCCTTCTAATAGCTTTTATTTCCATACACACACATGTATTGGGAACACTACACATTCTATTCCAAATCAAAACATGAAGAAAAATATACAAAATTTGTGTTGTTGCTCTAAAAAAATTGAAGAAAAGTGAATATTAGACTGTTCAAAAAAATAGCAGTAAAATTACACAAAAGTGAGCGCTCTCAAGTCAGCAGCTAATGCACTAAAGGTGATCACTGCAAGCCTCCCCTCTGATGATGTGCTCTGCGCGAAAGGCCTAAGGAGGAGCCAACAGAGTGTGATGTCACAGCTGCTGGAGCCACGAGGAGGTCCGGCGGCCATCTTAACTAAGGGGTCAGTATCACTACTCTGTACTATAACACAGAATCTGAGTATTTTACTACCCTGTTTTTATCAGAATTTTTGAGCAAATAAAATCTTAAATTACTACACTATGGACACCTGTTCTTTGGCTCCCATTTGAGCTAATTAACTTTCAGGATACCCTATTGCGATCCACTACCACCAGAGGGAGGGAGCCCTGTATCCAGGCTGAGCACCCGTCCAACCTTAGCAGCTTTATTATACTGGACCTAGCAGTTTTATTATACACCTTCCAAGGCAAGATCATCTACCCATAGATGGAAGCTCACCTACTCCGCCTACCTAAGTGATCCTGGTGGATATTGATTATATGCGCATTACCCATGCGCATTCGGTGTGTGCGCATTTCTATTATTTGTTCCCGCTACAAGCCTGTCTTTTTAATCTGCTATAACAAGTGGATCATCATAATTTTATGAACTATTTTATTCACACTTTTATTTTTGAGGACTTTTTATGATTCATTATTACTTTATAGCGCTGCACTTTATCTTATCTAAAAAAAATAGCAGTGTTTGTATTCTTCTTTACAAACTCAAACATTCACTATATAAACTGAAAAATTTTTGAAGATTTTTATTTCCTTTGAATCACTTAATATTTAGTTGTATAAGCACTGTTTCTGAGAACTGCTGTACATCTGTGTTGCATGGAGTCACCCAACTTCTGGCACCTGTGAACAGGTATTCCAGCCCAAGATGATTGGACTACATTCCACAGTTCTTCTTGATTTCTTGGTTTTTTCCTTGGAAACTGCATTTTTGATGTCACCCCACAAGTTTTCTATTGGATTAAGATCCGGGAATTGGGCTGGCCACTCCATAACGTCAATCTTGTTGGTCGGGAACCAAGACCTTCTTTGATCTTCCTGGAGCTGATTGTTGGCTGAGTCCTTGGCTATTCTTCTATCCATTCAAATGGTAGTTTTTCGCTTTCTTCCACGTCTTTCAGGTTTTGGTTGCCATTTTAAAGCATTTGCAATCATTTAGCTGAGCAGGCTATCATTTTCTGCACTTCTTTATATGTTTTTCTCTCTCCAATCAACTTTCAAGGTACGCTGTTCTTCTGAACAATGTCTGGAACGACCCATTTTCCTCAGAATTTCAGAGAGAAATGCACTGTAACCAGCATGTACAACATTTGCTGCCTTCCTTCCTTAAATAAGGGCAATAATTGCCACCTGATTTTCAAAGAATGAATGACCTCACTAATAGAACTCCACGCTGCTATTATTTTGAACATGCCCCTTTCAATTAGTGATTCAATTACACAGAATCAGCAGCATGCATGTCATGACTGTTGGGTCTGTTGGATTTCTATTATTCTACTGCACCTGCTAGTAAATTATTTGCCATGTAGAAATATAATTTCTACCAAAAACAGTGATTGATCAGGTTAGTGATGTCTGATTGCTATTATTTTGAACACAACTGTATATTGTACATTCACATCAGTCATACATACACATACTAGGGCCAATTTTGACAGGAACCAATGAACAGGATGCAGCTCTTTAAATATCAATGGGACACCAGTCACTGCAAAAACACAATCCTCAGAGAGAGAGTCCTAACCACTCTAGTGCATAAATCCTTTTAATTTTAGGCCTGCATCACTGGTTCTCTGTTCTCTCTTTGGGAAGGGTCAACAGGGTCTGCACATGACTTACTGCAAACATCACAGCAAGTTCAGTCAGTACTCCTCTCAAGAACCCTCTGCCATGATGCAAGCAATGGGCTGGTTTTTTGAAGTGGTTATGTAAATATCAAAATGCCTTGATGGGTGGATGTTAGTCTAGAGAACTGGTGATTCCTAGGTGGGCTGAATTTATATGCAGACTGCCCTAGGTAATGCCCATATGTCAGGCAGAGCCTCTGTGAATAAATGAACTAAAACCCAATGAATGAAAGGGGTGCTCCAGGGACAGTTAGACGGGGGAGGAAAGGTTAGACAATGTTGGATATCCTCTAACTGGGTAAAGAGGCAGGCTCTTTCTGAATTGCTGCAGCTTCTAATGCACACTGTGAGAAGTTTACAATGTGCAGTGAAATCAGTGTACATAATTTCAGTACCATAAAGCAGCCTGTACAACCTTACAAGACTGAAGGTAAAGCTAGAGTTCAACTTTAATATTGTACATTCTCTATATCATACGGAACTGGACTGCCATTGTATTTGTTTCAGATGGTCAATGCAATATTTATTTAAATGTAAAATCATATATATATTTAATATTTTATGTATATGCATTAGTCTTGTTCTTTAAAAATTTTACAGTAATTCTGTGCAATTCTTTGGAAACTAAACTTTCATTTATAAACAAAAAGAATAAAATGAAACAATAACACAATACCAGCAATAATTTGTCTTTTGTTGAAGATGATATAAAAGAAGACATTTGATTGGTTGCAATATGAACACATGACTGTTTTAGTTTTCTTGTTTTCAAATAGTTTTTAAAACACAAGTTATATGGACAGATATTAAGACCATTTCTCATTCACTGTAGTAAATTAAAGTGGTATTAAACCCCAAACTAAAAACTTAACATATTGCAGCTTACCAATCTTTAGGTGACTGCATTACCTTTCTTTTTTAGTTTTTTCCCTGGTGATCTGGCCAGTAACACACCTCCTGTATAAGGGTGTCTACACTCTGGAGGAACAGAGACACCTTTGGACAGCAGCATTTTGAATCTGAGGGAAGGGAAGTGTTAGATACAATAGCATATACTAACAAATTGAAGCCAAACTCCAGCTAACAGCTTTAAAGCAATTACCGCAGCAGTTGTTTTTTTTGCTTTTGGGATAAATGTTTTACATAAATAAAAGCTGTTCATCGTAAGTATCCCAGTCAGTGGTAAATGGTTTGTCTCAACCCACCAACTAACCCACCAACTACTAAATGTGCAAGACAGCTTGTTCTGTTGAAAAACAACTTAATTACTAGCTAGATCATCAGGTGAAAATAAAGGTTAAAAAATAGAAAAAATTTTATTTGCTGCAGCTGCCAAATCTAAGAATTGGTAAGCTGCAATGTAATAAATGTTTTTTTTTCTTTTTTTGTGTTTGATACCACTTTAATATAATTGGAAATTTTCTTCTACATTAGACATTGATCTTCTACACTAGACACTTTTCTTCTAGACTAGCTACTTTAAAACACTGTCTAGCTCGGGTGTCGGCAACCCGCGGCTCCGGAGCCGCATGCGGCTCTTTTTCACCTTTCCTGCGGCTCCGGAGCACACTGCCCACCAGGTGACAGGCAATAGGGTCGGCAAGCCGCGGCTCTTTTAATGCAGCTCTTCTGTGTGCCGGGCGCCCGCTGGCAAACATTGGCTGTCAGGATGTAGGCGGGGCAGCGTGACGAACTCCTCTTCTCTCACAGTCCGCCCTGAAGACCAGAACGGCGCGGGAACACAGCAAGAGGAACGCGCGGAGCAAAGGTAAGTGAATTGACACAATATGGGGGATGAATTACTATATGGGGGATGAATTACTATATGGGGGATGAATTACTATAGGGGGGATGAATTATTATATGGGGGATGAATTACTATAGGGGGATGAATTACTATATGGGGGATGAATTACTATGGGGGATGAATTACTATGGGGGATGATTTACTATATGGGGGATGAATTACTATATGGGGGATGAATTACTATGGGGGATGAATTACTATAGGGGGGATGAATTACTATAGGGGGGATGAATTACTATGGGGGATGAATTACTATATGGGGGATGTATTTTCAGTTTTAAAAATGTTTCTCTCAAAATAAATTTCAATCGTGGTTTTGGCGAGATTTGGCTCAGTTGAAAAAAAAGGTTGCCCACCACTGACCTAAGGCTATGATTGTGATTATGACGATACACTGTGGCCCTGATTAACCCTTTGCTTACTGGGCCCTTAAACCCCCTTCATGACCATAGCGCTTTTTGCAATATATGCAGTGTCGGATTTGTTTTAAATGTTGCAATGGTTTTGCGGCTCCCAGTCTTTTTTTCCCTCTCGGAAATGGGTCCAAGTGGCTCTTTATGTCTTAAAGGTTGCAGACCCCTGGTCTAGCTAATTCAGCATGTGTATATATCTGAATGACATGATGGATAATGTTTATTTTTAAGCAGTCAGATATGGTAATACTACTTTTCCCTGTGCAGGCATCTTTACTATGGGACGTTGGCTGTGAATCCTAGCAGCTTCTCAGCTGGCTTCCAACTGTGCATGCCTGAGCTTCACTGCACTTTGCGAATGGTCCCACAAGTTTCTGGGACCTGTGAACCACTTTACTCTTTTGGATGAAGTTCCACTTTAAGAAGGATATTGTTCTTGACATGACCTCCAAATTAGTGATCAGTTATGTAGATGATCACCTTAAAGTGTTACTACATCCACAGCAGTAAAATCAGTCTGTATATGCTGTAAAGCATGCTTGTTATACTCACTGTGGAACTCAAGAGGTTAATCCTCTTCCTTGTGTAAAAAATATGTTTGATCCTTTCTTTGATCCTCCTGTTCTTCCACAGTTCCTATTTCATCTCCTGATAGAACAGAGCCTTGGGGACACTCTGCACATGCTTAGTTTGGTGTGTACTGCTACAGAGTTATTCTTTTTCTTGGGAGGGTGCATGTGATCAGCACAGGGCCAATCAGCACTGTCCAGACAGAGGGTCAGGGGTCCTGCAGTCTCATAAGACAGTGAGAGGAGAATTAAAACTCCTCCTACAAGCTTTAACCAGTGTACAAAGAAGGATATAGTGAGCGCTCAGGGAGAAACAATCTCAGCTGCTAGCACAGAAAGGACAACCCACTTTTATCCTCATAAACATATAATAAAAAGAGAGTGCAGCACTATAGTGAATAACATGGGTGATGTGAAAATGATAAAATAATGAGTGACTTCCGTGAGCAAATAATTAGTGCATAATTGGCAAAATAATACAAACAATCAATCTCTTATGTATAGTGTCCAAAATGCATAAATAAACATGACATCAGGTGATGAGTGAATCCATGGCAATTTCTTCCTCCTAATGCACTCACCAGAAACAAGTAATAAATGCGCATTCAAAATTGAAAAACTCCTCCAGCAGGTCAACCTTATCCACCGCCAGGTACAGGTAAAAGGAATGCACAGCTTCAATTCAACAAAGACAGATGATTCCCCTAAAAGGTGGCTCGATTCTCGGAAGCAGAATGGCCCAACCTTGGAGACAGCTCACAAAAAGAGCCAAAAGGAAACTGCTTATGGTGCAGTAAATTTTATTAAAATGTAAGGAAGCAACCATGTGGAGCATAAAACAAATGTAATCCACTTACAAAGATGGCCACCGGACTATTGTAGGGATGCGGCGGTGCGCCGTCAGCACGTAGGCCCTTCCCTATCATTGACTAAACAAGATGGCGTTGGCCCCTCACCACAACAGAGCAGACCTCAGCAGGCTGCACACTTAGGAGAGGGAGAAAGACATCATGCAGGTCTGTATGGATTCAGTATATGACTGTGATGTTATGTTGGAAAATAATACATTTGAGGATCAACTCAATGCCTTTCCTACATCATGCCAACCTATTGTAGATTCCACACTTGGAGATGCTGTTGTCACTGAGAGGAGTGCTACAAAAAGGTATGCTGAATTTTATGCAACAGTCTAAAATGGAAATTGATGCATTGGAGGAAAGAGTGGAAAATACAGAAATTGTCTGTAAAATGAGTGATTTCACAGTGGCACATAATGACCTAGTGGACGTCCACTTTGATCTGAAGGGTGAAATCAAAAATCTTAAACTTAAAGTGGCTGACCTCGAGGACAGGTCAAGATGCAACAATGTGAAATTTGGGAAATACCTGAAAATGTAAAATCTGCAGTTCTGACGCAGTTTCTCAAACGTATGATAGTAGAGCTGCTACCCACAATGCCACAGCATGAGCTAGTGATTGGCAGGGCTCATAAGCTATCCAAGCTGTCGTATATACCTGAGAAACTGTATAGAGATGTAATTGCCAAAATTAAATTTTTTCATGGAAAAGATCAATTGATGCAGTTTGCACATAGTCACTTGCCACTACTAGACCCATATGCGGGTATTATATTGTATTCTGACCTCTTCCAAGCAACAATTCTGGCTCAGAAGAACCTAAACTCAATTACCAAAATCCTCTGCAACCATAATATAACTTATAAGTGGGGGTTTCCTACCAAGCTACTGGTGGACAGAAACAATACCTCCTACTCTATTTTCACTGTAGAAGATGCCCTGAAAATTCTTAAATCATAGAGTTTAATACCCAATAATGATGGCAATTTCATGGACACAGTTACTACAGGGAAAATTTCATGGAAATGGAAAATAAGCAATGGATGAATTCTTCTTTCTTCCTAAGAAAGAATCTATCAATACGCAGTTCTGATCTTTTTGATGAGCATTAATAAAAAATTAGTTTTAAAAAAAAGGTCTATCATTATATCATTGCACATAAATACCAAGGAGAGAGCTCTTATATAGTGGATTTGTTTTCAGAGAGCCAAAACATTCTTAGAAATAAAATGGTCATTTTCTGCAAATTGACTCAAAGGGGTTTATTTACTAAACCTGGAGAGTACAAAGTCAGGCTCACGTCTGCATAGAAACCAATCAGCTTCTAACCTCAGCTTGTTCAATTAAGCTTTGGCAATGAAACCTGGAAGCTGATTGGTTTCTATGCAGAAGTGAGCCTGACTTTGTACTCTCCAGGTTTAGTAAATAAACCCCAAACTGTCAATAACCCGTTTCTTCCTATTTGAACTGGTGTAATAAAATACTCTTTATATTGTTAAAGTGAAATCTCTCCTGTCTGCTTGTGCCTTTGGTGCTTGGTGGAAAACTATGCTGCTATTTAATTTTCATCTTCTTCCTTTCCTATTGTAAGCCTCTGATTTATAATTGATTGGCATTGCAGCAGGCAAAATTCCTGTCTAGTGATGTCTTTTATTTCACAAGACCAAGTAAGCATTACACTGTAGATACACCTCCTGAGCTACAGAGAATGTCAGTCACTTGTTTTGTATTCTGTGTGATGCATACGACTTCCAAGGAGCCACTTTTTAATCCAAATGAGATACTGTAAGGCCTGACCTTCCCTTTTGTAGTAGTGTGATCTAGACTGCAAACACAAATAACAACATATTGTTTCAACTGCATTAGGGAAGATTATCTGCATAGAAGCCTTCCTCCTCACTGTACACACTGAAGAAACTTTTGTATAGGTGACACTGAACCCTATGTTGTGTTGTTTTTTTGTGTGCATGCAATTTTTGTTCCTCGGTAAGTACAGCTGGCTTGCTGTGTTCTTTATTTTATTAGGTGAAATGTTCACTGCATTATACAGGATATAGATAGTCACATCATATGCTTTCATTTTATAACTTCAGCATTGTAATTGCAATGCAAATTATAGTTATTTTTAATTTTTAAGTCTACTTGAAACATTTCCTTTTATGTTGTGTACTGTCGGCCTGCATGACATCTCTTTTCACAGCCTCCTGCATCCCCTGCATGCTTTGCAGCTTTTCCTCTGCTGCTCGCTTTCAATTTCTAGGGACTACATATCCCATGGTATCTTGCTGCCTGCAAGCAGTAATTCCTGTACTGATTCTGCCTCCACAAACATCTTCCCTCAGCACCTCTGTATTTCAGAAAGCAGGCTTTGTGAAATGTGTGACACAGCAGTGCCTTTTCACAAGGCATAGTAAATATGTGTCACAGAATTCAAGGAAGTAAATGTGTGGACTTATTCACAAAGTAAGTTTGCAGATTTCATAATCATACAGATTAATAGAAGTAGGCTAGAAATAATTGAAATTCAATCAGTGTGTGTTACTGCAATGCTGAATCCTCCTGCCAGATGGTGCACAGCGGAATTAAATGAAGCAAGGATGATCATAGGACCCCTATAGTTTTAAAACAGAGAACCTTAATAAATGGTAAAATAAGGGTAGCTTTGCTTGTTTTTTATTGTGACATCTGTCCCCAATGAGGAAAATCTATCTGTCTTTGTTCAGGTGACTATTGGCACCAGGGCAAAGGTGGTTGGGAATCCAAAATATTAAAGTTGTCACCAGAACAGGAGGTGAAGGGAAATATTCTTGGGGACACCTGTTTTGGTGACAACTGTCTAGCAGGGGATTTCTTCCACTTTGGAATTAGTTCCTTTCACTTCCTGCTGTGTCTTAGGGTCAGGACTTTAGATATATCTCAATATCTTTTTTATTATTGAACCTCCTACTACATCTCTACAAATAATACCACTTTATTCATATAAGCGTGACAAAAATGGGCCATTCAGAAGGTTTCTAGGGACCTTAGATTGGGAGATCAAGTCAAGCCAAAAACATGCCCCATGTTGAGTCCAAATAGATTTATACCATAAACTCATTGATTCCTTGGGGGCTGAATGCAAAGATCAAGGTATTTGCCTTCAACTGACCCCCCCCCCCCCCCAGTATATTAGAAAGAGTTTGAAGCCAATCATTTTTATCGTAGCTGTCTGTAATGTTTTGCATGGGACGTCAAAATCTTTATCTGCATACATTTTGTTTTGATGTATTTTACAAAGTTCTTTATTGACCACTTAAGAAGCATTTTAGGATAAGTTTTGGTACACATATTTTTAGTATTCATTTTTGTTATTTTTCTATTAATGATAATAGTATCTCTAATATTTTTGGAATTTATTTTTTAGCTTCTCATAGTCTTTTTATTTAGGTCATTTTGCTTTATTTTATGTTTTGGGTAATTCCCCATATTAAAATTTTATTTTTAATTTTTTTAAAACCAATGTTCAATCCAAAGTCAAATATCCCACTATAATATTGGGGAGCTTGGCAATCCAGCATAAAAAGTTGTAATTCCTCTTTGAACAGCTGACTCAAAATCCTCACAAAGGAATTTATACTAGAAAACAAAACAGAGCACATTTAGGAGTATCAGCAGATGGACAAGTAAATTGGAATCAATGCATGCAGCTCATCTTGGCAAGTTGCTGGGGAAACACCAACTTGTGTCCCTGCTGACCAGTTTACCTGGCAGTCATCCACAGTAAATTCCCAAGAGATCTTCAAAAACACACCCCAAGATTGGGTGTACCATGCTCAACACCAGTGCTGCTGGATATCAGGAGTCCACAATGTACAAAGTAAGGTGGTGTATTATGATAACAATAGATAAACAAAAGTCCCAAATTTATTAAAATCAATAAAACTCAATATGTTTCAGAGCATGTTTTTTAGCAGCGCTGTAGGGGATTATAGTTGTCAGGGCTCCCGGGTATGACCAGAGGTGTGTGACTGACGCAGGGAAACGCAGACTTCAGATATGTTATAAACAATGTAATTTAATAACACTAACCATACAAACATAAACGCAGTGCAATACTAAAACATAACACAGTGCAAACGAACCAAACCAACCACCCACAGATAACAGTACATACAATGCAAGCGTCGTCAGGCAGGCCGGGTCAATATCAATTGGGCAGGTAGGTACAGGGGGAGCAAGCGGAGAATGGTCGGGGTCACAGGCCAGGTTCAGCAGGTAGCGGGCAGCGTGGTACAGAGGGTCAGGCAGAGGAGAATGGTCAGACAAGCCAGGGATCAGAGCAGGGTAGCAGAGAATCAGACAGGAACAGGGAGCAGGAACAGGATGCAGGGCCCAAGAGAAACACAACACCAAGGCAGAGTCTGCAGGTCTGAATGTCCCTTAAATACACCAGTATAATTAGTTCCAGGTGTTTGACTGGCTGCAAGGTTGAGTCTCTGATTGCTGGGAGCACCCGCTGGCCAGCCCTGGTACTGCAGCTCATAAGGCAGCTGAGTCTCACTATTGCTGGCCAGTCCATTCCTGACAGTACCCCCCCCTCAAGGAGCGGCCTCAGGACGCTCCAAACAGTCCTAGCTGGGCAAAATGTTCCACCGCCCGGGTCTGGTAACTGGCGGGATATCAAAGACTGGCACACCGGGCAGGACTCCGGGCAGCGGCACACCGGGCAGAGGCACATCGGGCAGGACTCCGGGCAGAGGCACATCGGGCAGGACTTCGGGCAGAGGCACATCGGGCTGGACTCCGGGCAGAGGCACATCGGGCTGGACTCCGGGCAGAGGCACATCGGGCTGGACTCCGGGCAGAGGCACATCGGGCTGGACTCCGGGCAGAGGCACATCGGGCTGGACTCCGGGCAGAGGCACATCGGGCTGGACTCCGGGCAGAGGCACTTCGGGCAGAGGCACACCGGGCTGGACTCCGGGCAGAGGCACATCGGGCAGAGGCACACCGGGCAGAGGCACATCGGGCTGGACTCCGGGCAGAGGCACATCGGGCTGGACTCCGGGCAGAGGCACATCGGGCCGGACTCCGGGCAGAGGCACATCGGGCCGGACTCTGGGCAGAGGCACATCGGATTACCAGGCGAAGCAGCAGGCAGCGGGCCACCAGGCGGAGCAGCAGGCACCGGGCCCGCAGGCAGAGCAGCAGGCACCGGGCCCCCGGGCGGGGCAACAGGCATCGGGCCCCCGGGCGGGGCGACCGGCATCGGGCCCCCAGGCGGGGCGACCGGCATCGGGCCCCCAGGCGGAGTGGCGGGCGCCGGACCCCCAGGCGGAGCGACAGGTCTCGGGCCCTCAGGCGGAGCGGCGGGCGCGGACCCCCAGGTGGAGCGACAGGTCTCGGGCCCTCAGGCGGAGCGGCGGGCGCGGACCCCCAGGTGGAGCGACAGGTCTCGGGCCCTCAGGCGGAGGGGCGGGCGCCGGACCCCCAGGTGGAGCGACAGGTCTCAGGCCCTCAGGCGGAGCGGCGGGCGCTGGGCCCCCAGGCGGAGCGACAGGTCTCGGGCCCCTAGGCGGAGCGACAGGTCTCGGGCCCTCAGGCGGAGCGGCGGGCGCCGGACCCCCAGATGGAGCGACAGGTCTCGGGCCCTCAGGCGGAGCGGCGGGCGCCGGACCCCCAGGTGGAGCGACAGGTCTCGGGTCCTCAGGCGGAGCGGCGGGCGCCGGACCCCCAGGTGGAGCGACAGGTCTCGGGCCCTCAGGCGGAGCGGCGGGCGCCGGACCCCCAGGCGGAGTGACAGGTCTCGGGCCCCCAGGCGGAGCGACAGGTCTCGGGCCCTCAGGCGGAGCAGCGGGCACCGGACCCCCAGGCGGAGCGACAGGTCTCGGGCCCTCAGGCGGAGCGGCGGGCGCCGGACCCCCAGGTGGAGCGACAGGTCTCGGGCCCTCAGGCGGAGCGACAGGTCTCAGGCCCCCAGGTGGGGCGGCGGGCGCCGGACCCCCAGGCGGAGCGACAGGTCTCGGGCCCTCAGGCGGAGCGACAGGTCTCAGGCCCCCAGGTGGGGCGGCGGGCGCCGGACCCCCAGGCGGAGCGGCGGGCGCCGGACCCCCAGGCGGAGCGACAGGTCTCGGGCCCCCAGGCGAAGCGGTGGGCACCGAGTCACCAGGCACGACAGTGGGCTCCGAGTCAACTGGCATGACCGCTGGCACTGGGGCAGACATTGGATCGTCTGGCTGGACAGCGGGCATCGGGTCACCAGGCATCAGGTCATTTGGCTCGACAGCAGGCACCGCGTCATCTGGCAAGGCAGTGGGCTCCGAGTCAACTGGTATGACCGCGGGCACTGGGTCAGACATTGGATCGTCTGACTGGACAGCGGGCATCGGGTCACCAGGCATCAAGTCATTTGGCTCGACAGCGAGCACTGCGTCATCTGGCAAGGCAGTGGGCTCCGAGTCAACTGGCATGACCGCGGGCACTGGGGCAGACATTGAATCGTCTGGCTGGACAGCGGGCATCAGGTCACCAGGCATCAGGTCATTTGGCTCGACAGCGGGCACCGCGTCATCTGGCAAGGCAGTGGGCTCCGAGTCAACAGGCACGACAGTGGGCTCTGAGTCAATTGGCACGACAGCGGGCACCGGGTCATCAGGTACCGGATTGTCTCGCTCGACAGCGGGCACTGGATCAGGTACCGGATCGTCTGGATCAACAGCGGGTATCGAGTCAACTGGCCTAATAGGATCATCAGGCTGGATCAGTTCATAAGGCTGAGTGGAGGCACCAGGCTGAGTAGAGGCACCAGGCTGAGTAGAGGCATCCGGCTGAGTAGAGGCATCCGGCTGAGTAGAGGCATCCGGCTGAGTAGAGGCACCAGGCTGAGTAGAGGCACCAGGCTGAATAGAGGCATCAGGCTGAATGGCGGGTGCCGAGGCACCAGGCTGAACCACGGAAGGCAGGTTCTCAGACGGCAGGCTCACCGGTTTGGATACTGGCAGGATTTTTTTTGGTTTTAACTACTGGAGCACTGCAAGTAAACGCAGGTCTGCAAACGAATGGAGCAGCTGGAGACAGAGAAGAACTGGAGGATGGAACAGGAGAGGGAGCAGTTGCTACAGAGGGCTTTTTTACAGGGTTAAAGGCAGGATAGGTGCAGCGAGTGGGAACAGGGGACTGACATGCGGTAGATAGCAGGGCAGGAGGAGCTGTTGGGAATGCAGGAATAGAGTTTTGAGGAAATAGATTAGAAGCAGGACTGGGTTTTTGTAAGCTGACTGAGGCTGGGTGCAACAAGTCTGTCCATGTCTGCAGTATGGGTTGAACAAAGCTGAGCTTACACAAAGCCTGTCTGGTCAATGACTGCACTGCGTTTATACAATCTCTTAGTACCTGTGGTGAACATGTGGAATAAAGCTCCAGAAAGTAACCCACATCATCCTCTAATAACCACACCAGGGACTCTACCTGGTCTGCACTAAATGGTGGCAAAAATTCATCCCTGCATTCGGGGGTACCAGATGAAACCAACTCAGCACAAACCTTAATCAAAGGCTGCACCTCAGAGAACTCTGTGCCCTGATCTACTAGAACATGAGCGAGCCGTATACATTCTAGCAGTTCATCCCGGGTATACTCCTTCAGAGTTTGATAAGCATACTCCCTGTCATCAAACACTAGCAGATATAAATACACAACCTCATCCAGATCCATCCTTCCCATCAACAAACCAAGATGGCTTCCCTGTGCAGCCACTTCTGGTCAGGATTGGCCTTGGTGTAATGTCAGGGCTCCCGGGTATGACCAGAGGTGTGTGACTGACGCAGGGAAACGCAGACTTCAGATATGTTATAAACAATGTAATTTAATAACACTAACCATACAAACATAAACGCAGTGCAATACTAAAACATAACACAGTGCAAACGAACCAAACCAACCACCCACAGATAACAGTACATACAATGCAAGCATCGTCAGGCAGGCCGGGTCAATATCAGTCGGGCAGGTAGGTACAGGGGGAGCAAGCGGAGAATGGTCGGGGTCACAGGCCAGGTTCAGCAGGTAGCGGGCAGCGTGGTACAGAGGGTCAGGCAGAGGAGAATGGTCAGACAAGCCAGGGATCAGAGCAGGGTAGCAGAGAATCAGACAGGAACAGGGAGCAGGAACAGGATGCAGGGCCCAAGAGAAACACAACACCAAGGCAGAGTCTGCAGGTCTGAATGTCCCTTAAATACACCAGTATAATTAGTTCCAGGTGTTTGACTGGCTGCAAGGTTGAGTCTCTGATTGCTGGGAGCACCCGCTGGCCAGCCCTGGTACTGCAGCTCATAAGGCAGCTGAGTCCCACTATTGCTGGCCAGTCCATTCCTGACAATAGTACACCCAACCTTGGGATGTGTTTTTGAAGATCTCTTAAGAAGTTACTGTGGATTCCTTCTATTTAAGCCTGTCAATTAGGATGCAAGTTAGTGTTTTCATGGCCACTCTCCAAAGTGAGCTGCATATATTGATTCCAAATTACCTGTCCATCTACTAATGCAAAACAAAAAAATACCCGTATTTGAGTGACAGACAAGTAACAGAGATTGAGAGTTGCAGCACTAAGGGCATAAACCATATCTTTTATAAGAGAGAGCTGGGCTAGCCAGCATTTCTATTGCCGAGGAAGGGGAGTGTAATTCGCCCAGAAATGCATCCAAACTAATAGCTGGTGAATTGTGCATGCACAACTTCAGACTTTTGCAACATTAATTTCCTCTGGTGGAGTCACATGAGAATCCTTTGTAAGGAAGCCAGAGCGAGAGTATAATCACAGGTAAAACTGCAGAATGTTACATAATTTAATTCATTAAAATGCCAAAACTTCACAACAGGCAATTGCTGTGCCCTTGTGCTTACTTTATATCAAGTTACACTGGGAAAGGTAAAGTGGTCGTAAAGGCTGAAGATTTTTTTATGCATGAAGGTATGCTGCTCCCACGACAGCCCCCCAATATTTACCTGAGCTCGATATCAATCCAGTGAATCTAGCACTGTGCACAGTAATCTCAGTTCTCCTGGGTCTCTCTCTTCTCATTGGCTGAGACACAGCAGCGGGAGCCATTGACTCCCACTGCTGTCAATCACAGTCAGTGAGGTAAGAGTGGGGCTGAACCATGTGCTGTGTGTCCTTTAGACGCGCAGAGCAGTGATTGGGAGTAAGCATGCCCCCAGCACAAGCGGCTTGCTATGGGAACAGTCAGCGGGGGGGGGGGGGGGTGCCAGCAGGGAATCTGAGAAGAGGAGGATCGGGGCTGCTCTGTGCAAAACTATTGCACAAAGCAAGTAAATATGACATGTTTGTTATTTTTTTTAAACTTGAGCGTTTAATATCACTTTAATTTTTTTTAAGGTTACGATTATATCTATAGTCAACCTTATAGTTATAACTGGAGCTAAGCTTAGGTAGATTATGTGAATATGTGCTACAATAATGACCAAGGATTTCTTACCCACTGTGGCTATTCTTCTACTGTGAAATTCTTTCTGCCCACACAGCCGCATTATTTATTGACATGAATCTGTGAATTAATAAATTACAAGTCCCATTTCCCAAGACCACAGGTGGACTTGTAGTTTCAATGGATTGTGACTGTGTTGATCAGCACACATGTAATCCATTCACTCTACGTGCAACTCTGAAGTTAACACCCCATATGGATAGTGATCACAGGCGCAATGCTCTTACCAAAAAATAATAATAAATGCATTTGAGAAAACATGGTGAACATAAAAAGGTGAGTGTATTCCTTAAGGCCTGATTAAGAAATGGATTAAGAATAGGGTTAGGACTATGTTTACCGCTATCGTCAAGCTGAGGTTAGAAGCTGTGGGTAAATTATTAGAGAAAAAAATAAAACTATTTATTTTTCTTCACTAAATGTTATCACTTGAAGAGGAAAACATGTATATTCACAAATGCATCCAAAAGAACCTCTTATCTTTGTTAAGAAACATGAAAAATTCACTTAGATATGAGATTGTGTAGGGGTGATATTAGCTAATCTAAGCATTAGGTTCTAACACAACTCACACAACCCAAGCGCTTTAAGGTTTATATGAATATTTATCTATAACTTGATAATGTTACCTTTATGTGAAAAAGAAAGTAATTATAAAGCTGCACCCTATGTATAGTAAGTATAAAGCTTACACCTAGATATTAAGCTGATATATATATATATATATATATATATATATATATATATATATATATATATACAGTATATATATAATACTTCTTTATATGCAAAAGGTGCAACATTTTATTTTCTACTGATTTCAGTTCTTCCAAATCCATCTAATCTAAATGTAAGCTGTATTTATATTGAGAATTATGAAGTTAGTAAATGATTTTTAAATAACCTAATATCACAACATTGTCCCTTCATCATCAGGCTATCCACAGAGTAAACATTCATAGGAGTCTGTGAATGAAGAAACAAGTTTGCCACTGCAGCAGAAGGCTTGTATTTCTCAATGAACTACGAGGGCACTGATGAGTGCCCTTGTACTGTAGTTCATTGACATTTCCTTCAAATTCCTAACAGACAGTACAGAGGTATGGGCAAAAAGCTGGTGCAAATGTCTGCAGGAGCCTGACAGTGACGCTGTTCGCAGGTGCAATGCTTTGCAGGCTCCTGGGAGAAAAATAATAAATGCACATATTTTTTTCTGCCAAAATATGTGCATTTATTATTTATTCCTAAAATGTGAACTTAGCCTTTAACAAAATAAAATCTTTTAATATAGATAATTAATTTGTTTGATTTAGGAGGTCACTTTTGAGTGACTGGCATACATTGGCAATACAAAACAAATATGAGAAGTAGTCAAATAGACACTTACATATGTGAGTGAACTTGCTCTACAGAATTAATGAATGCAATATAATTTTGTGAAACTATATGATATGATAGAACAATCTCATGAGATCACTGATTGAATCTATTCTTAGAAAATGTCAGGGCATATGTTTAAAGTTGTGTCATTCACTACAGATTTGGGAAGTGTCTCATTACCACTATTAAAAGGCATATACAGTATGTGAAGATGAAAGCCTGTACAATAATTGCGCCATGATGACATCTACTCTTCAGTGCATCATAATGATTTGTATACTCTGCACATGCAACAGTCTAAAGTAGTGACTCTACTGTAAGACTAAAATTTTGAGAGAAACTGCATAAAAACAAAACCTCCCCCTGCTGACTTGCCCCATAGCAAGCCGCTTGTGCTGGGGGCATGCGTGCATGCGTGCATGCTTGCTCCCAAGCACCGCTCTGTGTGTTTAAAGGACGCACAGCACATGGTTCAGCCCCACTCTTACCTCACTGGCTGTGATTGACAGCAGTGGGAGTCAATGGCTCCCGCTGCTGTGTCTCATTCTACTAATTATATCCTCCATCCATGGTGATTTTGATTGGCAAACACATACATATATGATATGGAGCATGTTCCCTTTAAAGAGTACTATGAATGATCAAGTTCTGTAAATGTATACATGGAGCATATGCATCCTTTATGGAGAGAGATATTAATGTTACCAACTGATTTGTCTATTGTTTTGATTGGTACTCCCCCTTTGGGGAATGTTACTCAGGACCTCTGGAGTGTGGAATTTTTGTTTTTTCTGTTTTTAGTAATGTTTATGTTTATTAAAGAAACCATTGTGTGCCATTGACCACCAGCCCTTTAATTATCATTTTTCAATATAAATACTTATAAATAAACCCAATATTCTGGTTGAGTCCATAACTAGTTTTGTTTTTATGCAGTTTCTCATTATGTTGTTAGCTAGGGACTCCTGATCTACTTACTATGTACAGTAAAAATAAAATGATTAATTGATATTAATCATCAACAAAAAAAACCTTATCTAACACCACTGTAAAAAAGCTATATATACATTTGTACACACTAATTAGGCAACACATGGAGCATAAATTATATACAATTAGTACAGCAAAACACCAAATTATATTTTTATGTTACTGATTTAAAAGAGGTTCTGACTGGCTGCTGTGCGCTTCTCTATTTATCCAATTACCATTTTCACACTGTTATTGAAAAATCTGGCATGTATTCCAAATTTTCTGTTACTTCAAATTTTTATGATGACTGTTGTTATTGCTTCATTTTACACTCTTGGATATGAGAAAATCTTAATTTTATGAGCCCTTGCAGTCAGTTTAGCTATTTCATGATTGACTGACCTCTCTAATGGCAAAGGGTAAACTGGGTTGTTACTGGGAGTGATGCTGGTAATGGAACTAGATATTTGCATTGGATGGTCAAGGGTACAGATTACTGAAAGGATAAGTTCACCTTTGGAACATGTTACATGTTCCACCCGTTCCACCCGTTTTTTTTGTAACATGTTCCCATAGCCACAGCAGCACCCACCACCCCCCTCCCCTGACAGTACGAGAAGTTTCCCTGTACTATCTGTCAGATTTTAGAACAGTGTGGTCATGCGGGGCTCCGCCCACACAGCCGCCTCGCTGATTCACAGAGTTCTGTGAATGAGTGCCTACAAGTCCCGGCAGCCTTAGTGGCTTGTAGTTTTCAATGAACTACCACAGTCCTTTGGACAAAAATAATAAATGCACATTTGTTTACCTGCAAAAAATATGTGCATTTATTATTTTTGTCCATGAGGTGGAATGAGAAAAACAAACATCTCCACTAAGTGGTGAAACCGCTGTAAAAAATCCAGGAACCATGACAAATCTTCCAAGCAAAACCACCACCAGTATACACTCACTAGAAGCTAAACCATAAAGAGCTTAATATGGCACTTCAGCCAACATAGACATCTTCTGGTCACTCCTGAGTATGGGCAGGATTGTCCCCTGCAAGGTAATTTCATAATGTGCTAGTATGCTGCAGAGGCTTCCATCTTTACCCAGTCTTCCTTCCAGCCGTCTGACAGGTGACATGTGCGAGAGTCCCGGGCAACGGCACACACCTATGCAGAAACGGCATGGGTATTCCATTCCTTCAGAGCACATGCGCCGGCTTCAGAAAAGAGAGAATATCTCCTAAACGATGCACATTTAGGGAATAATAATTTTACCTACAGGTAAGCTTTATTAAAAGCTTACCTGTAAAATAAAAAAAAGGAGTTTACTACCTGTTATGATCCGCCAGGTGGTGCTGCTGGCTGCCCACTTGACAGACCTACCCAAAGCGTGGAGTCTAAGTCCCGGTCTGTGCTTTCACCAGGGCCCCTGATGGTGGGGATGGACTTGAAACAGACCAGGACCAGGTCACGACCTCTGAGCAGGCCCACCAGTGGCAGGGGGAACCTCTGGGGATGTATTGGTACTGGAAGAGCCAGATGTGAGGAGGACGGCAGGGCCCAGCAGGATAGATTGCGAGCAGTGGTCCCGTGGGAGAGGCGTGGTACAGAATCGGCAGGCGGAGAATCGTCAGGTCACTCGCAGGGTCAGCAGGAGAAGTCAGTCCGTAGATAGGTTTAACAAGCCGGGGGTCAGGATGGGAGAGAGTAGAGTAGTCAGGACAATCCAGGTCAAAATGCAGGAGAGAGTAGAGTAGTCAGGGTCAATCAGGATCAAAAACACAGGTACAGGATTCAGGAACTCAGAAGACCTTGCGGCAATCAGTGACAGTGCAGGGCATCTTTAAATATTGCGCCCTGCACTGTCATTGGCCACCCAGGACGCGCCCCCGGGCTGTCATTGGCCGCCCGAGGCGCGCCCCCGGCTCCCACTGCACATGCGCGGCGTCCTGTCATCCGTGGCTCGCCGGGACCTAGTGCTTGTATCCCAGCGTGAGCCGTTGCCAGCGCGCATGCGCCGGCCGACAGGACGCCACGATCCCTGACATTGCCCCCCCCTACGAGCACCCTCCGGGAGCCCCACTGATCTCTCCACCGCAGATGGCCACGAAAAAACTCCCGGATAAGCCTGGGGGCGTGCACATTCTGGAGGGGTTCCCAAGAGTTCTCCTCAGGGCCATAACCCTTCCATTTTATTAGGAACTGCATCTGGCCCCCCCTCTTTCGGCAACTGAGAATAGATTCCACCTCATATTCCTCTTGTTCACCTATGGTGACTGCCTCGGGAGGTCTGGATTGGCGATCTGGGAAAGAATCAGGTCTGGACGGTTTCAGGAGAGAGACATGGAACACAGGGTGTATTTTGAAGGATTCCGGGAGCCCAAGTTCGTAGGCCACTTTTTTGATTACCCGTTTAATTGGAAACGGGCCAAGGTACTTCGGTCCTAACTTCCTCGAAGGACACAGCATTTTCAGGTTGGTCGTAGCCAACCAAACCTGATCCCCTGGCTGGAGCAACAGCTCTCCTCTTCTCTTTCTGTCGAACGCCTTCTTACTGTCTTCTTGGGCTTTAGTGATGGCCTCCTGAATAGTCTTGTTATTGACAGAAAAGAAATGCAAAACATCTTGAAATGCGGGTACCGGATTTTCAGGCATTAGGTCGGGGAGAAATGTAGGATGATATCCGAAATTGGTAAAAAATGGTGATTGTCCTGTAGCTGAGTGGATCGAGTTATTATAGGCGAACTCTGCAGAAGGCAATAGTGTTAGCCAGTCGTCCTGAAGGTAGGAGGTGTAGCATCTTAGGTACTGTTCCAACGTTTGATTGGTCCTTTCCGTTTGCCCGTTGGTCTGTGGATGGTAAGCGGATGACAGTGACAGTTTGATTCCTAATGCTTCACATAAGGCTTTCCAGAATCTCGATGTGAACTGGACTCCCCGATCCGACACTATGTCCTCGGGAATCCCATGTAGCCTCACCACTTCCTTAATGAATATCCGGGCAGTCTCCGGCGCCGACGGGGTCCTCTCCAGGGGCACGAAATGGGCCATTTTTGAAAAGCGATCCACGATCACCATTATAGCTGTGTAGCCTTGAGACGGTGGGAGTCCAACTACAAAATCCATGGCAATCATTTGCCAGGCCCGTTTGGGAACCGGTAATGGACGCAGTAATCCCCAGGCCTTGCTTCGGGAGGGTTTGTTCCTTTGGCAGGTGGGACAGGACTGGACGTAGCGCTCGCAGTCTTTGACCATGTTTGGCCACCAGAATGAGCGCTGCAGTAGCTCCCGAGTCTTCGTCACCCCAAAATGCCCCGCCATTGGATGGTCGTGGCAGTGCCCCAGGACCAAAGTTTGAACTTCTTCTGGCACCACGATCCGATTTTCCTTCCAAAGCAGACCCTCACGGTTCTGGAGAGGTTCCCCCTGCTTCCATGCTCCGGGTATGGTTCCCTGGGGTTGGAACTGCTTCCCTCGGTGGAATCCATGCCACCCTTTGACCCTGGCTGCTCCTTTCCAGGCAACGCTCTCTCAGTCTGCGGTCAATTTGGATGGCCAACTCTATCAGTTTCTCAAGAGAGTCCCATAGACCTACTCGTGCTAATTCGTCCTTTAGCGACTCAGACAGCCCGATGCGGAACTGGTGACATAGTGTCGCATCGTTCCATCTGGTATCTCCCATCCAACGCCTAAAGTCAGCCGCATACTCTTCGGCTGCCCGGCGGCCTTGCCGCAGAGAGTATAGCGTAGCCTCTGCAGAGGCAGCCCGATGGGGGTCGTCATATAGGACAGCCATGGCCTGAAAGAACTCAGTCACGGAATCAAGATGGGGGTCGCGCTTCTCCATCAGGCGATGAGCCCAATCCTGGGGCTCATCCTGAAGGAGGGAGATTACAAACCCCACCTTGACGGTCTCGGTGATGAATGTGCGGGGCTGCAGGTCAAAAAATAAAGTGCACGCGTTCCGGAAGGCCCGGAAGCGGCTTCGGTCTCCACGGAATCGTTCCGGCAGGGGAACGCGGGGTTCGGGAGCTAGGGGTGCAGCAACTGCTCCGGATGCTGAGGTAGTGGGTGACTCCGCAGTGGCGGAACTAGGAGCAGGGGGAGTCTGGGTGGCTAATGTCTCTAAGCGGTCTTCAAGACGGGTGCAGCGGCTGTGAAAGTTCTGGACGGCCTGGGTTAGAGTCGCCAGATGCTGGCATATATCCTCTAGGGACGCCGGTCCTCTTCCTGGCTCTGTCATGGCCGCAAGGTACTGTTATGATCCGCCAGGTGGTGCTGCTGGCTGCCCACTTGACAGACCTACCCAAAGCGTGGAGTCTAAGTCCCGGTCTGTGCTTTCACCAGGGCCCCTGATGGTGGGGATGGACTTGAAACAGACCAGGACCAGGTCACGACCTCTGAGCAGGCCCACCAGTGGCAGGGGGAACCTCTGGGGATGTATTGGTACTGGAAGAGCCAGATGTGAGGAGGACGGCAGGGCCCAGCAGGATAGATTGCGAGCAGTGGTCCCGTGGGAGAGGCGTGGTACAGAATCGGCAGGCGGAGAATCGTCAGGTCACTCGCAGGGTCAGCAGGAGAAGTCAGTCCATAGATAGGTTTAACAAGCCGGGGGTCAGGATGGGAGAGAGTAGAGTAGTCAGGACAATCCAGGTCAAAATGCGGGAGAGAGTAGAGTAGTCAGGACAATCCGGGTCAAAATGCAGGAGAGTGTAGAGTAGTCAGGGTCAATCAGGATCAAAAACACAGGTACAGGATTCAGGAACTCAGAAGACCTTGTGGCAATCAGTGACAGTGCAGGGCATCTTTAAATATCGCGCCCTGCACTGTCATTGGCCACCCAGGACGCGCCCCCGGGCTGTCATTGGCTGCCCGAGGCGCGCCCCCGGCTCCCACTGCGCATGCGCGGCGTCCTGTCATCCGCGGCTCGCCGGGACCTAGTGCTTGTATCCCAGCGTGAGCCGTTGCCAGCGCGCATGCGCCGGCCAACAGGACGCCGCGATCCCTGACACTACCACTTTAACATTTACAGGACTAAGCATTGCACTATCTGGTTTATTAAGTGTTCTTGCATGGCAAGACCACTTACTGTTATCTCACATATATATTCTTATTATTATAGCCAAATTTACCACCCTAACTCCTCCCACAGTTTTACACTACATAGACAGTAATCTACCGAAACGTGCGGATTGTTCCCGATTGGTGTGCTATTACTTTGTGGAGCGTTTCGCCGAATGGTTCATGAAATATCAACGTTTTTGTGGTGAAATTGGTCCCATAGGAATGAATGGCAGAATGTCCAAAACTAGAGTGGGAGCTGACAAAAGCTAGAGTGTGAGCTGAAAAATCAGGACACGATTTCTAAACTGCCATCACTCCCTCATTTGCAAGCCCACCTACACACATCTTATATCAAAATGTTCAGCTATCCCTGCTGCCACTAAAAATGTGCTAAGCCATAGTCCTCATCGTTTTCACAATATGACCATTTGTTTGCAACTCACGCCGCCAATTGACATTCATTGAAACTCCACTGTAGCCACCTCAAATTTGAAGGGCAATCTCTAAACTGTGACTGTGCCTTCATTTCTAATATTTCAGAGACATACTATGCATCAAAATGTAGGTCTGGGTCTTGTGATTCTCCCAATATAAAGTTCTTCAGTGTAAGATTTATAGTTTTTAAACTACAACCGTTTGCAAATGGCAACCGCCAGTGAAGTGAGCAAGTTGGAGCAGATTGTTTTTAAATGCTCTTGTCTGCCCTTGCTGTTGAGTGAGTTGCCATAGGAACCCAGGTGTGCGAGCAGGCAACAGACAGCAGAGTGACAAAAGCTAGAGTGTGAGTTGTAGACTACAGGTGGAGGCAAGAACACTTCACACAATTTCCCCAGAAATTGTAGATTTTCTAGTATTTAAAATATAATCACCGGCTGTACGTTTTAGGACACTTTGACCTGTAGAGATAAAAAAATTTGCACCATGCATTACTTGCTTTGTGTGTTTAAAGTTGCAACCAGTCTATGTCCACACCAAAATTGTTTTTCGGCTGCAGTCACACTACCAGAACAGTTTGACTTCTAGTGTGTCAATCTATAAGTCTAACCCAACTCCCCCTTTTAATTCCTCTCTGGGTTATGTCCATTGTATGTATGAACACTGACTACATATGGCTCATCCCTACACATAGTTTTCTCCCCCTGCTACATATCCACTGAGAAAATATTTTCATGTATGTTTTATTTGTGGTTGAAAGAAATGAGTACTTGGAACTAATGTTGGATGGCCTTTCCATAAAGAAGTCAGTACTTGGAACTAATGTTGGATGGCCTTTCCGTAAAGAAGTCAGTACTTGGAACTAATGTTGGATGGCCTTTCCGTAAAGAAGTCAGTACTTGGAACTAATGTTGGATGGCCTTTCTATAGAAATGAATAGGGATTCTACTGTTGATAGGTGGTCCAAAGAGACTGTGTGGCTCCCAGCTGACAAACAGACAAGTAAGCATAGGACTTGAGGGATACTTGGGTAGTATTTAAAAGATAAATTAGATGCAAATATAATCAATCCAGCAAGCTATTACACTACATGTTTTTAAGTAGATATAAAGGAAATAGCACTGTGTATGTTCAGCATTACAAACAAAAAATACCCTGTATGTCCTTCTGGCTGCCAGAGAAAATGTAAAATTTTTTTGTAAACATGCTAAAATGAAAATTTTTCATATGAAAATGCAAGTAAAACCCCAAACATTATATATATTTTTAAGACAGAGGACCCAAAACTGAAAATGATGGCAGTTATAATTTCTATATGTTGCACAATATTAGCACAACTGTTTATCAAATCTATCTTTTCAGTTAAAAAAAACAGATAATAAACACAATAAATGAAAACATATAAAAGATGAATCACATAAACAGATTAATTAACTAAATAGACTATTTAACTAAAAATATTTTGTGGGCATGAAATGGTGATAAAATGAAGATCAAGATCCAAACTTTTCCCTAGGTGACTTATTCATTAGTTTACCAGTAACCATAATTAATAATCATAACAATAATAACAATAACAACTAACTTTGGCATATGCAGTGTTACCTTATATGTGTCAAACAATCATTATTTAAGTGCTCTGTACGCAAGTGTTTGAATTCATATATGCATGCAAATGCACAATTTTTTAATCCCTTCCTGCACTGTGTCCCAGCCCTTTAAGAGGTTCTAAATGCCGGGAGGTGGAGGTGGGCATTCAGATCATGTGACTGCTGTGATTGGCAATCACAGAGGTCATATGATGGAAAGCTCTCAATCGCAGTTAGGCGCTTTCCATTACTCGCTGGTAACTGTTCAGGGAGCACATTCTTAGCACAGAAATGTTAACTTTTGAGATGCGTACATTCAGCCTCTCGGCATCAAAGCCCACCCGTCGAGAGGCCACATATATGCGAATGGCAACAAGTTAAAATAGTCTGACTTTTTTTAAACACATTGTGATGGAACGCCTGGCAACCAGCTTGTCCCTTCCATCAGAGATCCGCTTCATCACCACTGGACACAGGACCAAGGTATTATAGCTGGGCATTGCACTCAAGACTAGGCAACACTAGCTTGATGCAAACTGGAATTATTTAATTGCACAGTGTGATGAAACGCGGCGTCCGACCCCAGCCCTTCTCACCAAATCATGACCAAAGGACCAGCCAATCTCACATCGTGCTGTCACTTGTGTAACAATGCCACTCGCAGTTGCGCCCTGCACAAAGATTTTCCAGCTCGCTGGAGTAAAATCTATGTGCCAGCAGCCTTAGAGCGATTGTTACTGGGTCATAGTCTGTGATGAGGTAGGCCAGTGAGGAGGGAGTTGCAGTAGTCGAGTCGTGAGATAATAAGGGAGTGAATGAGTTGTTTAGTAGTGTCTGGGGTTAGGAACGAACATATTCTGGAGATGTTGCGGAGGTGGAGCCTGCATGAATTTGCCAGTGATTGGACATGGGGCTGGAAGGATAGGTTTGAGTCTAGAGTGACACCTAGAACTTTGGCTTGCGGGGTGGGACTGATGGTGGCGTTATTGGTCGTGATGGAGAGGTTGGGGGGGCACGGGCGGGGGGGGAAACTAGGAGCTCGGTTTTGGAAAGGTTTAATTTGAGGAAGTGGAGTGACATCCAGTCCGATATGTCGTTCAGTAGGCAGGTGATTCGGGTGGAGACTGAAGGGGTGAGGCGAGGGGTAGAGAGGTAGATTTGCGTGTCATCGGCATAGAGGTGGTAGTTGCAGCCATGGGAGTGTATCAGTTGGCCAAGGGAGGAGGTGTAGATGGAGAAGAGAAGAGGCCCGAGGACAGAGCCTTGGGGGACCTCAACAGAGATATTAGTATAATCTTTTGTAATACACACTGTCACCAGAGACACAGTATATTCAGAGGATTATTACATACAGTATCACTCTTCAAGAGACAGGTATTCTTTAGTTTGCATTAAAAGCTTTAGAGACAGTTTCAACACTTTTCAAAAAATAAGATTTATTACTAAAAAGCTCAAAATGGTGCAATTAAAATATTTACAAAAGAGATGTAACAAAGATATAAATAGAACAAAAAAAAAAACAGAGAAATAAAAGAAAGGCGTTCAGAAGGCAGAATACTTGCAAAGTTCTTGGTTTGAGCAGAGTCCAAGTGTCCGAACAAAAAGATTGCCTTGACTCTCAAGTCCATTAGATGCTTCCTGACAGATGTTAAATGAGAGCTGTCTTCTCCAGGCCTGTCAGTCTTTTTCTATCATATTAAAGGGGTGTCACCTGAGAACAAAGGACCAATCATCCAGTTTGGGGATGGGTGTTAGGTAGTAACCAAGGTTATGACCAAGTCGCCTTTCAATTTCCTACTAAGGTTAATAACCTCCAATAGGTACAGGTAGCATCCTAGCAACTGGCAAATTCATATTCAAAATTATATTCCAAACGCAAAGATATCAAACATAGCTTACCCTTGTCACCCAGGATGAAAGAGACTGCTTTCTTCTCTCTTGTAGGTACTAATATAGTGATGTAAGGTCTTGTGTGACTCATATTAAAATGATCTATCCGAATATATACTTCATATTAATCTGCCCAGTTCCTGCTGAACTTTATGACTTGTATGAAAAATGACTCATGTGGAATGTACGTTTTATGACATGCTCTAGCCCTAATGGCCTAACAGGTCATGACTGACTGAGTTATTGTTTTACGATCGGGCAGAGGAAAGTGGCTTTCAAAGCAGACCCCTGGATCCAGGCTAATTAGGGGTTTACAGCCCTTGAGCTTTATCTATCTGTGTTTTATTTAGGATAAGAGGCTATTTTGACCCCTGTTCAACTTACAGCTTTGCATTCCATTCAAAAGGGAGGAGGACAGGAGAGGACATGGCTGAGACCTAACAAGATGGCTGTCATGTACAACGTCCATGTTTCTAGTGTGCACAATCGTCACAAACAGAATTACAGTTTTTATACACTCCAGAAATTGGGACAGTGCCCACACACATTAGAATAAACATCCCACACTGATTAGATGTGGGATGAAACTGACAGTCTCATTCTATCATGCAGGCACCTCCAGAAGAACTTGCCAACAACAATAGCTAACTCAATTAACAGTAAGCTAATCAACAGCCAGCCACCCAGACCGACCTTGATTAGTCTGTATGGAGTTAGACACATGAGTACATGGAACAGAGACCAATGTGACCAACTCCTTTAATGAACATGTATAATTCCAAATAAAACCAACCAGGAATAGTCTTTAGGGCAGATGAAAGTAAACAGTCTTTCAAAAATGTCACAGAAAGGGAAATATGACAATAACAGGGTGAATGTGGGAAGAGAAGGTCCTTGCAGCCAGTGTCCATGACACACATCTATGAAATAACAGACACCCAGGTATCGGGGGTCTCTTGGTCTATAGAAAATTGGTGCTTCTGGAGTCTCAGAAAGACTGTGTACTTTAGATCATGTGTAGAGGTTTTGCACATAATTTATTTATTGTGACCAGGACTAACAAAAATCAATTCTTACAAGTCTTTTTTTTCTTATGGTTACTCAAGTACAACATTGTATGAAAAATATCTTATACCTTTCTGTTTTTGAGCCAGCAGGTATAGCCTTCGGCTGATTTTTATGTTTTAAAGACTCAGTTTACTTCTTTGAGAAAAAATCCTGTTGATTAAATAGCTTAATGACATATCAGCAGTTACTTATTATTCGATGGCTCAGCTTAAGTTTCAATTAGACACATTTTGCCAAAAAAGAAAGCATCTATGCCTGCCCACAACACTAACCCACAGTGCTCTGGAAATCCTTTGTCGTGTATTAAATGTTTATTTGTAAGAAAAAAAAAAGTATATATGAAAAGCGATAGAACAACACTTTCAACCATTTTCAATAACGTTGACCTACAAGTATTCTAAGAGTATTCTCTTTTGACAAGAGCTTTGACACCACATATGTGTGACATGAACTGAAAATAATTTATATTTATAATGATACAAAATATATATTACATTAATTCTTTCAAATTATACTTCAGATATAACTGTGGTAAAGGATAAATGGTTTTAAAAAGCCATTTGTAAACAAACCATTTGCCCCTTCCACCCCCTCAAACAAATACTAATCTTGGCTGTTGATTCTGGCAGGCAAATGTGATGTTGTTGTGTCACTCAGCATAGCTGGAAACTTAAAACCATGAGATGATGCATTCCAGCTTATTCAAAGTGTGCACACTTGTATTTTTGCGTTTATATCTCTGATGGGAGGTACAGGATGTCTCTTGTACCACTGGAAAGCATTGAAATCTGAGGCCAAATTGGATGGGGGGGTCAGTTACCATTTGTGTTGGGGGGCAAGGGCCCTGCCATTTGCCATGGAACTTCCAACTTAAAATATACATAGAAATATTCTTGATATAAAGTCTACTGGAAAATACTACTGAATACCCTATGCTATGCAAATGAATACATAGCATAAACAATAGGTACTGTATATTTTTATTCACCAAGCATTACGAAGAACATGTTGAATTAATTATACAATCTTAATAAGCAGTATGTCTAGTGCATGTTTATTCTATGTGCTATTATCTGATTTTTGACTAAAGAATTCAGACAAAGAAGCGTTGTTGCAGTAAAAAAAAAAGAAAAAACAATGAATAAAACTCTTTTCCTGATAAAAAGAAAATCGACAGACTGCTGTGCTACCTGCAAATATGGGAAACGCAGAGCATGATAAATTGTTGTGCATTAAAACATGTGCTTGAATGACAAAGACATTACAATAACTAATGGTATTATGAGTACATGAGAGAGAATTGGATGCAGAACATTTGGTATTCTTGTCTCTCAATAGTGTCACATAAGGTGTGATAAACCTTCTCTGCAACACTAATGTGACCTTCAGAACACATGAAACATTTATGGATCGTGTGAAATGATCAGTACAGATTCTATACAGAATGATTCAGACAATTTGAAGTGTGGATATATCAGCACATTCTTTTATTTTGAACCCTGTGCTACATGTTTGCATTGTTTAGCACAGCAAATCAACATTTAGCAAGAGGACAATGGTTCTTAGCTGAATGCTATTAAGGTCATTGTGATTTTCTTTCTGCCACAGCCATTAGAAGAAATAGTCAGCTAAGAATAGTTATCCACCCTTTCTGTCAAGTCAAACAATCATCTTAAATGCAGTTATGTTGAAACCATTGCACCCTCCCAGAAAATGTGAAACATATTTTGAAGGGTATAAGGTCTTTACTGGCACTTATCTGCAGCTCTTCTATATACTGAAACAATGCTAGGGAAGCAAAGTGCAACTATATATTGGCCATACATATTATGTGCTCCTATTTTTTTTTGTAAGTGTTAGATGTATTAGTGCCATGAAGTATACAGTTTACAATGATCTCTCCAATCACACCTGAGTGTTTCGTAGCTTGTGGCTCAAAGCTCAAAAACACTCAACAAGCAGAAACCCATTGTATTCAAAAGCACTTTTTCACATCTGAGTGTTGTATCACTTGTAGATGAACACCTGTCACTCCAAAAAGTACACAAGCTACTTTTCAGGCAGAATCAAGCAGTTTGGGCCCCATAGACTTCCATGGGAATGCCTGAAAAAATTGGATTTGACCATTTTTTCAGACGTTTTTTAACCTATATTTACTGTTCTTCTCTCTCTAGTGATTTCCACTGGGTAAAGCAAAAAGACTGAAACATGAATACACATGTAAAAAGCCTCTAATACCTTTCTAAAAATGCCTGTATACGCTGGCAAAAATGCTCAAAAAAGCTCCTGAAACAAAACACCTCCTGAAAATCGCTCCACTCAATTATAATGGCAGCCTTATTTGAGATACATTTCTTGTTAGGTAAACCAGAATAAAAGAACAAACTTAATTCCCCACTGTAGAACCAATTGCAAATTGCAATGTGAAATGGTGTATGCAAAACCCCAAACCAGGCACAAGAAGCCACCTTATTTTAGTACCTATTTATCACGGATTTGTTTGTTTTATGTAAGAAGACTAGCTTAGGCTGTATATCCAGAACTGCGCCATTCTACACACTGGTATTTAGGTTCCCTCAGGTGGTGAATTACAGGGCCTACTAGGGCCTACTTTTAACTAGGGATGTAAAGATACCTTTTTTGATCAGTGAGTACCAATACTTTCGGTCAAATGCTTGCTGGTACCAAGTACCGATACTTTGTGGTGCGAATTGCGTTAGTATAAAATGTATGGATGCAAATTGCATGGTAAAGAATAGCATACAATATGAACAGGAAAGCGATTCCTGTCCAAATTGCATGTCATTTCCCCACTGCTCCTGTGTGAACCCAGATTTGTCATAGCCTGAGTTCACACAGGAGCGGTGCAGGGAGGTTTTTCCATAGCAGAGAGTGGGAGAGAAGCGTGTGGAAATGTATGTTTACAAAGCAATATCATGGCGCCTATAAAATCAAGTATATGTGTATATCATAAATCAACCGAGTATAAGTGATGACTGCCTTTTACAGGCGGCGATAGAAGCTGCCCCAAAATGGTGAATAAACAATAAATGTACTGAATAGTGAATAGATAGGCTCTTACTCAATACAGCATATGTCAAATAATAACAAAGTGCTCTCCTAACACCACATGAGTGATATGTTGGTACAGAATAACTGAAAGTCCAGAAAATTAAATATAGGGAGTGAATAACAGTCCTACAATATATGAGGGTATCCCGGAGTACAAAAAATTCCTTTTCCACCACATGCGTGCAACAGGTGAATTCCTCACTCATTGAACTTATTGACCCCTGTCATGGTGATCAAATAGTGCTTTACGGTCAAGCAGCTGCAGGCTTTTATAGCATGGACCTCCTGGTCTCAACCATGCAGATGGCTTTCCAAGGAACAGAGGACATAGACCCTAAAATAAATGGTCATATGACCCTGGACAAACAAATAATGAATGAGTTCCCAATTCTATGCTCTTCCCAAGATAAATCTCCAAATGCCCTTTAGATGGATATTGCTACAAATAGCTCAAATAAAACAAATTAATTAAAATGCTCTAAGTGTAATATTTAATAAGAACCATGGTTCAAAAACAGTAAATGACAATGCACTCACATGTACATGTGCCCAAATACCAGCACCAGTCTGTGCAGCCTGTGTAAAACATAGATCTCATTATACTATAGTATAGTATTGCCGGCGTAAGCTCCAAGCCTTGCTACCAGTGGGCCAGATGTGACATCATAGGAACCCGGAAGTGATTCACGCTTCTACGTACTTTTCAGCTCTGTCCTTACCCAACTCTGCTCTTCCCTGGTCTTTGAGTCCCCGGCACTGGCATCTTAAGTGTGGGCAGCGCACTTGACAGCTGGCTGCCCAGTGCGCATGTGTGAGCTGTACTGTGCCCCATGAATGGTCCCGCAGTCTCCTGGAACCTGTGCCATGTCCCAAGAGGCTTCGGGGATTAGGGGCAAACTTCTGCTCCAATCGCCTAGGCGGTCGGAGGGAGTGGGAACAGGTACCTCTCATGACTTGGTACCTACTTCCTCCAAAAAGACGTTCCAAATATGTCAGAGGAGGTGGGGATGAAGAAAAGGCGAAATTCCCCTTTTGGATGAAGTTCTGCTTAAGGTGCTATACTACTAACAACATAAATGACCTTGTGTATCACAGTCCATACAGTTGCAATCCATTGAAACCAAAAATGTATTATATTGCAAGTTACCAGTTGTTAGATGTGGTGGGTGCATTAGTTTTCTTTTCTTTGGCTTTGTACCCTCTGTTTTCACCTGGTGGTCTGGCTACTAGCACACCTCCTGTATTAGTGAGACACCACTCTGGAGGAATGAGCACAGGACACTGCAGACAGAAGAATTATCAGTAGGGGGGATGTGAGTGTTATATTTATTAGCTGATTTAAATACACTAACAAACTGAAGCCAAACTCCAACTAACACTTTACAATCATTTACAGCAAACAGTACACCCCGTTTGGGGTTTTTACATGAATTAATACAAGCTGATCATTTTAACCACCTCTGTTTGTGGTAAATGGATTGTCCCATCCATGTAAATTGATACATTCTGCTGGAGAGCTTGAGATTCTGAAAAGCAGCAGACTTGCTGGCTGAATCACCAGATGAGTTCAGAAGATAGACTAAAAAAGTAACATCTAAAAATTTGTAAGCTGCAAAATAATAAACGTTTGCTATTGGGTTTAATACTGCTTTAATGTGTCTGGCATGGACGAAACGCATAAGGTGAGGCACCACAATACTTCTCTGTGGATTGCACTCTCGCACCCAGGGCTACAAGGTGAAGTGGTGTCTTTCTGTCATAAGTCTTAGTGATCCAAATTGCTGGGGAGGCACTAATACCTTTGAGTTGCTAATTTTATATGTATATCTTTTAAATAAATAATGGTAATTGGTGAGTCTTCCCTGTCTATTTCTACATATTACTTACTGTGGGAAAGAGCAAAGAGGAGTGGATCTTGGCATACTGAAGTGTCTCATTAATGCACTGCAGATTGGTTTAAGGATAGACGGGTCTATTCTGGCCTGTAGCTTTAGAGTAAGGTTAAATGGAGAGGAGCTGAGGGCATTGGAGAGTAATAAGATAAAGCACTGTCTGACGTACTTATTGGCTTAAAAGGTCATTCAGTTCTGATGAGTGTGCCTTTAGATGGGGATGTCATAGACAGGTACACTAACAGCAAAAACAACACAGGGGTTCCAGGTGCTTTGGTGAAGTGTGATGCTTATAGACATATAGACACAGGGAAACCTGCCAGCGGTTTGGACTGTGATACACAAGGACATTTATATTGTTAACATAGTATAGCACCTTATTGATATTACACTTTTTGGCACTAATTGCACTTTGCATATTAGTTCATAGTTAAAGACTTTTTTTGTAGCAGTACATTTGAGACACTTGGCACGTTATAAACTTGCATCACTTGGCAAGGTTTTTACATATTGTTGATTATATGTTATTTACATCATATGAAGGTTTAGAAGAACACTTTTTATAGGTTACATAAGAGCTAAATATTTCGTTTATTTATTATATTTGTTGTTGATTGCACAGCATTTCCATTATATCGCTGCACTTTATAGTACATTTGCATTACACCTGGATGTTCATGATAAATGTCTTTAGGTAACAGCTGAGGAAATAATCTATATTTGTAATCATGAGAGGTGCAGGTACATACATTTCGTTTATGCTAATTCTACCAGTGGACAGGCTAGCCATACTAATGCTAGGGACACACTATGAAAATATCAGACAAATGGTCGTCCATTTTTTTTGGGGGGGGATGCTAGTCTCATATCGAAAATTCTTTCGTTTCCAAACATGCGTGTTCTTGGTCTCTTTTTTCTCTATTTTTTCAGACAAATTTTTTTCTCTGTTATCATACGAGAGAATTTTTCATATATTGTTGCATGAACTGTCACGATTGCCTGTCAAAAGCTGTGTACTAATGTTCAGACTATCGTACGATCCTTCCAAAAGCAATTTTGTTCATCCAATATTCTCATTGTGTGTACAGGGCATAAGACAGAGGATTGATAGAGAGAATAATCTACTAGCTAGAGTCAAAATCAGTAGGTGGTGACAATTTGTATAGGTGAAGGTTATTGCCAAGAAAGAATATATAGCAAACAAATGAATTAAAGCAGTGAGGAATATTAGCAAAATTATGAAAGATAGAGATCAGAACAAGCAAGGTCAACAACAAAAGTTAATCTGAGCACAGCAGATTCATGTCCACAAGGTAACAAACTCTACGATGAGCAATGACAGGAGGGAATGTTGTTTTTTTTTGTTTGTTCAAGAATATTTCATTTATGCTTATGAAAGCCCATATGTTTATAAATCAAGGTAACTAGCACAAGCCTAACTTTCTACAAGGATCATAATAATAGGAATGTATATACAGTATATAAAGAAAAAGAGTTTTTGAAGTATACAATCCTTGTTTTGCAAAAAACAGTAGCAGTCCCCTATCTTAACTGAATCCCATTTCCCTTATACAGTATCTTTCCACCATTGTTTGGATGTCCTGTTGAAATCTATCCGATCACCTTAAAAAAAGTTTCAAACTTTCAAGAAGTGTTTAGTGACATCCTACACCCCAAACTTCTGTAGGGTTTTCTTTATTGACTGATATTGTTGTCTTCATTATGGTTCCCCAAAAACCCTTTAACAGAGGATATAAGTGATTCCCATGCAGCTTTCTCATTGGGAAAAAGGGTTGCATCAAAATCTCCACTGTTTAGCAACTTTCAAATCTGAGATACTACAAAAATACAGTTTATAATTTAACATCATTAATATTGGGAACATTTTTCATAGATAGCTAGATCCCTCTCCCACCCCTTGGCCTTCATAAATTATATCGTATGTCCTACTTGATGTAAAGTTGTGGAAAATATACATTTTAGGACAAACCAAGGGCTTGAATTTTGACATTGCCTTAATAATGAATTAAGATTTTTTTTGGGCTATTCTCTTGTTTCATAACATATTTCTGTTGCCCCATTGTTCTATAGACAAAAAGCAGCAGTACTTTTCTAACTCCACCTTGTATACTAAGTAGACCAGGTAACAGGTGATATTTCCTGTCCCTTATTTCCAGGCTACATGCTCAGCTAAAGGTCTGGTATCAATTTTTTGGGGGACCCCACCTTTATTTGTTCTGTTTTTGTGCTGATCGGGTATGGAATTTGGGGGAATCTCACACCATTTTCCTGGGTAGGGTCCCTCTTGACATCCACATCAGACCCTCATCAAGGCTAAGAGTCTGGAATGTATTTTTAGGGAGAACCCCAGACTGTTTTTGTTTGTGTTTGGTTTTCCCAATTAACATCACTATTAGACCCTTATCAAGGGTAAGGACCATGTATAGAGGAAGGGAATCCCTATCTGTTTACAAACAGAAGTAGGGCAGCCAAAGTTGTCATTTGTCAGCAACTTAAACAGCATTTTTTTCTTTTTTTTTTAAACAATTCAAGTTTATTGTGAAAAAGCACAATGTAAAATACAATAAATTGGAATACAATCAATGCTCAATACAAAAGCATTTCAATCCTAATATAATATTCTCAGGGTCAAAATGTTTTAAACTTTTAGTGTATTTAAGAGTAAAATTCTCAGGTAAATAAATTCATACTGTAGGAGGCATATTTAAAGAAATAAGAAAACAAAGAACAAGGAATAAAGAAAAAAATGGTTAGTAAGAAAAGGAGGTTGAAATTCAGCTAACAATAGTTAGCTTTACATTGATAAACTTGTAAGGTTGACAAGAGTTGTCATATATGTCACATTTGTAAGATTTTTTTCTAAATGTCAGCTTTGCTGCAGTAGGTTGTATAAATCCTACACATGTGCTACTTCACAGGCAGGCTAAATGCATTCTCCCAGGAATGCTATTTAGTGTGATTTAGCATTTTTAATAAAGCATTATAAAAACTGCTGCTACCTTCCGAGCAAAATAATTAAACCATTTATTTTCATTTGGTGCATATACCCCAGGACAGTTCCCAGCACCTATATATATTTAAATGTTTATTCCATTTGTTTGACAAGTTTTCCTAAAAAATGGCCATCACTGGTTTTAACATTCATCTCCTATTGACTTCAGTGCTTTTCGGATTCAGCACCCAAACTTTATTCTTGTCCTGTGAACCTGTCTCAAACCAACTCTGGGTACATTCTACTCATCCGTAATAGTTAAATAGCTGTAGTGTAATACAACAAAGTGTGGTTTTGTCAACTGAATAGAGTATGCACGGATCAATGTCGAATTAACAGTGGTACATAGTTAGTCTACTGGAAAAAAGACATAATTCAATCTAGTTCAACCAATAGTAAAAAAAAAAACAAATAGCAAATCTCCATATATACAATCCTATACCCACAATAGTATCAACTACTAATGCCTATAAATATGAGAATCCAGTTATAATTTGTGCATGAATGAAAGAATCCAGACCTTTTTTAAAGCAATCTGCTGAGCTGCCCAGAACCAGCTCTTCAGGAATTCTAATTTTACTTTTTCACAGCTTTTACTGTGAACAAGCTTTTTCATATTTGAAGGTTAATCTCTTTTCCCCCAGATGTAAAGAGTACCCCCGTGTTCTCTGTGATGATCTTAAAGTTATTAACTCTACACTAAGTTCCCTATCTAGACCACCTATGTATTTATACATGGTGATCATAGCCCCACCCCTAATTGCCTCCTCTCAAGAGAGAATAAATTCAGTTCCTCTAATCTTTCCTCATAGCTGAGCTCCTCCATGCCTCTTGTTTTGGTTGCCCTTGTCTTCACTTTCTCCAGTTCTCTGATATCCTTTTTGTGAACAGGTGCCCAAAATGAAACTGCATTTTCTAGATGAGGTGTTACTAATGATTTATCTCTCTCACTCTGGAGTCTATGACTCCTTTCTTTTAATACAAGAAAGTATTTTGTTTGCTTTAGAAACTGCAGCTTCACATTGCACATTGCAATTATTAAGACCGTGATCTACCAGAATACTCAGATCCTTATCCACCATCAATTCCCTCATTCCCCTGATGCCTCCATAAAGAGTACCTGTCATCCGCCCAAAGCTATCACAATTGCCAATGGCCCAACTTCTTCTGTATTACGTAATTTGTTCATATAGAATTGAGGTTGTTGTTCCTCTTTGATAGTTTTATTGACAAGCTCTGGTTAATAATTATCTATTCACTGGAAACAAAATGATAAAATACTGTTCCTTTCTGTCTGAAGTAAAAGTAAGGTACATTAAATATCATTCACAAAGTGTACCAATCAATTAATTTCAACAAAATTATGATCTCCAAGGACTGTCATATGTTCGTATTTAACTCTGAATTTAAATTGCCTTTTTTGAGTTCTCATATTAAATGGTATTTAAGCTGAATTTACATGCTAAGATGGATTTCAGCACCTCTTGGGAATGACAAAGAAGGTATACCTACGAGCTAATTAATAGACTAGTAGGTATATTATTCTATTCTGGAGTGATTTGCAATAAATGCTCACCACCATCTTTCTGACAATTTTGACACTGCAAAGCAGACTTATTATCTATTCTATTTTGTTAAGCTTGTGGCAAGTTCCTCTCTGCTCAGTGAAATATCATGGCAGTATGTTCTGAATTATATCTCAGTGGTATTATACCATATGATCTCATCTGATAAGTTCCACTGATGGTCTTGATGTTCGAGTCGAACACAAGTTTGATTCAAACATCGGCTATTCGTGTGTTCTGTTAACACACAAACGGTAAGAGCGATCAGCGGGTTTGTTCGCCTGCCGTGCCCTACAATGCACTATGCTCTAACAGTGCATTGTGATTGGCCAAAAGTGCAATGTTTTGGCCAATCACAGCACAATGCACAGTGACAGCCATGATTGGCCAAAGTCACTGTGAGTTCACGCACCAGGCTATATAAGGCTGCTTAGACAGCAGCCTTGTGTCGTGTTTCGTGTGTTGCTGGAGTTTAGTGGATAGTTAGTGGTGTGTTAGGAGTGTAGTTTAGTGTAGGGTGGTGTTGTGAAGAGCAGTGTAGTGGTGTCAGTGAAGTGTCAGTGTGTTTTACAGCACTTCTGTGTCACTGCTGTTCCCATTTTTTTCGTTAATTTTTGCAGCATCAGGTTCTGTTGCTGCATTTTTAGTGTTCCCCCTTCTGTGCTGTAGGTGTTCCTCCTTCTGAGTCAGCAGTGGTTTCCTTTTTTTTTTTTGCTTTCTTAATTTGTTTAAATTGTATTTATTTATTTATTTTGTCGTTGCAACTGTAAAAATATTTAGGGCATAATTGCTGTTCCCCCTTCTGTGTTGCAGGTGTTTCTCTATCTGCATCAGCAGTGGTTCCCTTTTTTTCTGAATTTCATGTTAATTTTCTGAATTTCTTTGGCTTTCTGAATTTTTTTTAATTGATTAATTTATATTTTTTTCGAGATGCTGGTAGCAATTCGAGATAAAGCCCTTAGTGGAGGGGACCTTTTTCATCAAAAATGGGGGTAGGTGAGAGGCAGAAGTCATGAGGAAAGCTTTGGACCATTATCGCATGTCTTAACTGTAAATAGTATACATGCATCTGCACAGGGATTTTAAATTTAGATTGAAAGTCTACAAAAGATAGTAAATTGCAATTTTCAAAAACCTGCTTCACATGGGTAATGCCATATGCCTCTGCCACTTGGATACATATTAGAGTTTAGCCAGATCAGGGTATGTGGGATTGTGCCAGAGAGTACTAAAGCAGGTATATCCTGTAACCCCCTAAAGTTGTTTAGTTTTGTGCCAAATCGTATTCATCAGCCTATAGGTGGGGAAAGTCCTATTAGGTTTAGCAAAGGATTGAGATTCCAGCCCTTCGAGTAGAGATGATGAGTTAACAAAATGAAGAGCCACAGCTAGGGTAGTGTCATGGTGGAACCGAGCACCACTAATTGGGAGGTTCATACCACGCACCATATGTAGTTGAGCAGACATATACTGTAATAAAGCCATGGGTGTGGAAACGCAATACCTCCTGCCATCTTAGGGCACTAGAGTTGTTCTAGCTTAATCCTAGGCAGGCCTTGCTTCCATAAAAGAGAGCAGAAAAGGGAGTTAAGAGTATGAATAGTATTATGAGGAATTATCACTGGGGAATGGTGTATCAGACAGAGTAACTGAGGCATAAGTATCATTTTAACCAAATTGGCACGACCTATTAAAGAGATCTGCAGTTTCTGCCATATTTGTACTTTATCTTGAAAATGTTTAAGCAGCGGGTTAATATTGAGCTCTAGAAAATCAGTACCCAAGTATGTAAAACTAAAAACTATAGGTACCAGGCACCACGGGGGGAAGAGTAGGGGTGAGTTGATCATCAAGGGGTAGGAGAGCTGACTTGGACCAGTTAATGGTCATGCCCAAATACCAGCCAAATTCACCAATAATATCCATCATGACTTGCAAGCTAGAGGAAGAGTCCTCCAACAGGAGCAGCATATCGTCAGCGTATAGTAGTAGCTTCTCGCATAGTTCTCCATAATGAAAACCATGAATGGACATAGAGGCACGAATACAAGAAGCCAGTGGCTCTATTGCCAGGGCAAACAATAAGGGTGGTAGGGGGCAGCCCTGACGAGTGCCCTGACCCAAGGAGAACAAATTGGACACCAAGTTACCCATGCGAATTACAGCTTTAGGGGCGTAATAGAGCAACTGAACCCATTAAATAAATGTATCTCCAAAGCATTTCAAAACCTCCCAAAGGTACCACCACTCAACACTGTCAAATGCCTTTTTGGCATCTAAAGATAAAAAGACCCTCGAACCCATATTGTCAGAGGGAGTTTGCATGTTCAGGAAGATTCTGCGCAGGATGATGGCGGTAGACTTGTGAGGCATGAAGCCTGTCTGATCAGAATGTATGACACTAGCAATGACTTTATTTAGTCTTCTGGCCAATATTTTAGCTAGGATTTTGATATCTGTCTGCAATAAAGAAATAGGCCTGTATGAGTTGGGATCAGTGGGGGGGTTTCCTGGCTTTAGTAGCAGAACAATAGTGGCTTGAGCCATGAAATCTGGTAATCTCCCAAGACAGAACTCATCATTGAAGGTTGTAATCAAGTGGGGAAGCATAGAGTCCGCGTATTGTGAGTATATCTCCATGGGAAACCCATCTGTCCCAGGGGCCTTTGAGGTGTGGAAAGAGGCCACCGTTTCCTGAGCCTCCTCTACAGTGAGAGGTGAGTTGAGTAATGCCTTCTGTGCATCCGACAGTCGAGGTAGGTGCACTGTACTAGATAGATACTAGATAGAGCTGAAGTTCATCAGGGGTAAACAAAACCTTGGATTGATACAGGGTGGAGTAGAACGATACCAGTTCTGCCATCACCCCATCGGGAGTATTTAGAAGAACACCAAATTGGGAATAAATGGCGGTGATGGCAGGAGTGGTAGACTGAGCCCTGACAAACTTAGCCAAAAGACAACCTGTTTTTTCTCCCTCCTCGTAAAATGTCTGTTTGGCAAAGAATCACTTTTTTTCTGTAAACGAGCGGAGCACATGCAGGTGAGCTTTCTGTGCTGTGTTCCAAACTGCCCAAGAGGCCTTTGAGGGGTCTGAATGATAGTCTAGCTCCTTTCTCTCTACTAGTGTGACAGCTGTTCTTCCTGGCGTTTACTTGAGTTTTTAATATTCGTAATCTCTTCCAAGAAGACACCCCGGAGCCAACATTTAAACGCATCCCAAGTTAGCAAGGAGTCATGGTAATATGCATTGTCAACAAAAAATCTGGTGATGTGGGATAGGATAAAATCATGGGAAGGAATCAAGTGCAGCCAAAATGCATTCATTTTCCAAGGGGGGCTACTAAGGAGGGTGATAAGTTTAACGTTTAGTCCTACCACTAAATGAGAGTGATCTGAGATACCCCTAGAAGCATATCTGATATCTTGTATCAAAATATTATACTGGGCCATTCCCAAACATAGATCAATTCTGGATAGAGTAGTATGCGTTTTAGAAAAACAGAATTCAATGCGGAGAGAATTTCATGCCCTCCAGATAGCTAACCATCCCACCTCGGCAATGAAGTGCGCCAGCAGGGTGCTCCTACCCATGGGTCCCACAACCGCAGGCAGATGTCTATCCAGTTGAGGGTGAACCACGCCATTAAGATCACCCAAAACAAACAGAGGAAGGTCTGGCTTATCCAACAAAAAAATCTACAAGCTGTTACAGAACCAGAGTATAGAAAGGAGGTGGTACATATACCAAGGCCAAGACACACTGGACTGTATATAGCCTGCAGTGCAAAAATATAAATATGCCTTTGTGATCGGTATTAGAGGAAAACACCTGGAAGTCCAAGGATCGGTGAACCAATAAACTTATTCCTTGAGAGTACGAAGTGTAAGTAGAGTGATAGGAGCAACTGACCCAGGCATATGCAATGCATTGCATCATGTCCTTGGTCAAGTGTGTCTCCTGCAACCCTTATAAACCAGGGTGGTATTTACACAGGGATGCATTACCATGGAGCATTTCAAAGGATCATGTAACCCCCGTACATTTCACGACACAATGGGGACATTAGCCATTATAGAACATAAAAACTATCGAGCCGCCCCCTTGGGGAAGGGATTCTCCCAACAGATTACTTAACCACCCTCTTCCTCCAGAAGCCCATATTAGCCTACATAGGGGAAAGCAAAATAAAGATACAGGAAAATATGATTGTGTCCAAATATCCCAATAATCTGCTCGTAACATAGTGCTTTCAATCAATAAAAACAAAGAAAAAAGGGATGACAACAGGCCCCAGCACAATTGTGCTGGGATCAAAGCTTGTGAAAAAATTAACAACCAGTAGGAGTGACTGGGCGGAACCAGTGTTAGCCATCCCAAAACAGCTCATTCCGCCCTGCCTAACAGCAGGCATTGGAAGGACCGAACAGTACACATTCACAAAGAAATCTGCATCCCCAAACAGTTGGAATACAGGGGAGCGTTCATCCGTGTACACAAATCCCATAGTGAGAAGTAGTAGGATAAGTACCCTTGGCTTGTAAGAAAAAGCAGAAAGGAGAAAAATTATAACACACTAAATATACTGTAGTTGCTGCACCCAACCACCAAGTATGTACTGGATGGGAGGAAAAAATAGAAAAAGAAGGGAGGGCCTTCAACTCAACAGGAGTAAACAGGAGTATCCGGTCAGCCCGCAGCATCTTGATGCGGCATCTTGACGGAGGCTGTTTTCAATGTCATCCATTGACGACATGTAGTTGGCAAGTCGTAGCACAGGTTTCAGCCACCAGTGGGGTCATCTGATCTTCCAGATCACTGATGTGACTTTCAGGCGTAGTTGTGCATTCTCTAATCTCTTGGAGGTCCTGGCGCAAAAAGGATACCTTCTCTGTTAGCCCCCCTAATTGCTCCTTCGCCAATTGCACCAAGGCCATAAATGTATTCACAGCCCTCAGGATGGGTTGTTCACCCCCATCCAGGGTCTTAGCATCCTCCCTTGCCATGTCTTCGGCCGCCTCCTGTATAGCAACCAGGTCTGGGCTGGGGACAGTAAAGGCCACTTCTCCCAACAACTCCGAACAGCCCTCCCCAGCTCCAAAATCAGTGTCCATCTGCATATCCGAGAGTTTATGTGTAAAAGTAAGAGGGGCTGCTCTTTCCAGGTTTACTGCCAGGCTCTTTGGATCTTTCAGGGCCACGAGGAGTCCTCTGTGAGATCAATCCAGTGCAATGTTGATCCTCCAGGGCCACGGCTTCTTCCTTGGATTTATGGGTCATTATGCGAGCAGGCCACCCTTGTCAGGTATCTTCAGAGGGCTGAAGCCGAAAGGTGGTAAGAGTGCAGTACAATGCCAGGGGAAGGATCGGTAAGGGATCAGAGCTGGGAGCCATGTGAAGCAGGTCTGCTCACATGCCCGTCTTGGCCATGCCCTCTACATATATTTATTTTACATTCACATCAGACCCTAACCCTCAAGGGGCGTACAATCTAAGGTCCCTAACTTACATTCATACACATACTAGGGCCAATTTAGACAGGATCAAATTAACCTACCAGCATGTCTTTGGAGTGTGGGAGGAAACTGGAGTACCCAGAGGAAACGCATGCAGGCACAGGAAGAACCTGAAAACTCCAGGCAGGTGGTGCTGTGGTTGGGATTCGAACCAAGGACCCTAGTACTGCCAGGCGAATGTGCTAACCATTTAGCTACTGTGCTGCCCTGACATAATGTAAATAAATACACAGAACGTTTGAAAAAGTCCCATGTTTAAAAAAAACAATTAAAAATTATGTTTTTTTAATAATTAAATGAGGGTTACTATGTACCCTTACTCAGTAATGTGGGAGGCAGTATTTGGGGCTCCCTTATTTTAAACAGGACTTTCACATTCTGAAAAGTTTCCTGCTGACAGGGTGTCCTCCTCATGTTGAAGGCTTGTGGACTAGTATGGTTCAGGAGGAGGGTTAGAAGGTTCTACCTCTGCCTCCCCCCTCATCAAGGATGTATTCATACTAGAGGTTTTTATTTTTCTTGGGTCCCTCCTACAATCAATATCAGACCCTAGGATAAGTGTCTGGTATAAATGAGACAATTCCCAACTCCCTTTTTTTTCTTAATTGTCACTTTTTTGAATTTGCATGAATTTTATACGTTGGGCTAGTGGAAGCTAGTGAAGGGATTGGCAGAGAGGGGCAGCAGTTACGTATATAAGGTGCAGAAGTCTAGTGTTTGTAGTGTTGTCCTTTAATTCTTATTAAAAGAGTTGCTCCCCACCAAACAGTATATAAAACATTTTTTTTTGCATTGGTATAAGTTACTCCTGGCAGTGCCTAGCTTCCAATGCCTTTTTTTGACAATCCCTTGCATATTAGCCTTGAAAAAGGAGAGAATTGATTTTCAAGATTCTCTTCCCACTGACTTCAACGAAGTTTGCATTACAGTTAGTAATTTGCGGATTTTTTGGCATGTTCTTTGAATTCGCCAGTGAATCATACCAAAGCATATTTGTCCTATCAATAGTAGAAATCAAAACCAATAATCCAGCTCTACTATGACAGAGTGTGAGGCAGCAGACTTTTTCTTGTAGTATTTGAAGAAAATAAAGTGACAGATTTCCAAGTGTGGAATAATAGGCACCCAAATGTGTCCTTGTTGCAAATAAGTTTAGCAAAATTGATAACTTGATAAATTGTAAAAGCTTTTAAAGTTTAAAAATTTTAAATACTATAGTTTTCATGGGTGCATTCATGTTTAGCCTTGACTTGTTTAGTATCTATTTACTCAACACCGCCCCATATTTTATAAAAAAAATGATGTTATATTGTGTTTGTATGAACAAAATTAATTGTATTGCATATTTTAAAATATGATCTAATTTTAGCATGTGTATGAAAAATGTTACAATTATCCTACACACATAGTGGTTAAAAAAATGTTTCACTTAAATGTTTATAAATGTGTTCTGTTCACCATAGGATTAAGTACATTTAGTACTTTGTCCCATCTTCCTATGGGCTGACTAAGGCTAGCTGTAAGGTCAGACAGGGCAACCCTCCTCCCCCCATGGCCATCCAATACAGCTAGCAAGGAGATCACTGCTTTCAAAGATGGTACTTGTCTTCATTTATAAACACTTTCCTTGGATAAGTGTCTCAAAAAGAATGTAGAAAGAGAGGGCTTGTCACTAAAATGTTCAGGCAAGTGGGCAAGTGCTTGAAGATAAAGAAAAGTTCTGTTTTTCAAAATTGCCATCTCCTTGGTAGTTGCTTGTTTGTACAGCCATGGAAGGAGGATTGGTACTTTGTTTGACTTCACAAGTAAATAAAAATGGAAGCAAGACTTATGCTTTAAAAAAGGTACCCCCAGATATCCCCCTACAGTACCCCTAATCACTAAAAAAAATGTAGCAAAAATAAAGCACACAAACCATTGAGAAAGTTCTTTTATTTAAAAAGGAGTCCCACGATGTAAATTCATCATAAATCTTGTCACTCCATTGTCAACGATACTTGACGAGTCCAACCCATCCCAAGAAAACATGTCAACCTGCTGAGACAAATCATTTCCAATGGACTCCTCAGCACAACTGACAACTACCAGACCTGCAGCTGAATGTAAAAAGTGGGCTGAGAGCTGGCTGACATCATTGACCATTTCCCTATCCCACATACCAAACTTTTTTACCTATACCCCCCTTGTTACACTACCATAGACACCTCTAAAATAATACACGTACCCTTACCTACTAGTTGAAAGTACAAGGGGACCCATAAATGTATCACAGGATTACACAAACACATTGTAAAGATAACCAAAATGAACACATGATCATATTGTTAAGTATTTCTTATTATATCTTTGCACAAGTTTGGATGTATTACCTTCTCATGTATTCAAATGAAAAGATTCAATGTTCTGTGACTTGCCTGGTGCTAAAAATATAAATGTAAAATGTGCCCCAATATATAAATGGTAATACAAAAAACATGCATCATGTGCTCAAACTATGTGCCCTCATAAATAAGTGAAATGAAAATGCTCTAATATACACCTCTAATTAGATGATAAAGCAACTAAACACAGACCCCTCAACTCTGGGGGTAATAAAACTGTGATTGGTGCACACGTAAAAACACTGCAAATATATATATATGATATTTCAAACAAAAGTCCAAAAACATTCAAATCATATGTGCTTCAAAATCCTGAAATCATGCAACGTGCCAAATGGTGACGATATCCGTGAGTAGTGTCAGCACACTTTATCCACACTGACCAAAATGCCTCCTCACCTCCTTTAATCGACCCAAAGGGCCACTTCACTTTCAGGATCACACCTAGATCCTACTCCAACCCTGGCTGGCAGTATTTTACCTGTAGTTCCTCTAAATAATACTCCAGACCTCTCAGGATGGATCAATATGCTAAATATAATTCTCACCCACGCTAATGGTGAGTGAGAAAGAAATCCTCCATAGTGTAGTAATGTTGATAAAAAGTCTCCTTTATTGTATATAGAAAATGCCCACTCACATTTCTCCCCACTACAGATCCTCCTCTTTCTTCATGTAAGGGTATACTGCATGGGTTAGGGTTTTTGGGTGTTCCAAGATGGCGTCCAACACCGGATGTGCGTCACCGCACACCGGAAGCTGCGTCACGACGTACCAACACGTTACGTCACATAAACTCCCCGAGGAAGTCACAACATTTTAGAATGGGGTGCCTCGAGACTGTCCGTAATTTTAAAGGGTGCCTTAAAATTGTCCATTGCCTGAAATTTTACATGCCATTGTAAACAAACAGGTGCTGAGTGCTGACATTTTCTAGCCGAAGCAGCTCCCTACATAGCAAAACATTTTTTTTGCATTCTATGTTATAATCTTACACCTAGTGCCATACTTCCCTACCTTCACACTACACCCTAGGCTTTTCTTCACTGTAAGAGTCCCCCCTAGGCTAATCACTGCTCAAGCTCTATGAAGCCATCCAAGAGCAGCGCCAGTAGCCATCAGAACGTGATTGAAAATGTATTACAAGCACAGTGCAACAGTGAGTCTCAGACATGAACTGAAAATTATAAGCAGTGTCTGAAAAAGATGGTCAGACATTATTTGGACTTAAACCATTAAACCATACTGGATTGTTCAGTGTGCAGACTATTATTTCCATTGGGTTCTACACTTGCCTGACCTCAAATGCTTTTTTCAAAAGAGTTATCACTCACTGAGATGGATAACACCATTATCCCTAAATGTACAAAACTATTCATTGAATGTAGGAAGTGACTGACATTTTGCTTCTCTAAAATCTCTGATTTAAGATCAGTCCTTTACTTTTCCCAATGCCCTAAGTACAACACCTAGAAAAGAAAACTGTCCATAAAAAGTAATTTATTGAAACCTATTTAACTATTGTATTTCTATCTGAAGATATTTCAAAGAGCATATTAAGAAGTTTAATTTGTTTGTAAGTCCAACAAAGTTAGCTCTGTGGGCAGGGGGGCTCATTAGCATCAGGATACCACTTTAAATATGGGGGCACTCTGATTCTGCCCCCCTTGTACCCCTACCCATTCCCTAAAGGGTTAAATTTAGGAAAAATTAAGAAGCCAGACTTTTGAAAAATTGCCTTACTCGAACAAAAACAAAACAACAGTTTTTGACTGCTCGATCGACCTTCCCCCCTTTCCTGCCCTTTAGGCCTGTGCTCGGATTAAGGGCAGGACTAAAGGGCCTGGTATGGCTTTTAGGGGGAACCCCATGCACTTTCCCCCCCAATTTTGGGAGGTGGGGTTTCCCTTAAGAGTCTTACCAGGTCTAAAGGGCATGTTATGGCTTTTAGGGGGAACCCCACGGACCTTAAAAGGAAAACAAAATTACTGTAGGGTTCCTTCTAACCTTCCTACCAGACCTAACAGGCTTGGTATGGATTTGGGGGGACCCCACGTTGGGTTCTTTTTTTTTAATATAAAAATGTTTTTTTTTTTTTTTAAAGTCAGTCCTGCTGCAGCAGGTTCTATACATTGCACAGATGTGCAACTTTGCAGGTAGTTTAAGGTGACCTCCCCAGGCATGATATTTAAAGGAATTTTTCTTTCTTTTTTTTTTTTTACTGTAAGCAATGAAAAATGACTGCCCCCAATAACTTGCATATAAGCCTTCAAAATGGACACTTTTGAATTTACAGGTTCGAGTCACATAGATTTGCGTTGAGTTCAAAGTTCGCGGTCGTACGTTCATTAGTTTCGAACGCTCAAATGCGAACCGAACATGGGGGTGTTCGGCCCACTACTAGTCAGGACTTATCAAAAGTGGTCCAAGGAAGGAAAACCAGCGTACTGGCAACAGGGTCTTGGGCAACCAAGGCTCATTGTTGTACATGGGGAGCAAAGGCTGGTCCATTTAGATGACTCCAATAGAAGAATTACTGTAGCTAAAATTGCTGAAAAAGTATATCCTGGTTCCAATAGAAAGATATCAGAACACGCAGTGCACTGCAGTTTGTTGTGTATGGGGCTATGTAGCCGCAGGCTGGTCAGGGTGCCCATACTAACCTATGTTCACAGCCAAAAGCGCCTATAATAGTCACATGAGCACTGCACCACAGAACAATGGAAGAAGGTGGCCTTGCCTGATGAATTCAAGAAGGGTTTGAGGAACACAACAATGAGGTTGAGTTGTTGGCCTCCAAATCCCCAAGATCTCAATATAATTGAGCATCTGTGGGATCCGCTGAAAAAGACAAGTCTGATCCATGGATGCCCCACCTTAAAACCTACAGGATGTAAAGTATCTGCTACTGACGACTTGCCAGATACCACAGTATACCTTCAGAGGTCTACTGGTGGGTGGTCTTAATGTTATAACTTATACAGTATGTGTATGTTGCATGTTAGTGTTACTGTGCAGAAGTATACTATCTACAGAGCCACACCGAGCTATATTAAGTGCTGTATATTGCCACTGCTACATTATAGTGAAGTTCAGTGTGGTGAGTTAACGAAAGTAGTAGTCCTGTTCTGTAGTCACTGTACTGTTCAGTGCTCCATCACCGTGTTATGCATTACAGTGTGGAGTTTTTTTTTCAATTGTAGTTTTGTTTTAAGGTTGTGTTTGTCATTTTATTGAACTTGCTGGTGAAGTTGGCAAAGCTGTTCTTTGTTATCAGCACATCTCCTCTGAATATTATGATTGACTTTACTGCACCAAATCAGCACATCCTCAATCCTCCTATATGCTTTGGAGGCCTGAAAGGAAAGGCAGAGCTCCTTAATTAGAGGCTTTTAGGCAAGAAGGTTGTGGATCCACAGGCCAAAGTAGTGGTCAGTTGCACCCTTGAGAAGCAGGGCATGTTTTCCTTTCTTTTCTGTCAGTGGGTTTGCAATAGAGTCAGAGAACATGGAGGAGGTAGAGGAGTGGATAACCAAACCTCCATCATCCTCCTCCTCCTTCTCCAAGTGTCATCAGCACTTGCAAATGCACTTTTTTCTTCCTCCTTTTCACCATCTAATCCCTGAACAGTTGAATCAATTATTATTATTATACAGGATTTATATAGCGTCAACAGTTTGCTCTGTGTTTTACAATATGACGGGAGACAATACAGCAACAATACAGTTCAATACAAGAGGGAAAGGAGGGCCCTGCTCCTTAGAGCTTACAGTCTAGGAGGGAGGGGATAGTGGTACAAAATTTAGTAACTGTGGGGGATGGACTGGTAGGAGGAATAGAAGATTCCATTATTAGCTGAGGGCAGGATAGGCTTCCTTGAAGAGATAGGTTTTCAGAGATTGCCTAAAAGTGAGCAGAGTAGGCAATAGTCTGATAAATTGGGGTAGAGAGTTCCAGAGGATGGGGGAAGCTCTGGAAAAGTCCTGGAGACGAGCATGGGAGGAGGAGACAAGGGAGCTAGAGAGCAGGAGGTCTTGCAAGGAGTGGAGAGGACGGTTTGGGTGATATTTGGAGACAAGATCATTGATGTAATTTGGGGCAGAGTTATAAACGGCTTTATACGTTATTGTTAATGTTTTGAATTTTATCCGTTGGGCAATGGGAAGCCAGTGGAGGGATCGGCAGAGAGGGGTGGCAGATATATAACGGTTAGTAAGGTGGATAAGTCTGGCAGCATTGTTCATGAAAGACTGAAGAGGGGATAGCCTGCAATTCGGTAGGCCAATGAGGAGGGAGTTGCAATAGTCAAGGCGAGATATAACAAGGGAGTGAATAAGTTACTTAGTGGTTTCCGTGGTTAGAAACAGGCATATCTTGGAGATGTTGCGGAGGTGAAATCTACAAGATTTGGACAGTGATTGGATTTGGGGGTGAAAGGACAGTGGGAGTCTAGGATTACACCTAGTACCCTGGCATGAGGGGAGGGACTGATGATTGTGTTATTGATCTTGATGGAGACGTCAGGGGAGGGGTACGGGCTGGGGGGAATACTAAGAGCTCAGTTTTGGAAAGATTGAGTTTGAGGAAGTGAAGTGACATCCATGCCGATATGACACTTAGTAGGTTAGTAATGCGAGAGGATACCTGAAGGGGTAAGGTGAGGGGTAGAGAGATAGATTTGTGTGTCATCAGCATAGAGATGATACTTAAAGCCATGGGAGTTTATCAAGTGACCAAGGGAGGAGGTGTAGATGGAGAAGAGAAGGGGTCCAAGGACAGGACCTTGAGGGACCTCTACAGAAAGAGGGAGTGAAGAGGAGGAGGCAGCATTATATGTAACACTGAATGAGCGCTGCGATTGGTAGGAGGAGAACCAGGAGAGAGCAGAGTCTCTGAGTCCAAGAGAGTGGAGTTTTTTGAGGAGGAGGGGATGGTCAACCGTATCAAAAGCCGCTGAGAGGTCAAGTAGTAAGAGATCGGCGCAGTGGCCATTGGTTTTAGCTGTTAGTAGCTCATTAGTGAGTTTTAGTAGGGCAGTTTCAGTGGAGTGGAGTGCGCGAAAGCCAGACTGTAAAGGGTCAAGAAGGTTGTTGTCGGTGAGGTGGGAGCTCAGGCGATTTTAGACTAAGCGTTCTAGGAGTTTAGAGGTAAATGGCAGCAGGGAGATGGGTCTTAAGTTGTTCAGGTTGGTGGGGTCCAGAGAGGGCTTTTTAAGTGATGTGCGCATGCTTTAGAGGGGAAAGATTGAAGATGTGAGTGAGGGAGCAAAGGATGGAAGAAGAGGGTGACCGCAGTAGTTGTGAGGGGACAGGATCCAGGGGGCAGGTAGTGAGATGGGCTTCTGAGAAAACCTTAGTGACCTCTTTGGTAGTAGCAAGGTCAAAAGAGGAAAGTGTTGAGGGTGGGATGGATGTCTGTGCAGTGGCGATGCCCTCACGAATTTCGTCAATCTTGTTTTTGAAATGATTTGCAATCTTGTGAGCAGTGAGTGAGGTACTGGGTGGAGGTGGAGAAAGTAGAGAGTTAAAAGTAGAGAAGAGACAACGAGGACTGGATGACAAGGTAAATTATTAACCATGCCATCAGTCATTGGCTGCAGAAAGATGTACAGCAATCCATCAGATGTTGAGGAAGAGAACACACATAGCATAAAGCAAGATGAAAACTAGATGGGAGAACCAATTACCAGCAATGTTCCTGCAGCTTCAATTTAGGGGCAGTTTGTGAGGAAGTGAATGGAGCAGCTGTCCTTTTCCACCATATAAAATTGCTCCATGGATGACAGGCCACTGGAATCCCTAGGTCTGCTCCAAACATCTCATTAGTCTGGACCATTTTCATATATGTGATGATAACAGAACTGTAGTAATTAGAGATGAGCGAAGAAATGAAAAATTCGATTCGACTGATTCGGCGAATTCGTGGACAATATTCGATTCGAGTCGAATAAATTCGCTGTGAATTTAACTTAAAAAAGGGTGTTTCTAGGCTTCAGAGAGACTTAATATTAGTGCAGAACACTGTACCTTTAATTTAAATGCCCTTGGAGTCTGCTGGGGAAGAGAAATAATACTGTCACTCAGTATGACATGCAGATGAGTGCCGTCGATCTTAGAATCACCGCACACTTCACTCATTTGGCCAGTCACGGGGCCAAAACCAGTGTTTGGAGCCACAGTGTGGCGGTGGAGGCAGCAGCAATGGGAGGCCATACAGCAACCTATGACAAAATGGAAACCAGCAGGAGTGTGAAGAGACCTGAAAGTGGCACATGGCAGAGTGGGAGCAATGGGAGGCGGTACAGGGACCCAGGTCACACTGTGGGCCCAGCAGCAGCGTGACCAGGCGGTACGGGGGCCCATGGCAGATTTGGGGCCTGGCAGCACCTATGGGAGGCCTGTAACCTGCCAGCAACCTATGACAAAATGGAAAACCGCAGGAGTGTGAGGAGACCTCAAAGTGGCACATGGCAGAGTGGGAGCAATGGGAGGCGGTACAGGGACCCAGGTCACACTGTGGGACCAGCATCAGCGTGAACAGGCGGTACGGGGGCCCATGGCCGATTTGACCTCGTTCATCCCATAGTCCTGCCGACTCACGAATAGCGTGGCCTCCTCAAAGGGCCTGAGCAAGCGCAGGTGTCACGCATGAGCTGACAATGGCTGACATCTAAGTTACACAGGGAGTACCTTTATCCGCTTTTAACATCAGGAAATCTGTGATGGCCTTTCGCTGTTCGTAAAGGCGGTCTAACATATGTAGTGTTGAATTCCACCTTGTTGCAACGTCACAGCATGAGGAGTCGGTACGGGGGCCCATGGCAGATTACGTGCCTGGCAGCAGCAATGGGAGGCCCGTAATCTGCCAGCACCCTATGTCAAAAAATTGAACACACCAGCAGTGTGAGGAGACCTCAAAGTGGCACATGGCAGAGTGGGAGCAATGGGAGGCGGTACAGGGACCCAGGTCACACTGTGGGCTCAGCAGCAGCGTGACCAGGCGGTACGGGGGCCCATGGCCGATTTGGGGCCTGGTGGCACCTATGGAAGGCCTGTAATCTGCCAGCAACCTATGACAAAATGGACAACCGCAGGAGTGTGAGGAGATTTCAAAGTGGCACATGGCAGAGTGGAAGCAATGGGAGGCCGTACAGGGACCCAGGTCACACTGTGGGCTCAGCAGCAGCGTGACCAGGCGGTACGGGGGCCCATGGCCGATTTGGGGCCTGGCGGCACCTATGGGAGGCCAGTAATCTGCCAGCACCCTATGACAAAATGGAACCCTGGGCTGGGGCAGGCAGAACCGCCGTATCTTTATCACGGTTTTCCCAGGCCACCGAATGGCGACGCTGCATATGCTGACGCAACGCTGTAGTCCCAACATGGGCCCCCTGGCCACGCTTGACTTTCTGGCCACATAGTCGACATACGGCTACGTTTACTTCCTCGGGCGGCTTGACGAAAAATTGCCACACCGCAGAGTAGGAAACTTTGCCTCCGCTACTCCTCACTGGCTGACTGCTACTTCCTCCGTGCACACCGGCACCACTACTGGCCGTGGTGGTAGGCTGCAGTGGAGCTGGTGCTCTACTCCGTGGCCGTTTGCCTCCACTGACACTGCTGCGACCCTGCTGCCTCCTGGCAGCAGCAATGGGAGGCCGTACAGGGACCCATGAGAGACTCTGGACTTGGCAGCAGCATGAGGAGGCGGTATATAGGGGCCCATGGCAGATTAGGGGCCTGGCAGCAGCTATAGGAGGCCCGTAATCTGCCAGCACCCTATGTCAAAAAATTCAACACACCAGCAGTGTGAGGAGACCTGAAAGTGGCACATGGCAGAGTGTGGCGATGGAGACAGCAGCAATGGGAGGCCGTACAGGGACCCATGAGAGACTCTGGACCTGGCAGCAGCATGAGGAGGCGGTATATAGGGGCCCATGGCAGATTAGGGGCCTGGCAGCAGCTATAGGAGGCCCGTAATCTGCCAGCACCCTATGTCAAAAAATTCAACACACCAGCAGTGTGTGAGGAGACCTGAAAGTGGCACATGGCAGAGTGTGGCGATGGAGACAGCAGCAATGGGAGGCCGTATAGGGACCCATGAGAGACTCTGGACTTGGCAGCAGCATGAGGAGGCGGTATATAGGGGCCCATGGCAGATTAGGGGCCTGGCAGCAGCTATGGGAGGCCCGTAATCTGCCAGCACCCTATGTCAAAAAATTGAAAACACAAGCAGTGTGAAGAGACCTGAATGTGGCACATGGCAGAGTGTGGCGATGGAGACAGCAGCAATGGGAGGCCGTACAGGGACCCATGAGAGACTCTGGACCTGGCAGCAGCATGAGGAGGCGGTATATAGGGGCCCATGGCAGATTAGGGGCCTGGCGGCAGCTATAGGAGGCCCGTAATCTGCCAGCACCCTATGTCCAAAAATTCTACACACCAGCAGTGTGAGGAGACCTGAAAGTGGCACATGGCAGAGTGTGGCGATGGAGACAGCAGCAATGGGAGGCCGTACAGGGACCCATGAGAGACTCTGGACTTGGCAGCAGCATGAGGAGGCGGTATATAGGGGCCCATGGCAGATTAGGGGCCTGGCAGCAGCTATAGGAGGCCCGTAATCTGCCAGCACCCTATGTCAAAAAATTCAACACACCAGCAGTGTGAGGAGACCTGAAAGTGGCACATGGCAGAGTGTGGCGATGGAGACAGCAGCAATGGGAGGCCGTACAGGGACCCATGAGAGACTCTGGACCTGGCAGCAGCATGAGGAGGCGGTATATAGGGGCCCATGGCAGATTAGGGGCCTGGCAGCAGCTATAGGAGGCCCGTAATCTGCCAGCACCCTATGTCAAAAAATTCAACACACCAGCAGTGTGTGAGGAGACCTGAAAGTGGCACATGGCAGAGTGTGGCGATGGAGACAGCAGCAATGGGAGGCCGTATAGGGACCCATGAGAGACTCTGGACTTGGCAGCAGCATGAGGAGGCGGTATATAGGGGCCCATGGCAGATTAGGGGCCTGGCAGCAGCTATGGGAGGCCCGTAATCTGCCAGCACCCTATGTCAAAAAATTGAAAACACAAGCAGTGTGAAGAGACCTGAATGTGGCACATGGCAGAGTGTGGCGATGGAGACAGCAGCAATGGGAGGCCGTACAGGGACCCTATGAGAGACTCTGGACCTGGCAGCAGCATGAGGAGGCGGTATATAGGGGCCCATGGCAGATTAGGGGCCTGGCAGCAGCTATAGGAGGCCCGTAATCTGCCAGCACCCTATGTCAAAAAATTCTACACACCAGCAGTGTGTGAGGAGACCTGAAAGTGGCACATGGCAGAGTGTGGCGATGGAGACAGCAGCAATGGGAGGCCGTACAGGGACCCATGAGAGACTTTGGACCTGGCAGCAGCATGAGGAGGCGGTATATAGGGGCCCATGGCAGATTAGGGGCCTGGCAGCAGCTATAGGAGGCCCGTAATCTGCCAGCACCCTATGTCAAAAAATTCAACACACCAGCAGTGTGTGAGGAGACCTGAAAGTGGCACATGGCAGAGTGTGGCGATGGAGACAGCAGCAATGGGAGGCCGTATAGGGACCCATGAGAGACTCTGGACTTGGCAGCAGCATGAGGAGGCGGTATATAGGGGCCCATGGCAGATTAGGGGCCTGGCAGCAGCTATGGGAGGCCCGTAATCTGCCAGCACCCTATGTCAAAAAATTGAAAACACAAGCAGTGTGAAGAGACCTGAATGTGGCACATGGCAGAGTGTGGCGATGGAGACAGCAGCAATGGGAGGCCGTACAGGGACCCATGAGAGACTCTGGACCTGGCAGCAGCATGAGGAGGCGGTATATAGGGGCCTATGGCAGATTAGGGGCCTGGCAGCAGCTATAGGAGGCCCGTAATCTGCCAGCACCCTATGTCAAAAATTTTTACACACCAGCAGTGTGAGGAGACCTGAAAGTGGCACATGGCAGAGTGTGGCGATGGAGACAGCAGCAATGGGAGGCCATACAGGGACCCATGAGAGACTCTGGACCTGGCAGCAGCATGAGGAGGCGGTATATAGGGGCCTATGGCAGATTAGGGGCCTGGCAGCAGCTATAGGAGGCCCATAATCTGCCATCACCCTATGTCAAAAAATTTTACACACCAGCAGTGTGAGGAGACCTGAAAGTGGCACATGGCAGAGTGTGGCGATGGAGACAGCAGCAATGGGAGGCCGTACAGGGACCCATGAGAGACTCTGGACCTGGCAGCAGCATGAGGAGGCGGTATATAGGGGCCCATGGCAGATTAGGGGCCTGGCAGCAGCTATAGGAGGCCCGTAATCTGCCAGCACCCTATGTCAAAAAATTCTACACACCAGCAGTGTGTGAGGAGACCTGAAAGTGGCACATGGCAGAGTGTGGCGATGGAGACAGCAGCAATGGGAGGCCGTACAGGGACCCATGAGAGACTCTGGACCTGGCAGCAGCATGAGGAGGCGGTATATAGGGGCCCATGGCAGATTAGGGGCCTGGCAGCAGCTATGGGAGGCCCGTAATCTGCCAGCACCCTATGTCAAAAAATTGAAAACACAAGCAGTGTGAAGAGACCTGAATGTGGCACATGGCAGAGTGTGGCGATGGAGACAGCAGCAATGGGATGCCGTACAGGGACCCATGAGAGACTCTGGACCTGGCAGCAGCATGAGGAGGTGGTATATAGGGGCCTATGGCAGATTAGGGGCCTGGCAGCAGCTATAGGAGGCCCGTAATCTGCCAGCACCCTATGTCAAAAAATTCAACACACCAGCAGTGTGTGAGGAGACCTGAAAGTGGCACATGGCAGAGTGTGGCGATGGAGACAGCAGCAATGGGAGGCCGTACAGGGACCCATGAGAGACTCTGGACCTGGCAGCAGCATGAGGAGGCGGTATATAGGGGCCCATGGCAGATTAGGGGCCTGGCAGCAGCTATAGGAGGCCCATAATCTGCCAGCACCCTATGTCAAAAAATTCAACACACCAGCAGTGTGTGAGGAGACCTGAAAGTGGCACATGGCAGAGTGTGGCAATGGAGACAGCAGCAATGGGAGGCCGTATAGGGACCCATGAGAGACTCTGGACTTGGCAGCAGCATGAGGAGGCGGTATATAGGGGCCCATGGCAGATTAGGGGCCTGGCAGCAGCTATAGGAGGCCCGTAATCTGCCAGCACCCTATGTCAAAAAATTGAAAACACAAGCAGTGTGAAGAGACCTGAATGTGGCACATGGCAGAGTGTGGCGATGGAGACAGCAGCAATGGGAGGCCGTACAGGGACCCATGAGAGACTCTGGACCTGGCAGCAGCATGAGGAGGTGGTATATAGGGGCCTATGGCAGATTAGGGGCCTGGCAGCAGCTATAGGAGGCCCGTAATCTGCCAGCACCCTATGTCAAAAAATTTTACACACCAGCAGTGTGAGGAGACCTGAAAGTGGCACATGGCAGAGTGTGGCGATGGAGACAGCAGCAATGGGAGGCCGTACAGGGACCCATGAGAGACTCTGGACCTGGCAGCAGCATGAGGAGGCGGTATATAGGGGCCCATGGCAGATTAGGGGCCTGGCAGCAGCTATAGGAGGTCCGTAATCTGCCAGCACCCTATGTCAAAAAATTCTACACACCAGCAGTGTGTGAGGAGACCTGAAAGTGGCACATGGCAGAGTGTGGCGATGGAGACAGCAGCAATGGGAGGCCGTACAGGGACCCATGAGAGACTCTGGACCTGGCAGCAGCATGAGGAGGCGGTATATAGGGGCCCATGGCAGATTAGGGGCCTGGCAGCAGCTATAGGAGGCCCGTAATCTGCCAGCACCCTATGTCAAAAAATTCTACACACCAGCAGTGTGTGAGGAGACCTGAAAGTGGCACATGGCAGAGTGTGGCGATGGAGACAGCAGCAATGGGAGGCCGTACAGGGACCCATGAGAGACTCTGGACCTGGCAGCAGCATGAGGAGGCGGTATATAGGGGCCCATGGCAGATTAGGGGCCTGGCAGCAGCTATAGGAGGCCCGTAATCTGCCAGCACCCTATGTCAAAAAATTCTACACACCAGCAGTGTGTGAGGAGACCTGAAAGTGGCACATGGCAGAGTGTGGCGATGGAGACAGCAGCAATGGGAGGCCGTACAGGGACCCATGAGAGACTCTGGACCTGGCAGCAGCATGAGGAGGCGGTATATAGGGGCCCATGGCAGATTAGGGGCCTGGCAGCTATAGGAGGCCCGTAATCTGCCAGCACCCTATGTCAAAAAATTCAACACACCAGCAGTGTGTGAGGAGACCTGAATGTGGCACATGGCAGAGTGTGGCGATGGAGACAGCAGCAATGGGAGGCCGTATAGGGACCCATGAGAGACTCTGGACTTGGCAGCAGCATGAGGAGGCGGTATATAGGGGCCCATGGCAGATTAGGGGCCTGGCAGCAGCTATGGGAGGCCCGTAATCTGCCAGCACCCTATGTCAAAAAATTGAAACCACAAGCAGTGTGAAGAGACCTGAATGTGGCACATGGCAGAGTGTGGCGATGGAGACAGCAGCAATGGGAGGCCGTATAGGGACCCATGAGAGACTCTGGACTTGGCAGCAGCATGAGGAGGCGGTATATAGGGGCCTATGGCAGATTAGGGGCTGGCAGCAGCTATAGGAGGCCCGTAATCTGCCAGCACCCTATGACAAAAAATGGAACACACCAGCAGTGTGTGAGGAGACCTGAAAGTGGCACATGTTTGAGGCATGATTCATGGCGGATTTAGTCAGTTGTGTCAGGAACTGGTGTTTTGAAATCCAGACTAATCCACGCCTGATTCATTTTCACAAACGTGAGTCTCTACACACTTTGGGTGGACAGTCGTGTCCTCCGCGGAGTTACAATACCTCCTGCCGCACTAAACACGCGCTCCGATGCCACGCTACTGGCCGGGCATGACAGCCTTTCAAGGGCAAATTCAGCTAGTTGGGGCCAAAGGTCAAGTTTCGTTGCCCAGTAGTCAAGGGGATTGTCTACCTCGGTTGGCAGGGTGCTGTCCAAGTAGGCCCAAGCCTGTTGTTTGAGGTCCTGCTCCAGGTCCACCTGATGCTGCTGCTGCTGCTGCTGCGGCTGGTTAGTAGTTTCCTCACTGCGCTGGTGAAGAAAGCTACTCATCATCGACTGCAGACTGAGGCAGCCGCTGCTGGTGGAGCTGCCACTGCTCCTACCACCCCACCCCTCCCCTGCTGCCATGGCAGCGGAACGCGAGCGCACAGGGCCCACAGTGTCTGAAGATGGACGTTGGCGCACAAAGGCAGAGACCAACTGACTACATAGGTGGTTTTTATAGTACGTTATTTTGGCCTCCCTCTCAGCAGGTGTGAAAAAGGCCACCATTTTTGAACGGTAGCGAGGGTCCAACAAGGTGGACAGCCAAAAGTCATCCCTCTGTCTGATGGTTATTATTCGGCTGTCGCTACGCAAGCAACCGAGCATGCTATGGGCCATTTGTGCCAAGGAATGCGAGGGACTCCCTGCCTCCATCTCCACAGCATACTGCCACGGTGCGTCTGGGTCCTCTGTCTCCTCCTCCTCCTCCTCCTCTACCAGATGCTCCTGCTCCTCCACTCCTGTCCGCTGAGTGGAAAAACCACCCATTTCACTCAATAATTCCTGAGCACAAATGTCCTCCTCTACCTCCTCCTCTTCTTCCTGTCCTGCCCCCACAGGGGTCATGTGGCGTTGAGATCTGTGCGCCACGTCTACCGCACCCTGACCAGCCATTGTTAACAGCATTTGTTCAAGGACGTGCAACAGAGGAATGACGTCGTTCATCCCATAGTCCTGCCGACTCACGAATAGCGTGGCCTCCTCAAAGGGCCTGAGCAAGCGGCAGGTGTCACGCATGAGCTGCCAATGGCTGACATCGAAGTTACACAGGGGAGTACCTTTATCCGCTTGTAACATCAGGAAATCGGTGATGGCCTTTCGCTGCTCGTAAAGGCGGTCTAACATGTGTAGGGTTGAATTCCACCTTGTTGCAACGTCGCAGATCAGGCGATGATGTGGAATTCCGTTCTGCCGCTGCAGCTCAAGGAGGGTGTGCTTTGCGGTGTAGGAATGGCTGAAATGCATGCAAAGTTTACGTGACATTTTAAGGATGTCTTGCAGTGGGATGGTGGATTTTAGGAACCGCTTGACAACCAGATTGAACACGTGAGCCATGCATGGCGCATGGCACAACCTTCCTTGACGCAGAGCAGACACCATGTTTTTTCCGTTGTCGGTCAACATGGTTCCGATTTTGAGTTTGCGCGGAGACAGCCATCTGTCGATTTCTCTGTTCATTACACTCAGAAGTTCCTCCCCTGTGTGACTACGTTCGCCAAGGCATACCAGGTGCAGAACAGCGTGACACCGTTGCGCCCTGCACATGTGATATGCCGGTCGGGTAATGGGACTTGGCACGGGGGTGGCGGCTGAGGACACGGCGGAAGAAGAGGTGGTAGAGGCGGACATCTTTGCCGGACCAAGGACGTGCAAACGTGGAGGCAAAAGCGGCGTGACCTGTCCAAGTTGCTGGTGCGGCTGTGACGGCACCACGTTCACCCAGTGGGCCGTAAATGACATGTACTGTCCCTGACCGTAGTTACAGCTCCACACGTCGGCGCTGCCGTGCACTTTGGCAGAGACCGACATGCTCAAAGACTGGCCCACCATGTCTTCTACATGTGAATGCAGGGCTGGCACTGCCTTTTTGGCGAAGAAATGACGGCTTGGCACTCTCCACCGCGGCGCGGCACAAGCCATCATTTCTCTGAAAGGTGCTGAGTCCACCACTTGGAAAGGGAGGGACTGCAGCACCAGCAACTTGGACAGGAGGACGTTCAGCTTTTGCACCGTCGGGTGCGTGCTCGCAAACTGTTGTCTCTTGGAAACGGATTCCAAGAAAGACTGCTGACGGAATCCGTGAAGAGGAGTAGCAGGAGAAGGAGCATCTGAACGAGCGGAAGATGCCAACGAGCGACAACTCCCCTCAGCAGAGGTGTTGGAGCCTTGACTGGCTGATGGAGGGCGATTGACGTCGGGTGACGGAGCAAGTAACGGAGCGGGTGATGGAGCGGGGGCTGGGGCGGGCAGAACCGCCGTATCTTTATCACGGTTTTCCCAGGCCACCAAATGGCGACGCTGCATATGCTGACGCAACGCTGTAGTCCCAACATGGGCCCCCTGGCCACGCTTGACTTTCTGGCCACATAGTCGACATACGGCTACGTTTACTTCCTCGGGCGGCTTGACGAAAAATTGCCACACCGCCGAGTAGGAAACTTTGCCCCCGATACTCCTCACTGGCTGACTGCTGCTTCCTCCGTGCACACCGGCACCACTACTGGCCGTGGTGGTAGGCTGCAGTGGAGCTGGTGCTCTACTCCGTGGCCGTTTGGCTCCACTGACACTGCTTCCACTGACACTGCTGCGACCCTGCTGCTGTCTCCTGGGCAACCCACCGACTGTTTCGCTCACTGCCAAGCTGCCACCCTCTTCTCCTGATGATGCGGAAGAAATTGCCTGATGACGACGAGGCTGCCAAGTGCGATCAACCTCCTCATCATCAAGTAGGGTCTCCACCTCACTACTAGCCTCCTCGGCTGCGTCTGGGTCAGGAGACAGACCTGTCTCTAGACCGGCTACCGGGCCACTCTCCTGGCCACTACTTCTTCGCCTGGCTGCTGAAAAGGCGGATGTCTCCCCCCGTTCCTGACCGCCCTCTGTTAGCTCTTCCTCACTGTACAGTGGGGCTGAGCCCACAGCATGCGATACTACGCTTGGTGAGGGAACACCAAAGGACAGGGGCAGGTAGAGGACACGTGATTTCAGTGGGCTTGGTCCCGGGCCATGCCAACTAACGGTTGTGTCTGACGTACCCACCGACCGTTGGCTGTAGGTGTCAGAGGTGACCTGGGAAGAGGAAGACGACCGAGCCAACCAATCGATGACGGCAGGGTTGTCGGTGGAGACACGACCGCTGGATGACACCGGGAGCACTGGCCTCTGGCTGCGAATAGTGCTGCCTCGACCCCTTCCTCTGCTGCCACGTCTGCTCGCTCCTAAAACATTGCCTCCTCTGCCACTCCTCTGCATGTTGTCTGACATACTCTTTAATTCAACGATTCTGTGTCCCTGAGTAACAATTCTGTGTCCCTGAGTAACAATTCTGTGTCTGTCCCTGAGTAACAATTCTGTGGCCCTAAGTAACGGTTCTGTGTCCCTCAGTAACAATTCTGTGTCCCTCAGTAACAATTCTGTGTCTGTCCCTGAGTAACAATTATGTGGCCCTAAGTAACGTTTCTGTGGCCCTCAGTAACAATTCTGTGTCCCCCTGATTAACGTTTATGTGGCCCTAAGTAACGGTTCTGTGGCCCTCAGTAACGGTTCTGTGGCCCTCAGTAACAATTCTGTGTCCCTGATTAACGTTTCTGTGGCCCTAAGTAACGGTTCTGTGGCCCTCAGTAACACTTCTGTGTCCCTGAGTAACAATTCTGTGTCTGTGCGAGTAACAATTCTGTGGCCCTAAGTAACAGTTCTGTGGCCCCCAGTAACAGTTCTGTGTCCCTGAGTAACAATTCTGTGTCTGTGCGAGTAACAATTCTGTGACCCTAAGTAACAGTTATGTGGCCCTCAGTAACAATTCTGTGTCCCTGAGTAACAATTCTGTGGCCCTAAGTAACGGTTCTGTGGCCCTCAGTAACAATTCTGTGTCCCTGTGTAACAATTCTGTGTCTGTGCGAGTAACAATTCTGTGGCCCTAAGTAACAGTTCTGTGGCCCTCAGTAACAGTTCTGTGTCCCTGAGTAACAATTCTGTGTCTGTGCGAGTAACAATTCTGTGGCCCTAAGTAACAGTTCTGTGTCCCTGAGTAACAATTCTGTGTCTGTGCGAGTAACAATTCTGTGGCCCTAAGTAACAGTTCTGTGGCCCTCAGTAACAATTCTGTGTCCCTGAGTAACAATTCTGTGGCCCTAAGTAACGGTTCTGTGGCCCTCAGTAACAATTCTGTGTCCCTGTGTAACAATTCTGTGTCTGTGCGAGTAACAATTCTGTGGCCCTAAGTAACAGTTCTGTGGCCCTCAGTAACAGTTCTGTGTCCCTGAGTAACAATTCTGTGTCTGTGCGAGTAACAATTCTGTGGCCCTAAGTAACAGTTCTGTGGCCCTCAGTAACAATTCTGTGTCTCTGAGTAACAATTCTGTGGCCCTAAGTAACGGTTCTGTGGCTCTCAGTAACAATTCTGTGTCCCTGTGTAACAATTCTGTGTCTGTGCGAGTAACAATTCTGTGGCCCTAAGTAACGGTTCTGTGGCCCTCAGTAACAATTCTGTGTCCCTGAGTAACAATTCTGTGTCTGTGCGAGTAACAATTCTGTGGCCCTAAGTAACAGTTCTGTGGCCCTCAGTAACAATTCTGTGTCTGTCCCTGAGTAACAATTCTGTGGCCCTAACTAAAGTTTCTGTGGCCCTAAGTAACAGTTCTGTGGCCCTCAGTAACAATTCTGTGTCTGTCCCTGAGTAACAATTCTGTGGCCCTAACTAAAGTTTCTGTGGCCCTAAGTAACAATTCTCTGGCACTCAGTAACAATTCTGTCTGTCCCTGAGTAACAATTCTGTGGCCCTAATAACGTTTCTGTGGCCCTAAGTAACAGTTCTGTGGCCCTCAGTAACAATTCTGTGTCTGTCCCTGAGTAACAATTCTGTGGCCCTAACTAAAGTTTCTGTGGCCCTAAGTAACAATTCTCTGGCACTCAGTAACAATTCTGTCTGTCCCTGAGTAACAATTCTGTGGCCCTAATAACGTTTCTGTGGCCCTAAGTAACAATTCTCTGGCACTCAGTAACAAAACATTGAGGCTAATTCTATATCCCTGTTCTTGTATGCAAGAAATAGAATAATAACTTCTTAATGATTCACAGGTGATCTGTTCACCATCTTAACACCTCTGTGCCAGACATCCCTAATATGGCTTGCCACCCCACCCCCTCGTACCTGGCAGTACCAGCTGGGTACCAGTGAGCCTCTGAGCAAACAATGCAATAGATGATATTGGGCACAATTCATTAAGCGGTATCATACCACATCCGAGTTAGCGGTAGGATACCGCAGAGCATTTTTTTAAAAACAGCATTTGAATTAACTAAAAAATGCTACTAAAATACTGCAAAAGTTATTTTATCAAGTCATGCGGAACATTAGTAGTGAAAACCATAAGTTAATGTCACAGCTATCATCGGGGTTCCCCACTGACAGCTGAATGTGAAAGAAAGAATAGCTGGCTATTAAAAAATAATTATAAAATGGCGTGGGGTCCCTTCCTCCATCCATACTAAGCTTTTCAGGTCTGGTATGGATTTTGAAGGGAACCCCCACACCAAAACAAAAAATGGCGTGGGGTTCCCCCAAAATCCATACCAGACCCTTATCCGAGCATGCAGCCAGGCAGGTCAGGAAAGGGGGGAGGATGAGTGAGCGTCCCCCTTCCTGAACCACACAAGGCCACATGCACTCAACATAGGGGGTGCTTTGGGAGGGGGCTCCCCCCAAAGAACCTTGTCTCCATCTTGATGGGGACAAGGGCCTCTTCCCCACAGCCCTGGGCTGTGGTTGTGGGGTTTTTATCGGAATCAGAAAGCCCCCTTTAACAAAGGGGCCCCCAGATCCCATCCCCCCTATGTGAATGAGTATGGGTTACATGGTACCACTACCCATTCACAAAAAAAACTGTAGTGTGAAAAAAGACAGGAGACAATCTTTCACAAGTCCTTTATTAAAAGAAGGAAAATAAAAGAATGTCCTCCGATGTAGATCCAATGTCAATCACGATGCCCAACGCTGAAACGAAAAAATAAAAAAAAGGCTCCTCTCCTAACGCTGGCTCCCGCTGTCTGACTTCTCCGTTGGCTTGACAGTTCTTAAATATGTAAGGGGTGGGTCCACCCAGTGACATCACCTGCGTGACCCCACCCCCATGTGACATCATTGACCGGGGCATGCTGGGTTGATGATGTCACACGGGGGCGGGGGTCACATACGTGATGGCACTACCTTTTACATATTTAAGAACTGTCAAGCCAGCAGAGCAGTCTGATGGCTGGGAGCCAGGTTCAGGAGAAGAGCCTTTTTTTTCTCTTTTTTCGGTAGTGGCAGCGGCGGGCATCGTGATTGACGTTGGATCTACTTCGGGGGGGGGGGCATTCTTTTTTTTCCTTCTTTTAATGAAAGACTTGTCAAAGACTCCTGTCTCCTGTCTTTTTTCCTGTCTTTTATGGGGAACCCTGCTGACAGTTAATTACTCATAAGGTTGTTAGGGACTCTGTGGCCACCCATTCCTTAACAACCCAGGACAGTACTAACAGATACAGTACATACCGCAAGCCTGGACCACTACTTAATTACCGCATGCATTTAATTATTTAAGTGTTTTTGCTATTTTTGGTAAATCCCACATATTAGCAATAGTGAATTGACATTTGCAGTAAGCTTAGCCCAGACCTTCCCACATGTGTGGCGCGTTTTTGAAGCATTTTTGGAGCGTGTTTGAGGCAGTTACAATTCATGTCAATGGGAAGAGGTGTTTTTGAGGGTTTTTTTTTAACTCCCCAAGCATTCCTCAAAGAAGCTGCAAGCAAACGTTTTTACACTGCACGGCAAGCACAACGCCTCAGTGTGAAAACATACATGGATATACATTCACAAACACAGGGAAGCAGTTTTCAGGCATTTTTTTTAACGGAAAAATGCTTTAAAAACTCCTCAGTGTGAAAGCAGCCTTATATAAGCAGTTTGGACAGAGCAAAAGGGGAGAGATGGACCATGATGGAAAGAAGAGCGAAGAAAATAAACACATTGGGAATGAGATAGGAATACTGAACTCCAATTAGAAACCACACATGTACAGTCCCCCCAGAAATTATAGAAAAGGGCCAATCTGCACAACCATACCACATCAAAACCTCGGCTGAACCTCAAATATATCCAAAGTGTCAACATATACTAAACTCACCAGGTAATAATTCAATCTCTCCCATTAACCTATAGTACTTTATCCTAAGTCTTATAACACTAAATCATTAGGTAATTATACTATCATGGTCCAAATCCTCTGCAAAACTACAAAAATGGCTTGTAGGATATTATATCATTCAGGCCAAATGATTAGGTAGTCTTTAATAAATACTGTATATCCATCAGGTCTTGCATTCTATTATTGCTTTATTGTAACCACGACCCTAGGGTGTTCATGTATATGAGCTAATGCAGAGAAGTCACTATATGAGGAATCAAAGTTATATGTCAATCCCACATGCCTACTCATAGGAATCGCCATCTTCCTGTTTTCGATACAATATACTATATACTATGTGGGTATAGAAGCCACATCTGCAATGCATATAACATACAACTTTCCATGTACTACACAATATATAGTGATGCTGTTTATGTATCCTTTCATTGGGCGATACAATCTGCTCACCCTTCTTTATCCAATGGCACTGGGTACAAGCCCCACACTTAAAGTGTGGTTTGACTGGGGTAATCTTCTACATGGCCGTATGATGACTCTTTGCTAAGCGATCCCAAATACACTATAAAAGCATTGGGACGCCTGCATTTGCACGCACATGAACTTTAATGGCATCCTAGTCTTAGTCCGTAGGGTTCAATATTGAGTTGGCCCACCCTTTGTAGCTATAACAGCTTCAACTCTTCTGGGAAAGCTGTCCACAAGATTTAAAAGTTTGTATATGGGAATGTTTGACCATTGTTCCAGAAGCGCATTTGTGAGGTCAGGCACTGATGTCAGACGAGAAGACCTGGCTCGCAGTCTCCTCTCTAATTCATCCCAAAGGCGTTCTATCGGGTTGAGGTCAGAACTCTGCAGGCCAGCCAAGTTCCTCCACCCCAAACTCACTCATCCATGTCTTTATGGACCTTGCTTTGTGCACTGGTGCGCAGTCATGTTGGAACAGAAAGGGGCCATGCCAAAACTGTTGCCACAAAGTTGGGAGCATGAAATTCTCCAAAATGTCTTGGTATGTTGACACCCTAAGAGTTCACTTAAATGGAACTAAGGGGCCAAGCCCAACCCTGAAAAACAACCCCACACCATAATCCCCCTCCACCACACTTTCCACTTGCACAATGCAGTCAGGTAAGTACCGTTCTCCTGGCAACCGCCAAACCCAGACACTTCCATCGGATTTCCAGTGAGAGAAGCGTGATTCGTCACTGTGAAAACAAGTCTCCACTGCTCTAGAGTCCAGTGGTGGCATGCTTTGCACCACTGCATCTGACGCTTTGCATTCCACTTGGTGATGTAAGGCTTGGATGCAGATGCTCGGCCATGGAAATCTATTCCATGAAGAGCTCTACATACTGTTTTTGTGCTAATCTGAAGACCACACAAAATTTGGAGATCTTTAGCTAATGACTCTGCAGACAGTTGGCGACTTCTGCGTACTGTGCGCTTCAGCCTGTGCTGACCCCCCTATGTCATTTTATATGGCCTACCACTTTGTGGCTGAGTTGCTGTTGCTCCCAGTTGCTTCCACTTTGTTCCACAGTTCCACAGTTGACCGTGGAATATCTAGTAGCAAGAAAATTTCACAGATGGACTTATTGCACAGGTGGCAACCTCTCACAGTACTCCCCAATTGTAGTGCTGCGCTGCCCCCTAGCGACCCAAGAAAATACACTAATAATAAACACCCTCCCTGAAGAAGCCACATGACTTGTAGCGTAACGAGTAGGACAGAAGCTTATGATGTCTTTTTTGGTGCGTGCAGGAGCCGCCATCTGTGTTCACCCTGGTTTTCCCTTAAATGCTTGCAATGGGTTCTGTCCCCACCATGCATTTGTTTAACATCATTTTATATTGTTTTTGTTGATTTTCACACTTTATGCTTTAGGTCAGCAGGGGTGTTTATTACAGCTCAGCCAGGTGTTTACTGCCATTGTCATCGTGTTTTATTTCTGATATACATTTCACACATTTCACTGTTTTTGTTGTTTTTTACACTTTATTCTTCTGCTCAGCGGGATGTTTATTATAGGCTGGCCAGGTGTTTATTGCTACTTGTTTTTTGTTTATTTTTGATATATGTTTCACATATCATTTGGATTTTGTGGCTCAGCCAGTTTTTGTTTTTTTTATTTACTATTGACAGTTTCACAGATTTATTCTATTACACATTGGGTTTGAAGCACAGGAGGGTGTTTATTTATTGTTAGTGTATTTTCCTGGGTCAATAGGGGGCAGCGCAGCACTATTCTTGGGGAGTTTTATTGATGTGCAGCAACTTATTATTTATTTGTGGCAGCACATGATGTATTATATCCTTAACCTATCATATTACCACGCTTTAATTTACTGAGCTTCTGAGAGCGAACCATTCTTTCACAAATGTTTGCTTGATTTTATGCACCTGTGGCCATGGAGATGATTGGAACACCTGAATTCAATGATTTGGAGGCGTGTCCCAATACTTTTGGCAATATAGGTCAGAACTGTTTGAAGGCCAGTCCTGGGCAGTCGTAATGTGTTTCTTAGTTACTGAATCCTCATTCAGTAAATGCCAATATTTGCTTACAATCCAGTGAAAACCTGATGTCCTTAGAAATATTGAGTGATTAACATTTTCACATTGGGGTTCTCATGCTTTTTTGTTCCAAGAAGTTCCTGTCTGGTTTTATGGGCTGCCTGGTGGTGGGCCCTTTTGAGATATTTCTTCAGTGATTCATCTATATTCACATAACTTAGCTGTTCTTCTGAGCAATTGTGGTTAACTCTCAAATATTAACTATACGGTATAGGTATTCCTATAAGGGTAGATGAGTGTAACCTTGATGCATGTAATATCGTGGTTCCTGTTGCTGCTTTCTTAAATAGGATAGTGGAAACCATCTTTTCCAAATCAACCATTTTTGATTTATTTATGTTGACTGGCATTCATTGTAGAAGATCAGCAGCACAAAGCACTTTATATTCACTGGAGCACTCAATTTGGGACTAGTAATTGTGCATTAAGAGTGTTATAAATGTTGTATTTATATTTATATTAGCACAAAGAGGAAGTGGTGGATGTGCATGGATACAGATTTTAAAGTGGAACTTCACTCTCTCCATCAACATTGACTATTTTTAATAGACATGTGCTGAATGAAAAAATAATTTTCATTTTGAGCAAAGTTACTTTGAAAAATGATTTTTTGCTTAGTAAATGATGTAAAACTAAATGAAAATTCCTTTTGCAAAGAACACCAGATCACGTGCATCAACATTTAAATTTAATTCCAGTAAATCTGTATAATGTATCAACTTTATTTCAACAATTTTACTAATCTGTGAATTGACTAGATCTATAACTCTGATTATTCAAGTTAATTATATATTGACTGTCTGGAACAAAGGTTAATATCAGTCAGCATCTTTCAGCTTTCATCAGGTCAAAGAGACTACCTTTGTGTCCAGGGAGAACTATGTGTCCCCATAGCCAAGGGGAAACTATAAATACAGTCACAAGACAGAATAAATCAAATATAATTTATGGCTTTGTATTACATAACTACAGCATGTTTCATATAAGTTCTGCGTAGATGAATTGTGGAAAGTTTTTAGTGCATTTCTGAACACATACTGCAATATACAGTATGCTCCAAATAAGAATAAAACAGTTGGTCAATACAATATTGTATTTTTCTTGATGATAGCATGTAAAAGACACCCATCAGCTTCTTGTGATTCTCAGAAGCTTCAACAAAGAAACCTGTACTGTTCTGAGACTGTAAAACTACAGTGACACTGTATTTCTTTGGGGAGGTGATCAGAATTTTTTTTTACACCATGTAATTTCAGCGATGATCACTGTATAAGCAATGATATTTACTTTGTGAATTGCATTCATTAATGTGCCATTGTCCGCTATGATTGGCCCTGTACCATGTGATTACTGTGACCAATCACGGCAATCACAATAGTACACAGTGGCTATGAATGAAAGCCATTGTTCACAACTGGTATGTGATCACTGCAATTGGCCACAGTGATCACATAGTACCAGAGCTGTGCACAGCAGCCTGGTACAATAATCTGTGTTCCACTGTATCCGGTGGACACAGCAGGTCACAGATCATCCCCCTAGGGTGCACACAAGGTGCATAAGTTGGAGGACATCATATGACATTAACCAAGGATAAGACAGCATGCGCCTGGCCATATTATTACAATAGTGGGGTGGGAAGTGGTTAAAGAGAACATGATTTCAACAAGCTTATCCTCCATGATATTGTAACATTATTGTAGCAGTGACTGATGTAAGTTTTGATTTAAAGTGGGAAAAGGGTTTTCCTAACTCTAAGTATAGCAACCTTAGTTATCAATATACCATGGTTAGCAATTTTAGTTGTTATGAAGGCATCCACTCCATATTAAATTCTGTTATTGATATTGAAATTATAACTTCATGTGATAGGGCAATCATTCAGTTCTCCATAAAGAAAATTTTGTAAACTTGGATAGAAAACTGGTTACAAAAATGTGTCCAGAGAGTGGTGATAAATATCAAATATTTTGAATTGTCTGGAGTTGTTAGTGAGGTACTCCAAGGCTCTGCCCTGGGACCAATTTTCTTTAATTTGTTCATAAATGATATAGAGGTGTGTATAAATAGTTCAATATCAGTTTTTGTTGACCATACAAAGCTAAGCAGGGAAATTACTTCACAACAGGATATAACAACTTTACAGAAAGATCTCTAAAGATAGCAGGGTGGGCAACTAAATTTAGTGAAGTTTTAGTTTAGAGCAAGTGAAATTTAATATTGAAAAATGTAAGGTAATGCACTTGAGGGATAAAATATGAATGCAAGGGAACCTCTGGGTTCACTGTCCTGTCCAAATCGCATGGGGTTTTCCCACTGCTCCTGTGGGAACCCAGGCAGGAGCAATGTGGGAAACCTCCATGCAGGCATCCCATGCCGAGTGTCAGTGGTAGGAGAGGAGAGAAAGTGGTGGGGATTTGAAATCCCAGCTGCTTCCTTTCCTCTATTTGCAGCGATGACAGTTCAGGCTAGATGGCATTTGATTGGTCAGCTGCTGAAGTAGAAGTTGTTGTTCCCTCAAAGATTCCTGTATGTTTGCTGCGGAATGTAGGGAAGCAGCTTAACTTCTTGTTTTATAGGGGTAGGGATTGGAGACATCAATATACTGAGAGGTGTGCCTTATGTCCTGCATAGAGTAAAGCCCCATGGTATAACCCATTGGATAAATCAACAGGGTATAATGTAAATGCAGTCTGTCATGAAAGTATCCAGCCATTGTTAATATAACAAGAGTGGTTTGTGCAACATCACTGCAACCTGGCAGCCAAGGATAGTGGACTGGAATGCTCATGCATGGACAATGATGACTACACTAGTCAGTGGGGATGCTAGACGCCATTGAGTGAGCATGTGTACTGTGTGGCCATCTCATTCAAAATGACTGAGTGAGCAGAACAATGAATCTGCATCAAATTTTGATTCAAGCTTGAACGTTCCACCGTGGAAACTACTGGGATGATTCTGAAGGAATGCAATGAGTGCAGATCAAGTAAACGTTTGGCACAAACTCTTCAAATTGCCCAGGTTACTTAACCCTCCTACAACCATGCAACTTCTGGCTTTTCCCAAAACTAAAAAGATATTTCAGACAATTGATGAGATTCAGGAAAATACACCAAGGCAGCTGATGGCAATTACAACAAAGAATTTTGCAGAGTGTGTTGAACAGTGGAAGAGACGCTGGGAGAGCTGTGTGATGTCTCAAGGTGCCTGCTTTGAAGGGGACTGAGGCAAAGTTGTCCTATGTACAATGTATCTTGTATCTCCTTCAGTAAATTATTCTATTTTTCATATTACATGTCAGGATACTTCCCAGACCTAGTATTATATATATATATATATATATATATATATATATATATTTATTACTGTGCAAACATTTTAGCCAGGTGTGGAAAAATTAGGAATGCTTCCAGAAGTAGAAGTGTAAAAGTTTATTTTTGAGAAGTGACCAGAAGAGAAATCCAAATCAAATCATTTTTTGCTGTGACCCCCCTTCTCTGCCTTCAAAGCAGCATCAATTCTTCTAGGTACACTTGCACGCAGTTTTTTAAGTAACTCAGCAGGTAGGTTGTTCCAAACATCTTGGGGAACTAACCACAGGTCTTCTGTAGAAGTAAACTGCCCCAAATCCTTCTGTCTCACCATGTAATCCTAGACAGACTTGATGGTGTTGAGATTGGGGCTCTGTGGGGGCCTAACCATCACTTCCAGGACTAATTGCTCGTCTTTACAATGAAGATAGTTCTTAATGACATTGGCTGTATGTTTGGGGTCATTGTCCTGCTGCAGAATAAATTTGGGGCCAATGACACACCTCCCTGATGTTATGGCATGATGGTTAAATTCCTGCCTGGTTTGAGGACACTATTGACTCTGACCAAATTTACAACTCCATTTGCAGAAATGCAGCCCCAAACCTGAAAGGAACCTCCACTATGCTTCACTGTTGCCTGCAGACAGATTTTATCTTCGGCAAACAATATGGCTACTGCTACAGCCAAATATTGCAAATGTTGACTCATCAGTCCAGAGCACCTGCTGCCATTTTGCTGCACCCTAGTTCCAATGTTTTCATGCATAGTTGAGTCACGTAGCCTGTCAATGGATGGAATGCCTGGGTGGTGCTGTAACTCATGGGCTTACTATGGGGGCACCTGTTGTTGGCTGTCCCTCCTCTCTCCAAAAGCTACAGCTGAAAGCTGCTCACAAGACCAGAGCAAAGAATAGGTAAGGATAAGCATCTCCCTTTTACAGGGTAATTAGAATAGGAGTTGGGGGGGCTGTTTAAGCTTAGTTAGAGCCTGGACTTCCACTTAAATGTAATGCCTTTCTTTCTAGAAGTAGTTTCTCATTGAATGGCTGCATTTCCAATAATGTGATTGTGAGTAAAGAACTTAAAATGCCTACAATTCAGTAAATTTTAATAAAAGGCTTTACAGGTAGCTCATTTCAAGTCAGGCTTTTATATTATGCAGATGACAGAGGCTTATACTAATTTATGTATGGTTGGAATTTTCTTCATTGGTATATTGCTTCTAAATCTATACAAAAGAGAACTTTTGAAGTTTTAAAACAGAATTCTGTGCAAACAGCTAAATATATTTAGAAATAAATACTATATGCAGAATATTATTCTGCACTGGATTTGGGGTTCTGCCATGTCAGGTAAGAGCTAACATAGTGAGGCAGTATACTTATTTCCTGATTCAGATATTGAGCTTCCTATGACACACGGACAATGAATCAGCATCATCACCTTTTTCAGGTTATCTGGGAGGAGACACACTAACAGAAATAAAAACAAGAAATTCAATTGTGGTTGCTAAATGATCAAAACAAGCGTATACCATTTACAGTATATACTATTTTTTAGGCAGGTGGGCTAGTAGGAAACATAAAAGACCATTACGCAGAAAGTTATTAAATTCTTATTATGTATTTTGGCCCAGACATGTAAACTCACCAGCCATGCCATGAAGATTGGAGAACCTCTGTGCCAATTAGACTCAGGTAGCAGTAAAACAAGAATAGTAGGGTGAGCCTCCTGACACTGTAATGTGGCAGATGTGTGTAAATCACAAGAATGGTTGCTTATAAATAACAAATCCTTTGACAGGGAAAACATTGAACATGAGTTGCTAATTAAATGTGAGGAAGTAGTTGTTTGTTGCTTTTTGTTGTAAGTCCTATTGAATTTGAAATTAAACTTGTTTACATTGGATATTTTTTCAGCTTTGGAAAAATATAGATTTTTCCTTTTTGGATTTCTGTACCAATTGGTGGTCTTTCTTATACCACAATTATTCATTTTTGTTTTTTTATTTGGTCTTTCTCAGGTATTCTCTTGATGATTTATCAAATTTAGAATATACAGAATTTTGCCAAATCTCCATGTGTTTAATTGAAATTATTTTGTCACCAAGCTTGTCAAATTCTTTCAAGGGCAGTTGCTGAAAGCTCAGTATTTATTGATGTAGGCTATCTCCCCAGAGCTACGTCTATCAATAGCTATTTTTCCTAAACACAGTGAAAACAATTTACTAAAAAAAATTGAGAATCTTTGGACAATAAATAATGTGAGTATATACTTATCCAATCAAAAAAAGTAAAAGCAAATTTCTGTTCACTTATTTCATCTGCATATGATTACGTATTCAAGGTAAATAGGAATTTTCTTTTCACATTATTGGATTAATAACCACTTGAGTCCCACCCTGTATATACTCCTTCTTTATCAGGCCATTTTCTCAGTTTTCGTTGCTGCGATATTTTGAATAACAATTAATTGATCACTCTATAGTGTGCAAAAATTAATTTTATATATTTTCCTTAGATACTCGGGGGAGATTTACTAAAATTGGTTCACTCAGAATCTGGTGCATCTGTGCATGGCAGGCAATCAGCTTCTCACCTCAGCTTGTTCAATTAATCTTTGGCAATAAAACCTGGATGCAGATTGGTTTTCTATGTGCACCTGACTTTGCACTCTCCAGTATTAGTAAATTAACCCCTCAGAGTTTGCTTTTGGAGATTTTTAATAACCACTTATTTTTTCTTTAGAAAGGAAACAGAAGTTGTGAAGAAAATAACTTCCTGTACTTTCTGTTATAAAATTTAGCAAATTTAAATGCCATTACAGTGCAAACCCCCAAAATGGCCCTTTTTTGAGAAGTAGATATCTCAAGGTGATCTATTTTTGTCACAATTGTTTGGAAATAAAGGAACATGCAGGGTCTGAGGCACTAAGATACAACATCATAGGTCATACACAGTGGGAAGAGGAGGTGATGGGGTTAATGTACAGTTCATGTACAGTGAGAGTATGAAGAGGTTAATGTATTGCAGGATTAAGGAGGTGAAGAGTTGATATACAAGTCACTAGAGGCAGGTTGAAGCTGCGATGTGTGGATGTGAGGAGGGGGATGTAAAGGTGTGATAAGAAAAAGGGACAAGTTTTCCCATGTAAACAGTACATTGGTAATCACAGTGAACACATGGTACAGAAATGCTCGGTTTGATAATGCTGGCCATCCAAGGGCTATTTCTGAAGGTTTTTTTTAAATGACACTACAGAAATAGATGTCTACCTCCTTGCCATTTTTTAAAACTGGTTCCCGCCCAGCCAATAGCAGATTGATGACCAGGCAGGCTTTTTGTCCCTCTGGGTGGACATCATATGATGTCCTCCCAGTCAAGCCGCTCGTGCACAGCCCAGGGGGTGCGTGGCGATCTGTGGTGAGCTGTGTTCCTCAGAAAATGATGTTGGCTCCTTACCATGTGATCAGTTATGTCCAATCACAGCTGATCACATGTAAAAAAAATGGCGGTTATTGGGATTTCCTTTCCTCAGTGCTGTCACAGTGTTGAGGAAAGGAAAGCTGATAGCCGGCTTTCCTTTGACAGGGGACATTTACACTGATAATCAGGGCAATTATCATCAGTGCCCTGATGATCAGTACAGCCCCCATCAATGCCCATCAGTGCAGCAAATCAGTGCTCATCAGTACAGAATATCACTACAACCCCATAAGTGCCAATCCATGTCATCAGTGCAGCATACCAGTGCCCATCAGTGCAACATATCAGTGCCCAACCGTTCCACCTATCAGTGCACATCTCTGCCATCTTATCAGTGCTGTTTCACCAGTGCCCATCAGTGTCACTTATTAGTGCCCATCAGTGCCCATCAATGCTGCCTCATAAGTGCAGCCTCATCAGTGCCCATCAGTGCTCATCAGTGCCGCCTCATCAATGCCCATCAATGCAGCCTCACCATTGCCCATCAATACAGCCTTTCAGTGCCGCCTATCAGTGCCCATCAGTGCAGCCTCATCAGCACACATTAGAAGAACATTTACTTATTTGCAAATTTTTATAACAGAAAATAAGAAGGGTTTTTTTTTCAAAAATGTTGGTTTTTAATTTGTTTAGCAAAAAAAAAAAAACAGTGATGATTAAACGCCACCAAAAGAAAGCTCTATCTGTCTTAAAAAAGATACATTTCATTTAGGTACAGTGTTGCATGACCGCACAATTGTCATTTAAAGTGCGACAGCACTGAATGCTGAAAATTGGCCTGAGTAGGATGGGAGTGAACGTGCTGGTATTGAAGTTCTTAAAGTATGGCGGTAAGGAGGTGGCTAAAGTATATATTCGTGCAATTTTTTTTGTGGTAGTTCTCAACTCCTTTAGTAAATCCGCCCAACCATAAGAGAGGGATCTTGGGAGTTAAGGCAGTAGCACTGTTTTGTTGGAAAAGAAATACATGCATGCATGTACAGAGGTACAGAGGACAGAGGGTGGTGGAGGATAGGTGGAGATTCATGGTTCAGAAGGCTGAGCTTACATTGCTGTTTGGTATTTCAGTGTAGTCAAGACATAGGAGTTTATTCACTTAAGCTGGAGAGTGCAAAATCAAGCTCACTTCTGCTTAGAAATCAATCAGCTTCTAAACTCAGCTTGTTCAGTTAGGCTTTGATAATAAAACCTGGAAGCTGATTGGTTTCTGTGCAGAAGTGAGCCTGATTTTGCACGCTCCAGATTTGGTAAATAAACCCCAGTGTGTTGTCAGCCCAAATAGGAAGTTAGGAGCACACTACATTTCTGGCAGATCAACCAATATTTTTCTGTAGTTGTAGCATTTTAATGGCATAAAACATAAAAAAGCACATGAATTGTTAAGATGTACTAAATATTTTTTTCCCATGGCTACACAAGCTGTCAGCACATGGCTTCTTTTCCTTCATCTCCCAGCACTACAAAGAGCCTTGCCAGATAAGCTATGAAAATGACAGTAAGGCTCCATGCACACTGAGCATGTAACGTTAGCTGTGTAAAGCCATGTTAAAAACATGTGTTTTTTAGCTTTTTTTTAGCATTTTTGCATTAGTGTTTAGCAGCGTTTTACCGTGTTTAGTGGCATGTTTCCATGTTTGTGGTATTTACTGGGTTTTTGGGGGTAAAAAAAGTCCAAAAATGCCGGTTTGCGGCGTTTTATCATTTTTTACCGTGTTTCACCGCGTTTGTGCAGCAACAAAACTTCTCAAGAAACCCACTAATCCTGCATTTGTTTTCCAGCCAAAAAACAGCCCAACCAAAAAGCTTTGATTACAGTCTATGTGTGCATGGACACACAGGATAACATGCTGGGGAGTTTACTGGCTGTAGAAAAAAATGTCAAAAGACAAAAACAGAAGCTGTAAAAATGTACAATGTGCGTGAGGACTAAAGGTTGCTGTCTGCACAAGCATAGCCACCCTTTCCCACCTGCATGTTACAATGCCAGGTCCTTTCAATAGGCACTGGTCATTGCAGCATGGAATGGGGGCAGTGAGTGTACCTATTTTCCACTGCACAGTGACAAGACTTCTGGAGTTCCTTGAGCAAGTGCATAGTGTGTTTTTAAGGTAGATGAATTCCTGTGACTAATCCTTAACCTCCCTGGCGGTATTCCCGAGAGTAGCTCGGGGTAAAGTTTCAGTACCACAAGTGGTAACCCCGAGCTACACTCGGGCTTACCATGCGGCGTTGCTCAGGGATTCCCTGCAGAGCTTACCTTGTCCTTCGCTCCCGCGATGTGTCCCCTGCGGCGTCCCCGGCCATCTCCTCCGGCTAATGCTGGCATCCAGCTTACATGTTCCGGTCCCTGTGATGTCGGGATGTACGGGGGCCGAAACCAGCGGCAAATTTGAAAATTTTAAAAAATTTCATTTTTTTGTAAATGATTATTACATAGCAAAACATTGCTGTTTCAAAGCATTTCACATACATTTTGTCCCTACTGCTTTGTCCTGTGCCCTGCCTGCATTTTGACTGTTCTTTCTGCCTGGAAACTGGGAAAAGTCCATTGTGTCCAAAAAGCGTCCCTTTAGATCAAAATCGGTTTTAGACCAGCTAGAGAACAGCGATAGTAAATCAGAACCACTTGCAGAATTTAGTGATAATTATTTGTGGGAAAATTCGTCATTCTGCGACTTTGCTCAGCGATGTGCGAACTTGACGCTATATTTCAAATTTCAGTGTTTTTGGTTTTATTAAATTATTGAATTAAATTTATTATTATTATATTATTATTTTTTATGATTATTTATTAAATTATAATTTATGATTTCGTGTTTCAAGTTTTATCATATCCAGAATGTTTACTAGACTCTTGTTCGGACAGATTTCAGTGAGTTATTCCTAAAAATGACAAGCCTATAAAAAAAAAACTACATATTTCCATGCAAAATAATGGTATTGCTTTCAGCACCAAAAATCTGAAATAATCATACCACGAGGGAGGTTAAAGTGAAGTTCCAACCAAAAGGGGAAGTTCCACTTTAAAGACTGGTCCCCCGCTCCCCATTCAGGATTGGCACCTTTGGGGAGCGGGGGGAACGGGTACCCGAATTTGACAGGTACCCGCTCCCACTTCGCTTAGGCAATCAGAAACAAAAGTTTTCCTCCTACCCTCCCTTCCCGGTGTTTTGTGGCACACGTGACAGGTCCCAAAAGACAATGGGGCCATTCAGGAAGCGCAGCACTACTTGTGCATGCTCAGTGGGCAGCCAGCTGTGAAGCCGCAAGCTGCCACAGGGTGCCCGCACTGAAGATGCCGGCACCTGGAATACAGCATGGCCGTTGAAATGGGCTGCGGTGGGGGAAACGCGGGATCGTGGGACAGGTGAGTGGCTGTTATTTACATAAATGTATAAAAAGAGGAGGAGGTGCAGCGCTATATAACCTAGCAGATAGTAATAAATTCAAAATCAAACACAGATAATAAACAGTGATAATAAACAGTGACTGTGTGTTAATAAAGCCACTGAATGGTGGCTATGAAGTGAGGGAAGTGAAACAGTCCAATGGAGGAGTGCTCTTAAGATCCAAGATGATCCTCAGACGTCCAATATTTGGAACCGCCAGGTGATAAAAAATGTAAAGATTGCGCACTCACCAGATACGCAATCTTTATGCGCATTTGTGTATGATATCACTGGACCTCCTGTGTCATCAACCTGGTCTGGTCAGATCTGGTCAGCATATCTTTCACTGCCTGGTACCCGGATAGATGCAGCTCTAGCAAATGAGAACTAGTCTCTAAGTCGAAAGTGCGATCACGTGACGCGGCATGTCAACACGAATCCTGTCGCGTTGCATTGACGTAAGAGAGACCGTGGCCAGATCTGACCAGACCAGGTTGATGACACAGGAGGTCCAGTGATATCATACACAAATGCGCATAAAGATTGCGTATCTGGTGAGTGCGCAATCTTTACATTTTTTATCACCTGGCGGTTCCAAATATTGGACGTCTGAGGATCATCCTGGATCTTAAGAGCACTCCTCCATTGGACTGTTTCACTTCCCTCACTTCATAGCCACCATTCAGTGGCTTTATTAACACACAGTCACTGTTTATTATCACTGTTTATTATCTGTGTTTGATTTTGAATTTATTACTATCTGCTAGGTTATATAGCGCTGCACCTCCCCCTCTTTTTATACATTTATGTCTCTGAAGGTTTGATACGGTGCCTTTTTTGGTGTACAGCTGCTGTTTATCATTATATTCATTCAAGCGCTCACTTATTCTGCTTTTCTTGGCTGTTATTTACAGTTTTTGTAGCTGCTGACTTTTTTTTTTACAGAGTGAGTGGAACTCTGCTTTAAGACATAGATTTATATTTTTTTCAATAGCTAAACACAGATGAGGCTGACAGTTTGGATTCTTTTTCATCATCGTGTATTCTGAAAATCAGAAGGATTTAGATGTTTTTAAAGTGTATTTACGCTCAGTCTCAAGAAGTGTGAAATGGTCCTGCATGGAGTGACATATGCTGCCAACTGTGTTTGTGGTTTGTTGTTGAATTACTGTGACTAGCAGCAAGAAGTGATCTGATCTGTATTATCACTGGTAATGGTTGTATTGGGAAAAATCTGTTAATTTCTAAATGAATCATACTGTATAAGTTGGATTGATTGCACATTTTTATGCTGCAATCAACTTGAACAAATAAACCTAGTTAAAACATACATGAACATCAGAATCAGATGAAGCTAAATGTAACATTCTTTCAGGTGCTTTACTGAAAAAAAGCTTTACACTGTAATCAGTTTGAGATTGCATTTACCATGTGTCGATTCATTGATTTATGTAGAGAAGTCATTCTATACTATAGCCCACAAATTAGCCATTACCTAAAGGAATTCAAGATGGGTATGTTGTCAGTGGTTGATAAGATAAATTCATTTGCAAATAAATTTAAGATGAACAGTGTTTGGCAATTGGAGACCTATTCAAGCTCTGATCATTCAGTTTTGAGCCCCAGTTCCAAAGTACTACAGTACTATAGATGACAAAGTATTCTGCACTTGTGCCTGATGTTATCCATGATGCCATCAGCCTTTGTGTGTGACAGTGGATTCCCAGTGTCATTTCCCCATTGCTTCATCTAAATTAGAAACGTAGGACACAGAAAACAAGAACAACAACAACAGTAACCAGAAACCTGCGCTCAAATCGGAATCATGCACTTGCTGAGGTGCCGCCCTTGATAGAGTGGGGAATCTTGATACTAGCAGAAAAAAACAAAACAGGGCGCACTCTCCTTGTGCATTAACGCAATAACCAAAACTGTATTTAAAAGATGCAAAAACATACTCACAGGCCATAAAGGTCATAAAAAACAGATACAAGAAGTCAAAGGTGCTAATTGTGGACAGCATGGGGTTTATTTACTAAAGCTGGAGAGTCCAAAATCAGACTCCCTTCTGCATAGAAACCAATCAGCTTCTAACCTCAGCTTGTTCAATGAAGCTTTGGCAATGAAACCTGGAAGCTGATTTGTTTCTATGCAGAAGGGAGTCTGATTTTGGACTCTCCAGCTTTAGTAAATAAACCCCCATGCGTCCTCGGGTAAAGTGCTAATGTATTTCGGGAGTCAAACTCCCTTCCTCAGAGCAATAGATGAACTATTGCTCTGTTTTTTTTATGACCTTTATGGCTTTTGAGTTTGTTTTTGCATCTTTTTAATACATTTTTGGTTATTGTGTTAATGCAAGAGGAGAACGCACCCTGTTTTGTTTTTTTCCACACAGAAAACAATGGTGGACAGGGCATATTGGTTGGATAATGCTGGGATTAGTACAAAGGTAGGGATGTGGATCTCAATACGAACCAGAAAATAATGCAACTAGAAAGCAGCTGAGCAGATTTAAAAAGTGACTTTGGCAGAAAGTAAAGTAATTTGCTGTTTACAGCAGAACAAACAGCCAGGATCATTTTTACAAAGTAAGAAGTTGACTAGTATATGCAATCCCTGATATCTGTAACTTGATCCATGCTGACCCATAAAACAACTCTATCTAATCCAAATTAACACCATATTTAAGATGCTTTATTTTGCAAACACTTCAGATCAAAATATGTTTATGAAAACTAGGCAAATGGTGGCACGATATAAAAGCTTGGCTTTGAACAGCTACACAATTTCTATGAATAGAGGAGGAGTTGAAACTAACGTAGAGTGAGGTGCAGGCTTATTGCAAGAGATTAGGATAGGCTCCTTGCCCTGTTTGATCAGCTGTTCCTGCTGATCAATGTCCTGTATTTTTTTTCAAGAAAGTGATGACTGACTGAATACAGCTACACTAATGTCTATGGCTAATTGAAAGTGTGGCAAAAAAAAATATTTAGCACATCTCTCCAATGCATAAAAGTGTTCTCTTATTTTGTACAACAAAGTACAGTAAAATACCTGTTCACCCAGATTCTTGTTAGAAATCCAGTGAGCTCCTGACTTTCTGTGCACTCTGACTGGACTGCACTGACATCGTAACCAGTGTTATCCGTCCTGTCAAATTATCTTCTGTGGACTACAGAGCACCTCCCTTTATATTATCTGGGTGATTAGACAGGACCGTCCGATGTTCAAAAAAGCCTTTCTTTTCTAGTGGGAAGTCTCACTTTTATAGTTTATGAATTTTATAGTTTATTGAAGACAAAAGTAAACAAGTAGAGCCAATACGTTTCAGGGGAATTGCCCCCTCCTTCTTCAGGGCTGTGTTTCTTGAGGAATGGTTAGATTCTGAGAGGGTTAAATAATATTTGATTAGCTGCTCTGCAGTATGCCGGCATTGTGAAGCAGGGACAGCATCTATTATAGGGAAATGAGGAGAAGGGGAGCTGGTCTGTACTCCTAACACCAGCCCTATGGTGAATTTGTTGCCCCTCCATGGATACAGTGCAATGAAAGAACATTGTCACCCTAGGACAGAAAGTGTGTTACTGGCAGGTCAATATAAAGGGAAAAAATCCTGGAAAAAAATACAACTACCAAATCTAAGGATTAAAAAGCTGCCATGTATTACTTTTTTGTTCTTGGATCCATGTACAATTTAAGGACAGTTTGTGTCTGTACAGCGTATTATTACACAATCAAATTGATATGATATTGAACACAGTTTTTAGTGAAGATTTTTTTTTTTTAAAGTTGACCTTGTACTGCAGTTTCTAAAAGAGATAAATAATAAAGTACAGACATAATACAGTCTTTCTTCAAATATAAAGTAATTAAAACATGAAATGTACAGCATTTATTGCAAAAACAAGTCGATATATTATTATAAAGGTATGTAGATTCTGAACATACAGATTTTTGAGCACGGATGTGAACTTTTCTGAAAAAGAGAACAAATACAAAGTACAAACTAGTGATGATGAGTGAATGTGCATGGGTTTGGTTGATGGGCTATTTCCTTAACTCACTGTAAATTCTAGAAATTGTGAACTTTAATCTGAATCCTAATAAAGTCATTGATGGGGTAGGTGAGTCTTGAAAATCAGGTCTGCCAATTTTTAAGGCTCTTGTAGGCCCCAGTTTCAAAATGATACACTGAATGCAGTTTTTCAGCCCAAAATACACAGGAAAAAAAAGGAAAAGCATTGTTTGGACTCCAGAGACAGTATTTAAATTGTAACTCTAGGAAATGTAAAAATAATTCCTTGCAGACAGGTTGCCTTCTATGAATGTCATTAAACCAGCTCATTTCATTTACATTAACAACTCCTAATGAGCTTCAATATACAGGTCTACAATTTCATACTTTCATTTAAATAGTTGATTTCTCACACATTTGATGTTGTCAAGCTAACTGTCAAGAGAAAAAAAGAACATTGTCTGAAATGTATTACACATGCAACACATATTACTGCTAGTAGATAATTCCAATAAAGATACAGTTTTGCACACTAAGATAATTGTTTTACTCCATCTTCTGTATGAAATCATTTTTATTCCACTTCAGTACAACAATATTCAACAATGAAAAAAATGCACTAACTTACTAATATTAAACAAAAAAAAGTTATTGTAAGATTTTTAGAAAACTATATAAGGAATAAATTGTATGCCTAATATTAACTGCAAAGTCTCTTGGGACAGTTGTGTCAGAAGCCTCTTGCTTGATTCTATATATATACGGTAGATATGTGCCAAATTTTTTCACATATTTGACAGGTAAATAACTAGTTCCACTCAAAACCGAGGGGGGAATCAAGTGACATAACCCTCTCCAGACAGTTTGCAGCTAGTGACTCACTTTAACTCCTGGCAAACAAGAAGACTGAGTCTTCATGTGGGTGGAAGATATGGAACTTTCCTGATTCTTCTCTAGAGCAGTGCCCTATCTCTAACTTTACAAGTTAGATCTTGCTGCAGAAAAGCAGCTTTAAACCTTAGATAAAAGAATGAAAGGGTGTTGTGCTACTTAGTGAATGAACAATAAAAACATAAATAGAATATATACTGAATACAGATATGCCCCTCATCCAAGTGTAAACATAACATATCCAAAAAGCATGTGAATGGGTGCAAAAAATTGACAAATGACAATAACTGCAGAACAAAATACTATAATGTGCTGGTGACCAGGGGCGGACTGACAACTCATGGGGCCCCCGGGCAATAGGGGATCATGGGGCCCCTGTGTCCTTGCCCAAACTTAAAAAAGCCTATGAAAAAGGTACCAGGGGCATCTCATGGGGCCCCCTACTGACCCCGGGCCCTCGGGCAGTGCCTGGGTTTCCAAATGGTCAGTCCACCCCTGCTGGTGACAGAGGTGAACATATTCATAATGATGATGTGTAAAGTGTAATAAAAGTGACTCAGTCTCAGACTCAGTAATGATTAGGATGGAAGCATGGTGATGTCATATCTGGTACAGATGGCAGCTGCCATCTTGGTACTCCCGATCCCATACACCTTCCATGCAGTTTTATACTGCAAGAATTTTGCCTGTTTTGGTCTTTCGGAACTATTTTAAATGTGAGTAGTTATTTTTTGATGTCAAAATAAAGTTTGTGACATATTACACAATGGGAGTCTTTTTGCTTGCATCTTCTATGTAAGGCACTGGAGATGATAGAGGTCTGCGGCCATTTCTGGAGCATGCCTGTGAGTGTTTGTCAGCACCATGGGAGATGACCTTTTGCCCTTTGATTGCTATCAAGGACCAATTTCTTGGAATCATAATTTGAGGTTCTCTATGCTTTGTGACTCCTTGTGGGGTGCATTTTGAAGGTGAACACGCATGCTAGCCGGTGGAGGATATTTTCATATATTTTTGCAGCACTCGATGTTTCACAGCGTGCACTGAAGATTTACTGTTTTTTTCCTGTATTTTGGGACTGGCATATATACAGTATATATTTTTTGGGACTTTACACATCATCATTATGAATATGTTCACCTCTGTCACCAGCACATTATAATATTTTGTGCTGCCATTATTGTCATTTGTCATTTTTTTTGTACCCATTCACATGTTTTTTGGAAATGTTATGTTTACACTTGGATGAGGGGCATATCTGTATTCAGTATATATTCTATTTGTATTTTTATTGTTCATTCAGTAAGTAGCGTAGCACCCTTTCACTCTTATTTGTTTTCACTATTTTGGAATATAGTTAGGTGTTTGTGGCCACTTTTTTGGGGGGGTCATTGCAGTTAGGGAGGTAGCGCAGGAGGACCATCTCTATACTATTCATACCTTAGATATTGTTTTAAAAGTTTTATTGAAGTACTCAGGAGGAGAAGGAAAATAAATCAAAATCTTAACTCCTGCAACCTCTTATGCTGGCAGTCCCTGGAAGGGGGTCATATTCACTAGTACATACCAAAAATAAAGATAAAGTAACTTTCCAACTTTCAAAATGACTTTGCATTCCTGAAGTCTTGCATTTGGAGAGAAGCAGTGCTGAAGTGAACCAAACCCTAGAGTCTACTCAAACAGGTCTGGCAGATAAGTAAGACAGGAAATTCCAGTGCACAGCAATCTGAAAGCAACTTTTATGAACCTGAAAAACACCAATATTATATTATGGTTTCAATACGGTAGGATGTAAAAACTGGGAAATGCTTATGGTTTAGAGCAGGGTTACTCAGCCAGGGTTTCATGGAACCTTAGGGTTCCTCCAGAGGTTGCCAGGGGTTCCTTGAGCAAAGAGCAATGTTTGCCTCTTAGATAAGTTCCCACTGGCAGCACTGATCTTTTTAGCTATCTGTAAAGGGGTAAATCTTCCCAATGAGCACAAATGTAATGAGCATTCTTCCCACTGACAATCACACTAATGTATCATTAGTTGTAGTTATAGTAATTTTTAGCAGGAGTTCCCTGGGACTGGAAAGGTATTTCAGTGGTTCCTCTGTGTTGAGAAAGCTTGGTTTAGAGATACAAGGCTTGGATTGCTCAACAACATTAAGAGAGACCTACTGAGATGGTCTGCATCAAGACAGATATAATCTTCACAACCATTTTTCAGGTAGTGACTTGGTTTCTTTAAACCTTATTAGATGTAAATAGATTTACCTATCTCAGTTCTTTCTTAACAACCATAAACTTTATCTAAAAACTATAAAGGGCTCTCCTGGAATTTTTCTTCCATCACAATCTATTCTTTTACAGTGTTGCCTTCATAACTAAACTATTAAACCATAAAATATATTTTCTCTATCATTTAATATTTAGGTTTACTTTTTATCTACATTACTTCCAATATCATCCAGCATCAGTTTGAAATATTAAGACATGTCCTCACTAACCTGAAAATGAAATAATTTTGTATGAGAAATCTTTAAAAACTGGGACAGAAAACAAAAGCAACTGTTAAATGTGCACCAAAGTTTTTGAAAGACTAAAGAACAAAATTTGTATAAAATCATTACATTTTATTACAAATTATTAAACATTTCTATAAATAAATTCCAAGTTTATTGAATCATACATTTTTTACATATGAGTGAACTCAAACACATATCAACATGATGTTAATTAATGAATAGTCTATGCATAATGTGGGTATTCTGCTTCTTCAGGACTTTTCTCATATAGATCCTTTGACATAATATCAGTCGATCTGTAAAAGTGAACATATATTCAGATGACAAGATGTATCCACATTTCCGTATATTTGACTGTGTATCAAACCAGCTGAAAAATGAATAATATATCCTATCCAGGTTTTCCCCCTTAACCCAGGTGAAAAAAAGATGGGAAAACGTTCCTACTGTTTTCTAAATGTATGAACACTTGGAAACTTGAATTCTGAGTATTTGCATTTTTCCGTTTGATACTTAAAAACACCAGTCAAAGATTAGTATCTTTTTTGAACACACAGATCTTTGATCATACATTTTTATGATACATGTGTACTTATTGCTGTTTGCTTGTTACTTTATTTAGTTTTTGCTGTCAACTAAGATTTGAATTTTGAATTTTGATTCAGTTCAAGTACACGTAATTATGCCTGGATAAGCATGCTCATTTTAGGCGAACTCAATTTTCTATCTTTCTTTGTAACTTAATTATGGTGACAATATAAGTGATTTAATTGTATTAGTGTTGATAATATTAGCAATTGTTTTGAAATATAAGGGTCATATGATTTTTATATGATGCACGTTTGTTTTAACTAGTATAACAAACTTAATTAATCTTACATAAATTCAGTAGAACCATAATAAAGATGTCTGAAAGCATCAATATCTGCTGTAGAACATAGGAGGGACCTACTTTTTTTTATGAGGGGGGGGGATTATTCACTTCAACGCTGAGGAAAACATATTTGCTCAACCCAGTACAGATGTGTTCAATTTAATCATCCAGTGCATGTATGGAAACTCCTATTTTTGATTTACTGCATATAATTTTGTATTTTAAGTTAATGCATGATTACTAAACTAAGTGTACTTTCTACCCTAACCTATGAATATTTGAGTTATTTACAAACACCAGCTGCAAAATTGCTTCTAGTGCTTTGGTGTGATACATCTGCTAAAGTCTAGGGATCAACCAGGTTCAAACTTTAAAGAAGTTTGGATGCCAAACTCAAAACCCATTGAAGTGAATCAAGGTAAATCTGTCAAATTAAAGATGTTTTCTGGGCTAGTTGGCAAGGGGGTGTAAAAAACATTTTCATGGGGATGGGCACTGCCCTGGGAAGCATGTACCAATGCAAATTACAAAAAATGTTTAATAATTCAGTTTGGCCAGGAGCAGTGTCTTTTTTAAATGCCTATCGTAAATTGCATGCCTGGGGTCCTAATCCTGCTTTTGAAGGGGTCCATCTCTATGACATACAGAAAGTGCTTTAGCAGCACCAATATTTACTAAGGAAAAAAAGTGGTAGCAAAAAACATTTCATTACCAGTTTCTTTGAAAAAAAACACAGCACACAGACCCCACTAAGGGTCTGTTAAGTATTTTTTAGGACCTTTGGAGGAGTCTGTGTGCAGCTTTTTTCCTTGTAAAAGTCACATTTGCTGTAGTATGAGTGGAAAACATTGCATAGAATGTGGCAGTAAAAGATTATTCTCCAAAAATAAACCATACACCACCACTACTCAATGGCCCTGTAATCTATTTTTAAGAAATTGCCTTTGACTGTGTTTTTATACATCTTATAATGTCCTCTGTGTGTTCCTGAACCTCTGCCTTTCCACCTCACCTCTGTTTGTTTGGAACGAGCCGTACACATTAGTTGTGATCATGTGCACTGCTCTATGCACTCTACAATATTCCATATACCCTAGCTTATCTCAGGAGGGTGGCTGTGTATCTACATACATTGACCATGGAGAATGAATGTAGCCACCTTCTAACAAGAAGCTGGATCACAGCAGCAAAAAGAAAAAAAAAGAAATATGGAAACAGTTTAGTGCCACTTTAAAGTATATTTCCGTCATGCTACATGTCCCCATTCAAATAGCATTAATCTAAACAAAAAATAAAAATTGCAGCTTACTTTTTTTAATTCTCTATTGTGGACCCTCCAGCAAGGAAAAATCCTGAGTACTTCTTTGTTTATATGGGGGCTGGGTATCTGTGTTTGCAATAATTAACCCTTTCTGTATTGTGCAGGCAGATCTTATCAATGGTAACTAGATTTGAACAGTGCCCTAACAAAGGGTTAAAGGTAAAAGGTTACAAAGTTAAAGTTAAAAAGTAATGTTAAAATTTTAGCTGAAAAAATGGGAATGGGCAGGATTTTCAATGCAGAAGAGACATGATTTGTCTCTTCTGCATTAAAGTTACTTACCTGCCTTTCAGTCCCTGTACAGTGAGCTGAGCATGAAAATTTGGCAATAGAAATTCAGCATTGCTGAAGCTGACTGCACTCCCATGCATGCTCAGGAGTGACATCACCCCTGCCCACCCAATGAGAGCAGCTGGAGATCGAGACCTTGATGCCAACCTCCCGGAAATGTCAGCGGCCAGCAGGGAGCTCTGGGATGTCACATTGCTGGATCAAAGGTGAGTATAGTTTTGCTTTAAAGTTGAAGTTTAAAGGGTTAGAGGCTCGGCTTCTTGCATTGTACTTGGGACAGGCTCATTTTCATGTTTTTCAAACAGCCTATTGCTAGCCATGACCCCTCCTCCTAAGAAGCATCCAAAATGTAGGAAATATATTTTTAAACACTTTTTAAGGCATGCTCCGTAACTGGGAACACATAACAAACATATAGCGGGGTTTTCTAAAATTCTACTTCAAAAGTGGAAATATGCTTAAGGCTCTAGTAGAGAAATATTTGATGGTCACTTCCTCCAGGAACAGCAGCTGAAGTAAAGGGTTTATTATTTATCTAACATTGTAACATAAAATAATCTAAACAATGTTTTCTTAGGATTTCAAAGAAAGCTACTGCTCTGCAGAACTATCAGTTCCCCTAGCTGCAGACAGCAAGTGCTGATCCCAGGAGTCCATCCCTATTCCACATTGACATGGCTGGTATGCCCGTTTATTCAAAAAAGCCTGCAAATAGCACAACCCAACCTAAGTCCACTTGTAGACAGGGTTATGCTGCTTGCAGGCTACTTTGAATAAACAGACATACCAAAGACGTCATTGGAGGGCAACCCTTTCTGTTTGCAACGTTTTGTTAGGAACATGCAATGCCAATATACAGTGTATTTTCTGCTCAATGCTCATCATATGTTAATGTTTCCTTGTGCTAGAATCAACAAAGTACATTTATAGAATTTAAAGTAAGGGGAAACATGTAAAACAATAACAATAAAACTATCATGCTAAAATGTATTTCCCGGATTTTAGTAGATCCTTCCTTTTTTGAGACTTGTTCTCAGTGGCATCACTACAGGGGGGATATTCCTCCTAGGTTATTCCTTGCCCTCCCCTCACTAAATAAGCCGGCTGGGCTGGGCCAGATCACTGTCACTGTCAACACATTTATATGGGCACAAATTCCTCTATCTACCTTCACCCCCTCAGCTGTGATCACTGGGGCAGCTTAGCTATTGGGGACTCACTCCTATGTAACACCCCTGAGGTGAGTCTGCTGTGAGGAGATAGGCAGTGACTGGGCAGGACTAAGGAAGGGTTTGTGGCCACCCTTCAATGATCAAGCTGGCCATGCCTCCTGTTTCTGGAAGATGGAAAGCTAATCGTGGTCTTTTTGAAACTGGGAGGCATCTGGAGAGTAAGTGGAGGTGCCTGTGAGAAGCGTAAAGATGTAGAGGTGTTAAGAAGGAGGAAATTGGAAGTGGCAGTGGACCAGCACTAGAAGATGAACATAGAAGGACCAGGTCTGGTGAACTGGAGATGACTTCTTACCCACATCTATTGTTTACACTGACTGAGTGTGTATGCATCTTGTGCGGGTCTCTGCTGCTCTTATCTATCCACTCATTGTCTCAGCTCCCTTAAGCTTTTCATAAGGCTAGTCACTGTTGGCTCCCAGCACATGGATCCAATTAACCCTTGATACACCTACCAGGTTTACAGGTTAAGAGTTTGATGCTCCTTGGGTGTATACAGTATACATGCTCCAGTGCGCATGCAGTGGCTGACATATATCTATTTTTCTAGTCTCAGGGAGACAAGCAGCTTAAACCTTATTAACTGTTTACTAACCAGCTTACCTGTTAACATCTTCAAACACAGCAATATACTTCAGCCTTTATTGTGTGCTGCTCCTTGTGTACTCTGCCACAATCTGCTCCAATATGTACTTATTAACTCTTGCAAATTCATGTACTATCTGCTTGTACCTCTGCAGATTGACGCAATTTCTGTATCTCTATAATCTACTGTATATGACAGTATATATATATACTATGTATATATACATATGTCATATATGTATATGACAGTATATAAATAGTAACCAGTTATATTCTGTGTATCCAAGAAAGAATCCAGGCCTTTTTTGAAGCAATCCACTGAGCTGGCCAGAACTGTGAAGAAACCTTTCCGTGTTTGGAGATTAAATTTCTTCTCCTCCAGACGTAAAGAGTGCCCCCCTTGTCCTCTGTGTAGACCTCAGGGTGAATAACTCCACACCGAGTTCTCTATATGAACCACTGATGTATTTATACATGTTGATCATATCCGCCCTTAATTTCCTCTTCTCAAGAGAGAATACATTCAGTTCCTCTAATCTTTCCTCATAGCTGAGCTCCTCCATGCCGCTTATCTGCAGTATGCCTGAAGTCTGTGATCCTCTCCTGTAATATGCCCGCAGTCTCTGATCCTCTCCTGTAGTATGCCTGCAGTCTCTGATCCTCTCCTTTAGTATGCCTGAAGTCTCTGATCTTCTCCTGTAGTATGTCTGCAGTCTCTGACCCTCTCCTGTAGTATGTCTGCAGTTTCTTATCATCTTCTGTAGTACGTCTGCAGTCTCTGACCCTCTCCTGTAGTATGTCTGCAGTCTCTGATCATCTGCTGTAGTATATCTGCAGTCTCTGATCTTCTACTGTAATATGTCTACATTCTCTGACCCTCACCTGTAGTATGTCTTCAGTCTCTGATCTTCTCCTGTAGTATGTCTGCAGTCTCTTATCCTCTCCTGTAGTATGTCTGCAGTCTCTGATCCTCTACTGTAATATTTCTGCAGTCTCTGACCCTCTCCTGTAGTATGTCTGCAGTTTCTGTTCATCTCCTGTATTATATCTGCAGTCTCTGATTATCTTCTGTATTACGTCTACAGTCTCTGATTATCTTCTGTATTATGTCTGCAGTCTCTTATTATTTTCTGTAATATGTCTGCAGTCTCTAACCATCTCCTGTAGTATGTCTGCAGTCTCTGATCATCTCCTCTACTATATCTACAGCCTCTGATCCTCTCCTGTAGTATATCTGAAGTTTCTGACCATCTCCTGTAGTATGTCTGTAGTCTGATCCTCTGCTGTAGTATGTCTGCAGTCTCTGGCCATCTCCTGTAGTATTTCTGCAGTCTCTGACCATCTCCTGCAGCATGTCTGCAGTCTCTTATCTCTTGTAGTAAGTCTGCAGTCTCTGACCGTTTCCTGCAGTATGTCTGCAGTCCCTGACCATCTCCTGTAGTATTTCTGCAGTCTCTGACCATCTCCTGCAGCATGTCTGCAGTCTCTTATCATCTCTTGTAGTAAGTCCGCAGTCTCTGTCCGTTTCCTGCAGTATGTCTACAGTCCCTGACCATCTCCTGTAGTATTTCTGCAGTCTCTGACCATCTCCTGCAGCTTGTCTATGTCTGTAGTTTCTAATCCTCTCCTGTAGTAAGTCTGCAGTATCTGATCATCTCCTGTAATATGTTGTGGTGCTTCTTGGGTAATGATTTATTAATGAAATGGGCGGTGTCTGACTCCTGTATATAATTATGACACAGCCGTTACGGCAACATAACTTAATCAATAATATTAAATAATATAGACACCTTAATAAATATACCACAACAATGTAATTTTCCTGAATTCTTTTACAAATGTGATTTCTTACCAAGTATACAAATATCTCCAATTTGATTAATAAATCAATAATTTATTTATATACAAAAATATTTATATATTTTTTTAATACAAACTAATTTATTGGTGATTTAGTATTTCCTACACACGATCAAAGAATAACCCACAATAAATTGCAATTAGGTCAGTCAAAAAAAGGTATACCATAGCAAAGTAAAATAACAAAACCTTGATTTTTCAGCAATTTGCAAAATATTATATGTTTGCATTCAGCATATATTTCCACAACTCTCACAACCAAAGAGAATTAGGGAAAATATTTCTGATATTATAAATACTGAAACACTTCAAATGTGTCCTAAAAACAATGCCTTTACAGCATACCATAATAGAGGAAAAAATATTAAAACTCTACTCTACAACCAATACAACCCAATACGATAACTTAGCACTCAGTCTCCCTATACAGCATCCAATCTTGATGGTTAAACAAGATTTATGCAATCACTAAATAATTAGCAGTTTATATCACCATGCATAGTACCAGCACTACAGCTCAATAAAGATGGTTACAAAGTTCTAGTAACTTTGGTATGAATAAAAGTTATGGTACTTGGCCACAGTATCTCACCACTCCCAGGTATTGCGTTCTTTGAGATTTTTAGATGGAACAGTAGGCAGGTAAAAATGTTGTTCCTTAGCAAGGAGCAGTCTCTCCAACCAGCAAAGATTCTCCTCCCTTAGTAAGCCAGTAAAAGTTGTTTTTCATTAAAAGGATTTTCAAACAAAAAGCTCTCTGTCTTTTTTTTTTTTTTTTCTTTTCGATTTTCCTCTCCCCTCTGTATAAATATTGTGGAGATCCATTTTCTGTTGGGTCCACCCATAGTACATGGAGATTGGACAGACAAAGTATGCCATTTATTCTAGATGTTCTTTACCTGTCCAGTAAAGGCAAGTCATGTTCCCTTAATGAAAATTTGATTTCCTGCTTATGTGAAATTTTAAGTAATATTGCATTAACGCACTGTTGTCATGATGATTTTGTAGTTGAGCAATTGATGTGATTTTATCCAGTGACCATAATATGTATATATGGATACATGGATATATGGATCCCTGCTTAACCCTCCAACAGCTGAGTATATTGCTTAGTGAAGGAGTTTGTTTCTCGCATGTGAATTGAATCATTTTACAGTTTGTGTAAACACCTGAGGATTGGAAGTGTAGCTGGATCTATTCATCCTTGAGAGGGCCATTGTCTGTGTTGCTCATTGGCAATCACTCAGTTGATATCTCAGCAGATATTTGACTTTATTGATAATGAGTGTTAAAATTCCCAACATGTTCATCTCCTTGTCCTGTCTAACAATTGTAAAAAAGTATTGGCAGCTTTACTTGATTAATAAGGTTCTTTGGGAAGAACAATTCTCAAGGTCTCTTATTGTCTTTATGTGTTATTTCTCTTATAATTCAGGTACATACATGCTGTGTCTTCGCAATGAACATTTATGACTTTTGGTCAATACTGGCCAGGTTATTTCTGGTCAGGGCTGTGTGAACCCATTGTGTCTCTTTTTCTCAATCCTGAGAGTTAAATAGGCCATTTAGATTCAGTCAACATAGTGTTTGGTTAAAATTACCTTGTTCTTGTGTGCACCTGGTTGGTCAACAATTGTGAGCGTCTCTTGTTTAAATGGTCTATTTTAAAGAAAAGACACTTCTTTTCCTGGGAAATTGCTGGTGCTTTTAAAGTGTCGCACTGAGTGATATTCTGCGATAACTTATGGATTTTTATGTATCAAAGCCATAACAATGTCTACAGTCTCTGACCATCTCCTGTGCTATGTCTACAGTTTCTGACCCTCTCCTGTAGTATATCTGCAGTCTCTGACCATTTCCTGTAGTATGTCTGCAGTCTCTGACCCTCTCCTATAGTATGTCTGCAATATCTGATCAGCTTCTGTAGTATTCCTGCAGTCCCTGATCCTCTCCTGTAGTATGTCTGTAGTTTATGACCATTTCCTGCAGTATGTCTGCAGTCTCTGACCTTCTCATGTAGTATGTATTCAGTCTTTGTTCATCTCCTGCAGTATGTCTGCAGTCTCTGACCTTCTCCTGTAGTATGTATTCAGTCTTTGTTCATCTCCTGTAGTATGTCTGCAGTGTCTGGCAATCTCCTGTAGTATGTCTGCAGTGTCTGGCAATCTCCTGTAGTATGTCTGCAGTTTCTGACTCTCTCCTGTAGTATGTCTGCATTATCTGACCATCTCCTGCAGTAAGTCTGCAGTCTCTGACCCTCTCCTGTAATATGCCTGCAGTCTCTGGTCATCTCTTGTAGTATGTCTGCAGTCTCTGACGCTCTCCTGTAATATGCCTGCAGTCTCTGATCATCTCCTTTAGTATTTCTGCAGTCTCTGATCCTCTTCTGTAGTATGTCTGCAGTCCCTAACCTTCTGTAGTATGTCTGCAGTCTCTGGCTATCTCTTGTAGAGTTTCTGCCGTCTCTGACCATCTCCTGTAGTATGTCTGCAGTTTCTGACCATCTCATTTAGTATGTTTGCAGTCTTTAACCATGTCCTGTAGTATGTCTGCAGTCTGACCCTCTCCTGTAGTATGTCTGCAGCCACTGAACAACTCCTGTACTATGTCTGCAGTTTCTGACACTCTCCTGTACTGTGTGTATAGTCTCTTATCATCTCCTGTAGTATGTCTATAGTCTCTGATACTCTCCTATACCATGCCTGCAGTCTCTGACCATCTAGTGTTGTATGTGAACAGCCTATTTGCCTTTAAAAGAAATTTGACTATTCAAAAGAAATGCACAGAGTAACTGGTCAAGCTAGCCTGGATCTTATCAATCCCAAATAAATGAGTGGCTGCATCCTGAGTTCAAATGATCTCTAAAGAGTGATGTATAAGCACCATTATGCAAATATAATGCAAACTACAACACCTTTGACTACCTAAAGTAAAAAAAAGTTAAGAATATAATTCAGCTTGATATGTATTTTATTTAAAATGAAATAGTGTTATGGAAGAAAAAAGAACAATTCATATATATGACATCCCCAGTGACACTAATACAATGATCAGTGCTAATTAATATCGCTGACACTGTACTAATGACACTGGGCAGGAAGGGGTTAACATCTGGGGCAATCAAAGGGTTAACTGTGTGCTGTGTGTGTTTTACTGTTTGCTGTGTTTTACTAGGGAGGCATGCTGTTTGTATCTTTTTGCTGTGCAGAGAGATACAAAACAGCATGTCCATGCTGACAGGGGAGAGACCTATGTTGTTTACACACAGATCTCTCCCCTGTCAGCTTTACCCGGCACTCAGTGATTGACATCCCTAGCCACCAATAGCGGTACAGGTAGGGCAGCCCGCGCTCCCCCCGCCTACCCGGAAATGCAAGTCAAGTATATATACGTAATTTTGTGCAGCCCTGCCACCCTGTAGCAGTACTTCTTCTATAGGGCATCAGGAAAGCGGTTAAGCAGACAAGCTGTAGTCAGACAACTGTTTCATGGTTGATTATGGGATGAACAATCCACAGAAAGCTTGTATATTCAAAAAGTACATTATATTCAAATGCCAAAGTCTGGAGATAAGGACACTAGATGGCAGGTGAATGTAAGATTCTAAGTACTTTCGAGAGGTATTCAACTAACGTTCAGTACATGAACTGAACACATAACTGAGCATCACTTAAAGAACAAACTGTCACAGTTTGTCCAAAAGAATCATAAATTATTGCATTCATTTACACAACATGTCTGTTAGTGTGCTGCTTAATTTTTTTTTTTATAATTTTTATCAGTTACATTGTGCTGCTTAATGTTTGATGCAAAATCAGGTGGTGCTAGAAAGAATGACAATAATAAGACACTAATTTAATGCTAACATCAGTGAAAGGACCGTTTTTTTTAATACTTTCTCTTTTGGTTTTCATTTATATGCAGTAATTAGGTTTGGATTGTTTTTTCTGTCTCTGTAAGGGAGATTCATTACATGTATTAAAAATGCCTGATTTTAGATAGTGTGACACCAATCACTGCCTCTCTATGCTTCTCCATACAATGAAGGAAGATCACAGCTGGTATGAGGGTCCAGCAAGTGATGTACAGCTGCATAGTGTGCTTCTAACACAAAGACTGGGCTATCACTGAGAGCCCTCAGTCTTGTACCACTTATCAGGAACTGGGAGACCCACATCCCAATCACCTGATTGCTGTGATAGCTTCTGATTGGCTATAACAGTGATCAGTCACTGTACATTCTGCCCCTGTATTTTCTTCTCCTCTTTGATGTAGGTTGATGTCAGGGTTAGAGTCAAGGTTAGGGTCAAAGGTCATAGTCAGAGTATAAGGTCAGGGTCAACGATCAGAGTTTATTTTAGGTATGATTTAAAAAAGCATTTTTAAAATTAGTATCAGTGTCAGTGTGTTTACAGTTACATTTTAAGATTTTTTTTTTTTTACCATTTGTGCCAGTGTTCCTATGATAATACACAATCTGGAGAAATCTACTAATCCAGCCCTATAGCAAAGGAGCAGCAGCCCTTCCACATTTACACACTGTAAAATACCATGTTGTCTTGATATTTTGTTGTATTGTATTGCATTGGTGAGAAAAGTCCAAAATAGAAAGTCCTTCCAACTCTTGCATAAACTCAAAAATTGATTTAATAATAATATTGCATAAAATTAGAAATACAATATTGGAATACAGAATGTTTAGATAATGTCCAAAAAATATAGTTAGGTTCTTGAGATAAAAATTGTATGTAAAATTGTGTGTGTATGTTATGAATCTGTAGGCTGCTTAGACCAGCTTCTAAAATTGTGTGTCTAAAAAGTCTTTGTTCTGCTCTATAAGGAGCAATTCAGCCCCCACCTTCTCCTAAAAGTGGGCTGGTTTTCCTCTCTGGTTCTTATAGTCCTACAATGATATCTGGTGACAGATGTATAGAACAAACCCTTCAATCTTCTCCCCTCCCCTAGGAGAGAATCTGAAATTTAATCCTTGGAACTTCTAGTCAAAACTTCATTGACATTACATCAATCAGGGGGGATGGTGTGTTACAAATATATACAAAACTTATATATATAATCTCCCAAAAGTAAACTTAATATAAAGTTATATCATATATAAATATCTTGGAGTATGGCAACGAACAGGAGATCGAAGTAGGATCTCCCGACATCAGGCTCCTCCAGCCTCCTACCGTATGCTGATGGGAGGATAGCCTAAAGCGGAGAGGGGGACTCGCCTGCTGCTGTTCCGGAGCCATGTGGAGAGCTCCGGGGCCTGGACCTGTCTCCCGCAGACCCTGGTGTTCCGGGTGGAGCGGTGGATCAGGCTGAGTTGAAGGAGGAGGAGGAGGTGGAGAGCCCTGGAAGTCAGAGCCCAGAGGATGCTGGGCAGCCACGTGACCAAATGCAGGGGATCGCTGGGAGGAGAGAGATGCCGGCCGGTCCACAGGTGGACAAGTAGCTCCGCTCTCCTTTCTTCCCCCTCTCCCCCTCGCCCTCCAAATCTAAAACTCAAGTTCAATAATAAAAATTAATTGAAACTGAAATGGATATGGAAGTCGAGACCCAAGGGGGACATATGATGAGAACCCTACCCTGGAAAGTCTGCTGAACTGGATGGGCTTATTCCTGCAACCTCCCTGTCAGTGAGAGTATCAGACACCACCCCCCTAGAAGTGAAGAAGTAAGAGCTAAATGGGTGAGTGAGAGTGAAATGAAAAACAAAGCAAGAAAAGGAGGTGGGTCAAAGGCCCCCCAATCAAGTTCAATTAAAAAATATATTCCCAGGCAGGATAAATGGACTCCTGAGAGGCAAACTGGAATAAACGAAAAGTGTGTGATGGAAAATAGCACTGGAGAGAGCTCCAGATTATCCCTGGGAATATCTAATATAAGTCAGAGTTTAGAAGAAGCAGATATTGAGAAAATAGGCGTGATGGAGAATTTAGAAGATCAAGATTCACATCTGCCAACTAAATCAGAAATAGTAGAAATGTTTAAAGGTTTAGAAAAATCTATAAAACAAGAAATGGGGCAGGGGCTATCTAGAGTGGAGGAGAGGGAAGGAAAAATAAATAAACATGCCAAAGTGATTCAGATCTTAGAAAAATAAATGGTGGCAATGAAAAAAGAACAAAGAAATCTGCTATATAAATTAGAAGATCAGGAAAACAGGGATAGAAGATGTAACTTAAGGATACGAGGCCTTCCAGAGATTTCTCAAGGAGAAAATTTGATGGAAACAGTAGAGAAAATGTTAGACATAATAATGGACAGAACTGCAGCAGAACCCTATACAATAGATGGGGTGTATAGAATTGGAAGATTTCATCAAGAAGGTAGAAACGGAAATTCGAGGGATGTTATCGTTCAACTTCATTATTATCGTGATAAAGAAGAGATATGGAAAAAGATGAAAGGAAGAGCAGTTATAAAATATGGGGAAATAAATATACAGATCTTTGCTGATCTCGCTGCAGAGACACTCATAAGAAAGAGAACTTTGAAACCATTAGTAGAGCAAATAAAGAAGCAGAACATTCGATACAGCTGGGGGTTCCCAGCATGTTTAATCGGATGGAAAAATGGGTGTTCTGCAAGATTAAAGTTTCCTGAAGAATTGAGAGACTGGAGTTGCAGAATATTGATATTCCTGGGTAGGGAGAAGGGGAGGAGGAGAGGTGGAATGTGGAAAATGAGAGGTGGCAAGTAGTCCAGGGGGGGGGGGTTGAGGGCAAAGGGAGGGAGGGGAGAGGAGTATGTCAGTTGTAAGGAGGGGAAGTGGGAGTGGAGGAGGAGAGGGGGGTGTTGTTATTGCTTTTTTTTATTTCTCTCTCTCTCTCTCTCTCCCTTCTCCTCCTCCCTTTCTCCTCCCTTACCTTCTCCTCTCTTACCTTCTCCCCTCTCCCTTATCCCTTTTTCCTCCCTTCCTTTCCCCCCCCCTTCTTTTCTTTTAGACTTCTGCGGTGGGACACTGGGGGAGTGCTACTGGGGTGAGGTGTGCATGCTCAGAGCTCCACCCTGAAATGGAATCTAGGATGGGACTAGGACCACAAATGATTCATAGGCAAAATACTGGGCTAAAAGGGGAGGGGGATGGGATGGGGGGAGGGGGGGAGGAGGGGATGGGGAGTTTTTAGGTAGGTTAAGACTCTGCAAGAGAATAACGAGACACATTAGTCTGGAGGAATCCTAGAGAACAAAGGGGAAGGTATGGAGGAGAGAGGGAGAGAGAGGAGAAGGGGAATGGTGGATGAGAGGTAGGGAGAAAAAGGGAAGAATGGAAGAGATTCATTTTGTGACATAATGTTAGAGGATTAAATAGTCCTGGGATAAAATTTATGATTCTTAAAGTAATTCAGCATAGATTTTCTTCAGTAGTTTTTTTTTAAAGGAGACACATTTAGTACAAGAAACAAATGTGAAGCTGCAATCTAGATATTAACCAACGTGGTTCTATGCAGATTCCCCTATTAAACGTGCTAAGGGAGTGACAATAGGTTTTGCGAAAAATATGAGGTTTAAGTTGGAAGAGAGATTGGTAGATCAGGCAGGGAGATTTCTGTTCTTGAAGGGAAAATTGCAGGAAATAGAATGCACATTAGCAAATATTTATTGCCTGAATAAGAAACCGGAGGTATTCCTAAAAAATACTCTGAGGAAACTATTGGATTTCAAAAAAGGTAGTTTAATTGTGGCAGGAGACTTTAATCTGTGTATGGATCCTCAGATAGATATGACCTCTCCTGTACAGAGAGAACAAGACAG